>NC_079189.1:319685562-320004312 GCF_029499605.1 Hyla sarda | reverse complement strand
AATGGTACACCACGTAGATATACGTACGTGGTATGCACTTATGAGGGGAGTAGAATACGCTCCACTTGCTTAAAAACAGTATTTGTCTAGAACAGCAGCAGATGTGTACTTTTTGCTGGCCTTTCACAGTAACTAGGCCCTTAAGACTTTAACAGGAACAAATTCGTACACCACCTATGTATGCACAGGTTACACCTAATAGAGGACAATATGCTCCACTACGCAACCTTTATTAGGCACTAATAGCAGGTGATTATGGCTTTTAGTGCTCTGCTCACCCTAACTGGCTGGCTACTATTAGCTTTTCAGTTGTTGTACACACCAGTGCTGCAGCACACAGTCGCTGTGTAGTACACCCAAAATTGCATTCTCTCTCTGAATCTCTTTCCCTTCCCTATCATTGCTTCTAGGCTGGATTTGGGCTTGAGGTTAATCACTGCTGTAAAAATGTTTTTCTGTGCAACACACTGCTCTCTGTCCCTCTCTCTCTCTGCAATAAAACACTGAAGTGACTGGCCGCAAGATGGATGCCGATTGTATGGGGATGTGACATCAGAGGGGTGGCTGGCTGCTGATAGGCTGCATGCGATTCAGGATCATCCCGCCTACCCATCTTCCCAGAGTTCCTTTCCCTATGTCCTGACATGTGAAGCCACCATCTTAGATGCCCTGGAGCATGGACTGCACTAAATGGAGTTTAATGAAGCGATTAGTGCGATCGAATCATGGCAATATTCGGATTCGTCGCGAAGTAAATTTTTCCTGAAATGCATAACGAATTCGGATTGGTCAGATTCGATTCGCTCATTACTAATTTTCATCATAGCTATACCTCAACTATGAGAGATCAAATGAGAAAAAGAAAATCCATAAAATCACATTGTCTGATTTTTAAGAATTTATTTGCAAATTATGGTGGAAAATAAGTATTTGGTCAATAAAAAAAAGTTAAAGGGGTATTCCAGGAAAAAATTTTTTTATATATATCAACTGGCTCCAGAAAGTTAAACAGATTTGTAAATTACTTCTATTAAAAAAATCTTAATCCTTTCAGTACTTATGAGCTTCTGAAGTTAAGGTTGTTCTTTTCTGTCTAAATCCTCTCTGATGACACCTGTCTCGGGAAATGCCCAGTTTAGAAGAGGTTTGCTATGGGGATTTGATTCTAAACTGGGCGTTTCCCGAGACAGGTGTCATCAGAGAGGATTTAGACAGAAAAGAACAACCTTAACTTCAGAAGCTCATAAGTACTGAAAGGATTAAGATTTTTTAATAAAAGTAATTTACAAATCAGTTTAACTTTCTGGAGCCAGTTGATATATAAAAAAAAAGTTTTTTCCTGGAATACCCCTTTAGTCTGAATACTTTGTTATATACCCTTTGTTGGCAATGACAGAGGTCAAACATTTTCTGTAAGTCTTCACAAGGTTTTCACACACTGTTGCTGGTATTTTGGCTAATTCCTCCATGCAGAGCTTCTCTAGAGCAGTGATGTTTTGGGGCTGTCGCTGGGCAACATGGACTTTCAACTCCCTCCAAAACTTTTATGGAGTTGAGTTCTGAAGACTGGCTAGGCCACTTCAGGACCTTGAAATGCTTCTTACGAAGCCACTTCTTCTTTGCCCGCGCGGTGTGTTTGCGATCATTGTCAAGCTGAAAGACCCAGCCCTGTTTCATCTTCAATGCCCTTGCTGATGGAAGGAGGTTTTCACTCAAAATATCATGATACATGGCCCCATTCATTCTTTCCTTTACACAGATCAGTCATCCTGGTCCCTTTGCTGAAAAACAGCCCCAAAGCATGATGTTTCCACCTCCATGCTTCACATTCTTCCTCCTCCAAACATGACGAGTTGAGTTTTTACCAAAAAGTTCTACTTTGGTTTCATCTGACCATATGCTTCTCCCAATCCTCTTCTGGATCATCCAAATGCTCTTTAGCAAACTTCAGACGGGCCTGGACATGTACTGGCTTAAGCAGGGGGACATGTCTGGCACTGCATGATTTGAGACCCTGGTGACATAGTGTGTTACTGATGGTAGCCTTTGTTACTTTGGTCCCAGCTCTCTGCAGGTCATTCACTAGGTCCCCCATGTGGTTCTGGGATTTTTGCTCACCGTTCTTGTGATCATTTTGACACCACCGGGTGAGATCTTGCGTGGAGCCCCAGATCGAGGGAGATTATCAGTGGTCTTGTATGTCTCCCACAGGTATCTTTTATACTGATAAGTTGAAACAGGTGTCATTAATATGGAGAGGACAGAGGAGACTCTTGAAGAAGTTACAGGTCTGCGAGAGCCAGAAATCTTGCTTGTTTGTAGGTGACCAAATACTTATTTTCCACCACAATTTGCAAAAAAATTCTTTAAAAATCAGACCGTGATTTTATGGATTTTTTTTCTCTCATTATGTGTCTCATAGTTGAGGTATACCTATGATGAAAATTACAGGCCTCTCTCATCTTTTTAAGTTGGAGAACTTGCACAAGTTGTGGCTGGCTAAATACTTTTTTTCTACACTTTAAGTGAAAAAAAATTAAACTAGAAAAACATAGCATAGTAACAGGCCCCCATAGTATTTATGAAACATTATACTTTATGCAATGCAGAAAAGAGAACCAGCCCTTTAAAGCTCAAGCAGATGAAGCCATTGGAGTGTGTGTGCTGAGTGCGTCAGGTAATATAAGTAGCCCTGAATTATTGGTTGTGGCAGGTGATGTATATTCTTGATAGATGCAGAGTAAGACCATATATTTTATTATTTTTGCTCTTGCTATTCCATCTACTGAAATGAAAGGAAAATAAAATATGTACTGACTGTGTAAATCTGTAGGAACAACATAAAGAGAAGGTGCTATGATTTCTATGTCATATGAATATGGGATCTAGCCTTTGCAAATATGTATACACACTAACAGAGCAGTAGTCTATGCAGCAATTATAACAACAGCACATTTCTACAGTACATTATTGTAATAGAGCATTAAGATTACAAAATAAAGAATATTGACAAGTATATAAATGATATAATGTTTAAAATATATTGGATATCCTACAAAATCCTTGTCATACAGGTATATGTGTGCTAAGTAACACTGAGAAGATCCTGCTTATCCTGCGTAAAGGCAATCTACATTTATAGACCACACACAGAGACCACAGACAGGGTACTTAGGAAATTTAGGACAAAAGAGAGGGATATGTTTTCTCTGAACTTACATTACCTGTACAATAATCTGGTGATCATATTTCTGAAATTGAAAATGCAAAGAACAGTACGTACAAGATATTTGCCATAGCATATTATCCATTGAAAATTAAGATATATGTATATTATGCAAAAAAAAAATTTTAACCTTACTGATATTTTCCATGGGAAATGTCTTAGAAAGGTGCAAATAGACAGCAGAATCTGGACAAACTACAGTCAATACCTATTGGTGGCACTCACCTCTATTTTGTATGATGACTAAATAATTCATATTTATTTCTCAGTAAAACTTGACTCACTTGCATGTATGTTTTATAGAAAATATTTTGTATCAACGAAATTATGAGGAATGGACCTGCATGTGTCCAGAGGGTCATTATGCTCCGATAAGGGCCACATATGAAGTGTTGAGGGACGGCTTCATTCTTGTTTTTGTTGTACAAACAGGCATGTATCAGTACACCTGCATTGTTTGGAGCTGCTAAAAGTCAGGTAAGTACTTGATTGATAGGTAATAATCTGTGAGTGGAAAGGATGCAGGTCCTGTTCAGCACAATATTAGCTGGAAAGCTGCTTCCAGTGATGGACACAATACAGTGTAGCCTTTGCATATGCTCTTGGGTTCTCTTGAATTGCTACATCACATGTGTACATAGTTTAAAGAAAAGACCAAAGCTGTGTTCACATTATAAAACAGAAGCTTTTTCGCATCCGTCTTCAGACGGGTGCACAAAAACCTCTTGCCATTAAAAAAATATATCAAAATATATAAAACAGTATAAAAGGTGCACATAATTGGTATCACCATAACCGCTATGTTCCATAACTTAAAACTGCTTTGTTATTTATCCCAAAAATACCAGAATATAGCAGAATTTCTGGTTTTGGGTTATCCTTCCCATCTTTAAAAAAATAAAATAAAAAAAGTGATTAAAAAGTTGTCTGTATCCCAAAAAAGCACCAAAACAGCCCACATGCTTTGTGAAAAATATAATAAAATTCGTTTTTACAAAGAGCATCAGTTTTACAGTATCCCTGCTCTGTGCTGGTGTAGAAACCCTCTTTCTTCTAGACATTGTTATATAAACACTCCTGGATAGAAATAAATCATGGGGGAGATCTCTGTATTGCCCCTTCATATAAAATTCTACATTAGTTACTAGGTCACTACTTGAATGTCTTTTAAAAAAAAATTACATAAACTGAATTTTGATAATCATTCTGGGTAATGTAGTTCACCCTTCTATGTATTACTTTGGATACCCACCTTTTTACAGTAGGTCTTTCTTGTGCACTGGTGCCCAAAACTGCACACAATATTCTGTTCATTGTCTGACGTATAGAGATCCTGTAGAGGAAAAGAAATGCATGAATCAGATTTTTTGGGAATATTAAACTACAGAACAGTGTTTGTTTTACATTTGGTGTACTGTATTTACACATAAAAAAAAATCTCCTTTATGTAATCTATAGAAGAAGAAATATTTTTGATTCAGTCACTATAATAACAATAATAATAATGGTGGTACGTCAACTGTGAGGAAATAGAACATATTTATTAAATGCCTGACTTTCATACTTATTATTTATATTTTGACTAATAAGTACATTGTAGAATTATCATTTTCAATATAACATCAAGTCTTTTTTTTTATTTTTTATAATTGTTTATTTTAATGAAATTTTTATAAATTTTTACAACACTTATAGTAAATAAAAGAAGAAGTAAAAAAGAAAAGAAAACAAAAGGGAAAACAATATCAATAACTGCAATATAAATCACTTCAGTAAAGAAGAAGCATATAGCAGCACAATGATGGTATAGAATGATGGCATTTTTTTTTTATTATTTTTTTTAACATATTTTACTTTCCGTTGCTTGTGAAATAACTTGAAAAAAATTACTTGAAAAAAATATTGTAATATAAAGCATAAGCTGTTGTATTCAGACCTGTATATGGCATTTTAATATTCATAAATAGATATAAAGCTGTATTCTCACATATTAGAAATTACTTAATAAAATAGATCTAAACACTGCATATAAATAATTTCGCCATAAACTAATCTATACTACTATATACCAACATAATGCTACCTTATATGACTATTTATTTGTAAAACAAATAGTAGTTTCGTTTGGAGTTTTTTTCCCACAATTGAGCAAAAAGCAAGAATCTCTATGATAAAGTAGATTTTACAAAACATTTACTGTATATGCAGCACCTCTTTGTGTTCCTGTATGCCAAGCTGCAGCAGGTACAAGTGCATAAAAAGGGTTATATCAAACAGTATTTATAGTATAAAAAAATACTGAGAATTACTCTTCAATAAATGTACATAGATTTATTAATGCAACATTTTTGCTTCTTTTTCTGTTTTCATACTAATAACTTACTGAATTATGAAAAAGTAGTTATAGGAAAAATCTGTACATTGCCAGGCAGATTTTTATTTTATTTTCGTACACACGTTATTAAATCTACAATATTTAAAGATATTTTAAAATTATTTATACAAATTTGTACCATGCACCAGAATTTTGAGATGCATTATGAGAATTGTAGCCAGAAAAAGTGTAGACATCCAATCGGTAAGCACCATTTTGCCAGAACCACTTTGTTGTTGTAGTATAAACCATCTATTTACACAGATCTGACAAATATTGACACAAGAAATGCCTTCATCTGCCTGACAGTGTGTACCAACTACTAGTGTGCGCTACTATGCTACAGTAAAAACAAATATTTTTATTATCATATTTAAAATAGTAATTTCAGTCTGGGTAAGTTTGATTACAAATGTGTACAAGTGTTTGTTACATTGTTAGTGTGTGTCTGCACATATTACCGTTTATAGATAAAGAATAGATAGATGTGTAACTACACTGTTTTATAACACGCAATATAATTTATATAAATCATTTTAATTTATATACTTTATACAAAAAAATTACAAAAAAATTAAAAATATTTTTATAAAATTGATTTTATATTATTTAGCTAGATCCAAGAAAAACAGCATCTCCATCAGACAAAATGCATTAACAGTAGTGAATGTATTATTTGGTAAGGGGCTCAACATAAATATAATACATTCTGTGAACTCTTATGAAGATGGAATAAACTACACTTGGGGTTTGCTGGACATTA
This sequence comes from Hyla sarda, assembly GCF_029499605.1. NCBI lineage: Eukaryota > Metazoa > Chordata > Amphibia > Anura > Hylidae > Hyla > Hyla sarda. Next base: position 319,997,949 of record NC_079189.1, on the reverse strand, counting down.
TTTAGCTAGCAAGATATATCTACACACATATACATACAAACAGATTGATTTGTTCGAAGCGGCGGTTTTATTAATACTTATTTAGATGAATTGTTAATAAATGTATCATAGTGGTTTTGGCTGTATAATACATTTGGCGGATCTTTAGACACTTTTGCCTAGGGCCCCTTTTACACTATAAAAATACTTCCGTTATAAAAAGCCTGGAAATCGGCAGTTATACGGCCGGTACAAAATCACTAATGGCCGTTAGAAAAATCCCTTAGACTATAATGGGATTTTCTAACGGCCATTATTGATTTTGTACCGGCCGTATAACTGCCGATTTCCAGGCTTTTTATAGCGGGCGTTCATAACGAAAGTATTTTTATAGTGTGAAAGGGGCCTAACTTTATGCTAAATTTTGGGTGAATTACTTTGGACCAATTTTTTGCAACCAAAATGTTGCTGCAATGTGGTAATTTTTAAGCCTTGCCTTTCGTTTGGAAAGGCACAAAAAGTTTCTCAAACATGCAATAAATATAGAACATGGCATGTCCGCTAGAATTCTGACGCAGTTTGATTAGTAAATCTGCCCTACTGTGTGGTGTAATCAGTTTTAATACTAAACATTATTAACATAAAAAAACATTATATTTTGTTTCCTACAGTTCTTTCGCTTATATTGTATTCCTACTCTTTCCTTTCCCATGGTTGTAACACTGTCTCAGTTGTGAACTAGTAAAGAGTTAAACGTCTGCAAGGTGGGTGGCAGTAGTAAGGGATTGGGGGCTTTTATTTTGTCATTTCAGCCTGATCGGGACTCTCCAGGTGTGTGTGTAGGGGGAGGGACTTTTATTGTGACAGCCAGGTCTACAGCAGGCTGTACAGGTTTCAGGTATAGTCTGCGCCACTATTTAAGACTGTGTAGTAAGTGGAAGCAAGACACTACAGCTCATGTCTTCTGTGAGAAAGGACTGGATCTCTGGATCGCTGGCATTAAGGTAAAGCACTTACAATACAAAGAGCAGCTGATCATTTTATAACTCTGAAATTATTAGAAGTATTTTATTCTAACTGTTCTAACCACTAAAATTGTTATCATCCAGCAGTAACATATGACAATTATACAAGTATCCTAAATATTGTGTTTTTTACAACAATAAATGTTAAAATGTAATGATAATACTGTATAATGAAGAGGTTAGCATTGTCATGTTAGCATTAGCATTAGAATAATCACAAGGTGAGTGTTTTAGTAGCAATAATACAAAACTCATTTGTTATCTCTTTTCCTTATAATCCCACACTAATCTCCAAACGACAATACATGCATATCATCCCTTTTTTGTCAGTCATCACTAAATTAGTAGTGTGTGCCTTCTGCCTTTGTTTGCCATTGTGTTTTTTTGACATATATTTTTTGATTTTCTTTCTACAGATTTCTGTCTGTGTGGCAAAAGCACAAACCTGCCAAGGACTACATAAAAAAAAGTGTCTAAGACTTTTCTATTCTGAAATCAGTTAATTCCTGCTCCGAACTTGCTTATTTACTTTATTGTATTCATATGTGAGTCACAGAATAGCATTTTAGAATACATTTTTGCCACGGATTATAAAACAAGGATCCCATATGAACTAACTCAGGGGACTGCTCTGCCTGATAAGTGTAAGAGATAAACATATACTAAAAAGATGACAGCGGAGAACCAACAGTCCCCTACCAGAGCTACTGGAGCGGGCACCAACCTACAACAATCAAGTAACTTTTCTATGCCAGTAGTAAAAGTGGAGAAGGAATCAGTCCCTGAAGCAAGTGTTTCCAGTGGAACTTCTGAAGCAGAGGACACACCTAAAGGAAGAAGAAGAAAAAGACCCCTGCAGAGGGGTAAACCGCCTTATAGTTACATTGCTCTCATAGCAATGGCCATCGCTCATTCTTCTGACAGAAAACTTACTCTAGGAGGCATCTACAAGTTCATTATGGAAAGGTTCCCTTTTTACCGGGACAACTCAAAGAAGTGGCAGAACTCCATCAGACACAACCTTACCCTCAATGATTGCTTCATCAAAATCCCTAGAGAGCCAGGGCGGCCTGGGAAAGGCAATTACTGGGCCTTGGACCCTAATGCCGAAGATATGTTTGACAGTGGAAGCTTCCTTAGAAGAAGGAAGAGATTCAAAAGGACAGATCTCACCACATATCCAGCTTACATACATGACACTAGTATGTTCCCACCTCTACAAATGAGTAGGCCGTCATATCCAAATTCTGTGTATTCTAACATGACGATGAGCCCCACATATGGTCAGCAGATCACCCCTCATTCATCTGTCTATTACCCATCTTCTTCTCCTGCCTTTGGTTCTAGCCAGTCCAGAGTGTTCAGCATTAATACACTTATAGGGCATTCCAGCGGCACAGAGCATACCCAGCAGACAAGCAGATCCATGAGTCCAGAGGTCAACTCTCCCAATACCAGCTCTTGCAATTACACTGGTGCAAGTTATAACAGCCAAGCAGGGGGAGGCATGCTACAAAGACCTGCCAACCCCATGCCATACTCCTATCCAGTGCCCAACAGCCACCTACAGGTGAATCAAGGTTCTTATTCACATGGCAACACACAGTTGTTTGGCACATCCAGCAGATTAGCCATGCCCACATCTCCAGTGATGAACGGTGATAGCATGGACTTTTATGGCAGGATGTCTCCTGGACAGTACACCTCATTGACTGCCTACAATAGTAATGGACAGCTAACCAGCACAAGTGCCTATCTGCGACATGCAACTTATTCTGGAAACATGGACAGGTTTGTGTCTGCAGTTTAATATTTAATATTGCAGGGTTAAAGCTATAAATACAACTATATGCATTAACATCTGTTATGGATTATGGTTCACAAATGCTGCCATACCTTTTGCTGATCAGGCCAAACTTATTTACTGTGTCATGAGGAGACAACACAGTGGTCGATAAAAAAAACTGGACTGTACTATTGACTTTTGATGCTCTGATGCTTATAAGATGGACTAACAGATGTAATATCTATCATCCATTTATTTTTCCCTATGGGATGAACATAAAATCCAATAATTTTTATTGCTTCTTCGTTAAATGTTGTGATCCTGCCTTTTCTACTGCCATAGGATAATGACTACATGTATAAAACAGTAGCTCCTAAAGTAACTTCATAGGCATAGTGTGAATGAATGGTAACCAGCTGGAGCAGACATTGCTTGAAAACACTGCACTTATGTTTGGGGTTGTGGGTCTTACATTTTTACATTTGTCTATTTTGTTTTATATTGTAAATAAAATGAATATTATTATATAAGACATGTTGAATGTTACCTTATGTGCCTTTCTTTTCACTCTTCATGGTGATTGTATAGAACAGATAGTAAACTTTGTTTTATATAATGTAACACATTACAGAGGCCTACATTACGCCATATTATATTTTTCTTATTTGCAACAAATCTAATATACAAAACACGACGGTCCTATACTATACTATGACAACTAAGAATGTAAGTCATAATGGTTATCACAAGACAGAACTCTTCACTAACATTGAAGCTATGTTCACACGGCAACTCCACATTGGAATTCCGCAGCAGCATAGTCCCATTGATTTCAATGGGACTCTGCTGCTCTGTTCACACAGCAGAATTTCTGCGCCAGAAACATCTGCCACAGAAAATTCCGGTGTCCGCAGTATGAAAAGACATGTCTATTCTTTCTGTGGATTTCTCACAGAAATGCATTGCAGTCTATGAGACTGCGGTACTAGTGCAGGTATGTTCTACCGGAGCTCCGCTGTCAGGCGACTGTCCGCACGGAGATTTTCCGTGCGGACAGTCCTCTGTGTAAGCATACCCTCACCATAGAAGCTATAAAATTAATTTAACCTCAATTATTTATTCACATTAAAGGGGTACTCCGCTGTTAGACATCTTATCCCCTATTCAAAGGATAGGGCATAAGATGTCTGATCGTGGGAGGCCTGCCGCTGGGGACCCCCGTGCCCCCCCCCCCCTGCAGCAGCCCGATACCTCAGCAGCCTGGAGCTAAGTTTTCTCCGAGGCTGATGACGAGTGGTGCAGGGGCCGCCCCCTCGTGACGTCACGCCCCACCGTCTGAATACAAGTCTATGGGAGGGGGCATGACATCCCTTCCATAGACATGCATTGAGGGGGGCGAACGTAACATCACAAGGGGGCAGAGCCGTGACATCACAATGCCCCATCCCCTGCACCGCCCGTCATCAGCCTAGGAGAAAACTTAGTTCTGGGCTGCTGAGGTACCGGGGTGCTGCAGGGGGGAGTGCGGGGGTCCCCAGCGGCGGGCCCCCTCAGATAAGATGTCTAACAGCTGAGTACCCTTTGAGGCTACGATGACACTGCATAAAGAAATATGGGCATTTTTTATAAGCAGAGTTTCAATTTTCAATCACTGCCCAAAAATAGCCATAAATATATGCAAAATAAAGAAAATAAAAATATTTTTAGTATTTTTTTTATGCAGTGTGAACATTGCCATATAAGTGGGGAAGAATTAATTATTACCCAAACTTGCAAAGGAATAAAATATCTATAATATTATTATTGATAATCCTATAATTAAAGTATAGAGTATGTTTCATTATTTTCTTTTCATTTCTTTTTATGCTACTTTAAGGTTACATTCACTCGGGCAGGTCTACAGTGAGTGTCCTGCTTCGGGTTTAGCCTTGGCAGCCTTGCTGCAGATTGCATCGGCTTTAATGGGGAAACTCAATGTAAACCTGCCTGTGTGACCATACGTACCCTTAGGGAAAATGCACACTACACTTGTAGAATATCACTTCAGGGAGACAGATAGCCTTGGAAGAGAATGCTTTCTGATGACTGATCAATTGGGAGCAATGCTACCTCAAAGAAATTACATACAGAAGAAAGCCACCCCCACCATAAATACATTTAGGGCCCATGCACACTGAGCAAATTCTGCTTTGAATCTCCAAAAGGAAATTGTAAGTAAAATCTGCTTGCATCAGCTTTCCATTGTTTTTAATGGGTTTCTGCTGCACTGAGCATATGTGGGAACATATCAGAGCAGAGCATAATCATTCTTTCAGCAGAATCCAACTGCGGAAGCCCACTTGTTCAATGGGACTTTGAATGTTGCCACTTATTTCCGCTGCAAATTCCATGGGAAATAAGCTTAGATTCCGCACCATTTTGAACATCACAGATCTGATAAAGAATTCAGTAAGGTAAGTTTCCTCATGGAACTTGCTCAGTGTACAAGGGCCTTTACATTCTTCATTCTATTAACTATTTTCCCGATGGGATAGCTAACAACAATATTCTATCTTATTGGCGCTATACATGCATGGACAGCGAATGATACAACTCCATGACATCATCATGATCCATGTATGGCTACCATATATGACTAATATAGGGTTCTTAGTCCATTCAAGGTCAATATCAATGCTCATACAAAAACAACTCCACAAGATCAGATCCAGGCCCACATGTAATTGTGGGCCTAAATCTAATCTTCTCCTTCAGATGAATTTCCTGTGGACATTTTCTACAGCAATTCCTAACTGCATCAAATTATGCATATTTCACCTCCTCTATTTGCTGCAACAAGGAAAATCAAAGACATATCAGGAAAGAATACAAGACATATAGATATGTAGATATGGTTTCAAAAAGGACGTCTACATTGCTGGTACTGTAAGCCATTGTACATTTTCTATGCTAAATTTCAGGTGGAAAATCTGCAGCAAATAGATAAAATTGATAGACAAATGTAGTAACTTTTATCTTCTAATAAAGTAAAATAGCTTTTTCCTATATTATGTTTTAAAAAAGCATTAAAGGGGTTTTCCGCCCATAGACATCTTATCCTCTATCCAAAGGATAGGGGAAAAAATGTCTGATCGTGGGGGGCCCTCTGCTGGGCTCCCCCGCAATCTTGATACAGCACCTGGCATTCTGTGCCGGGTGCTGCTCCAGTCTCGGAAGCGCAGGGTTTCCGGGACTGGAGATGTGACATCACACCACACACCCTCCATTCATGTCTATGGGAGGGGGAGTGACGTAACGTAACATCTCCAGTCCTGGAAACCCAGCGCTTCCAAGACTGGAGAAGTACCTGGCACAGAATGCCGGGTGCTGCACAGAGATCTTGGATAGAGGATAAGATGTCTGTGGGCAGAATACCCCTTTAAAAGGAGTACTCCAGCGAAAATTAACTTATCCCCTATCCACAGAAAAGGGGTTAAGTAGCTGATTGTGGAGGGTCCGACCACTGGGGACTTTCAATGAGCATGTGTCGTCTTCTGGTAGGCGGCACGCACTCCATTCGTTTCTATGGGAGCACTGATGAGTCCACAGAGCTGTACTCGGGTCTTTTCGGCACTCCCATAGGAATGAATGTAGGGCATTTTGGCTGCAGCGCGCGTTACTCAGGGTCTCGCCCCAGTGATCGCCAGGGGCTTCAGCGCTTAGACCCTCCACAATCAGCTACTTAGTTATTTTACTCCGGAGATCTCCTTTAAGTGTTCATAGTTAAATTATTTTATAACAATTCTGTTAGGGTCTTGTCCCACATTGAGGTTTTTTAAAGCAGTTATTGAAACCAAAGGCCGGAATGGCTTATAAGTGGAGGATTGGTTTAAAGGAAAGGGTGAGATTTTTTTCTCTCTTTAAATCCATTCCTGGATTTGGGCTAAAAAAAATTCATGAAAAAACTGAATGTGGGAACATACTCTGAGAAAAATGTATGCAAACATAAAAGAGTGACGAATGATTATTCACTATGAGGAACACTTTGTGGGGCTTTTTATTTGAAAAGCACATGTGTACAAAAATTGCACAAAGTACAATTTCTTTCTTTATTTGTTTAGGTCAATAATTTTTTTTTTATGTTTGCCTATGGCTGTTTAGGCCATTGTAACAGTTTGTAACATTGTAACAGTTTAGAGTTATTTTGCAGGAATACATACATACTATTTCAGTATGCCAATTATTTTCTCCAAAATAATAAGTATATTCAGTATGTAAAACAGGCTGGACAGAACAATGTCAGTTGCAAAGGATATTATAGGTACATGAGGCTTCATCTGTGTTGCTAAAAGGTTTCCTATTAACAGCTAAATAGTCTAAGCATGTTGTCCAAAATGGTAATATTTTGACAAACAGTAAGAATGTTCAGTACGCATCATATAGTGTGAATTTAAATGAGCACTGTCAGGTAAAACATTTTTATATGTTGTACATCTTGGCAACAAAATAGTTTTTCTAATATTTATTTAAATACATTTTCACATTTTATTAAAGAAAACTGCCTCCAAAAACCCCAAACTTCCTGGGACACTGATCAGTATAATTGACAAGGCTGCAGGAGGAACAAAGTGCAGCAGCACTGCTCCAAACATGTGCCTCCAGCTGTTCCAAAACTACAACTCCAAGCATGCCTGGACAGTTAAAGGATGTCTGGGCATTCTAGGAGTTATAGTTTTGCAAAAGTTGTAAGCACACAGCTGAAGACAACACTGCTGTAAAGAAAAAAAAAAAAAAACAGAATCATCTCCAAACACTGTACCTTCACCTATTCCAAAACTAGTCCTCCCAGCACTACAGGACTGCCTAAGGATGACACACATGAATGGCATAGGAAGAGCTAAGTTATACACTCACCATATTGTCTTTGGTGGTAGAGTACAGGCAATCTCCAATAATCATTGTTTGTGTGCGTGTGTGTGTGTACATAGCATAAAGTGTACAGCAGAGTGAGCGAGGGGAGGAGTCAGCACAGTGCAGGCAAGAGAGGGACACGTCCCCTCCCTTTGAGACAGTGAAAAAAACATTGAGCAGCTGTAATATGTTTTTTTTTGGTGAAATATGGGTGATAGAGACACAAATTTACATGTACACGGTCAGGATGAGGTACCAAGTAAACTAAGTAACATATAACAGTTTTTCTGTTTTTTTTTTGGGTGATCTGACAGGTACGCTTTAAATGACATTAAAGGGGTACTCCGGTGAAAACCTTTTTTTTTTTTCTTAAATCAACTGGTGCCAGAAAGTAAAACAGATTTGTAAATTACTTCAATTAAAAAATCTTAATCCTTCCTGTACTTATTAGCTGCTGAATACTACAGTGGAAATTATTTTCTTTTTGGAACACAGAGCTTTCTGCTGACATCATGAGCACAGTGCTCTCTGCTGACATCTCTGTCCATTTTAGGAACTGTCCAGGGTAAAAGGAAATCCCCGTAGCAAACATATGCTGTTCTGGACAGTTCCTAAAATGGACAGAGATGTCAGCAGAGAGCACTGTGCTTGTGATGTCAGAAAACAGTTCTGTGTTTCAAAAAAAAAATAATAATTTCTGCTGTAGTATTCAGCAGCTAATAAGTACAGGAAGGATTAAGATTTTTTAATAGAAGTCATTTATAAATCTGTTTAACTTTCTGGCACCAGTTGATTTAGAAAAAAAAAAGTTTTTCACCGAAGTACCAGTTAAGGAAATAATAGAAAACTTCATAAAGTTATGAATATTATTTTATTGTTGAATGGGTTTTAAATATTTCATTCTTGAAAGGGTATTAAACTCCACATTTATTTACAAATTGTATGGTTAAAGTATATCTATAATGACCAAAAACGTATCAGCTACCAGCAGGATAAGGAATAAGTTTTAAATCACTGAGGGGAGGGGTCTGACCGCTGGGACCCCCACGATCTCCTGTGGAAAAATGAAAAGAAAAAAAAAGAAAAAAACATTGTCAAGGTAATAAATTAAAAACCTAAACAATCACATATAATTACAATAACCATTTCCATCTGTGTGTATTGTCAAAAAAAGCCAATTTGCTGTAAAATGCTTTGTAAATTTGTGCGGTTGTGTTACCTACACCCCTTGTGTGAGCTTTGAAATGGTTTGGCCACTTTTTTCGGGTTTTCTTGTCGCACGAGACATGAGAAAAAAAAAAATGCAACAAAAACTAGTCAGCAAGCCAAAAGTAAATGAGCGCCAATCTGTTATTCCAAAATATAAATACTAAGCTGACCTTTCCTTCTATCCTTCATATCCTTGTTACCTGAATTTTTTTTATTTTTCAGCTATTAAGAAAGACTAAGAGAAATTAAAAAACTAGCACCATATCGGTGGACAGATAATCACAAAGTATCTGGAAATAAAAAAGAACCTTATTTGTTTTATTTCTGTGTTTTTAGGTAATACATACAATATTCCGATTTTGGCTGCTGCCACAATGGGTTACATTTTGGGGTTGTACAACCAAAAATCTGTGTCGCACTTAGACTATGCTGCATTTTAGCGGTAAGAAAATTAGGTCGCAAACTAATTGGCAGTTAAAAAAAAAAATGTGCAAAAAAAAAATAATTCTAATGCAAGTCAATAAATTGTTAGTAAAATCTCAGAATCCATTCACCACAGACAGACTCGCTTCCAGGTGCCTCTAGTTAACCAAATGAAAAGTGATCTACTAAGACAAACAGTGACTCGTCTAGCCAGATAATAGCAGGACGATTTCTGATTCCTCCATGAAACCTGATCTTTTTCGATTGCCCAGATTAGACTTGTAGTTCTCTTGTTAATGACTAGTGAAATCTATTGGTCTGCTGATTGATTGCTGCCCTAAAAGAGAGAAGGCAATGCTTCCTGCACTCCTACTATTGTTCTCATTCATCCTCTACATCATTGCAATGTGACAGCAGTAGTAATAGGCTAAGCACTGATAAATGACTTGTTCACTATTAATGTTGTTCACTATTACTTTTGAGACTGTTTCATAATATATACACTCACTGAAAGAAAAAATAATGCACCCAGACAGAAATGTCAGATTACTGCAAAACCCGGCATGCAGTTATGTCTCAGATGTGTAAATGATTACGTGGTAGTCTGATTAGACACTGGGTCTTACCACAAAATGGCATAAATATACTTCCGCTGCTGTTCTATAAAAAAGGCTCTCAAAGGCTACTTTTGGGTAGGGTACTTTTTGCCGAGTTGACAGACTTGGGGTATTCCAGGAAAAAACTTTTTTTCTTATGTCAAGTGGCTCCAGAAAGTTAAACCAATTTGTAAATTACTTCTATTAAAATATCTTAATCCTTTCAATAATTATCAGCTGCTGAAGTTGAGTTGTTTTCTGTCTGGCAACAGTGCTCCCTGCTGACATCTCTGCTTGTCTCGGGAACTGCACAGAGTAGAAGAGGTTTGCTAGGGGGATTTGCTTCTAAACTGGGTGGTTCCCGAGACACGTGTCATCAGAGAGCACTTAGACAGAAAAGAACAACTCAACTTCAGCAGCTCATAAGTACTGAAAGAATTAAGATTTTTTAATAAAAGTAATTTACAAATCTGTTTAACTTTCTGGAGCCAGTTGATATATAAAAAAAGTTTTTTCCTGGATAACCCCTTTAAGAAGGGGTGCATCCTTAGACTTAGAGAAGTAGGATGTTTGTTTTGATGAATTTCCTGCCATTTAGGCCATTCTAGCGAACCTTTTGGAAGGTGTTCAGGGCAGTGGTTACATGAGGGCAAGTACACATGGCAAACAGGCTCCGGATGGCCAAGGAAGACCAACAATAGAGAGACCTGTTTGATCTGCCACTGTCAGCTGGCTTCATTATAAAGCCTGGTCTCTACCCAGACCAATTCCAGGCACTAAGGAGTGTAAAAGCACTCATTATTTGTCCAGTCATTGACATTCAGCAATAGTCACCTTCATTTGCAGTGGTGTCATAAAAGAACTGAACATACATGTACTGCTATGGACTGCAACTGTATTGTCTTTAGCAACAAATCCAGGCTCTGTTTAGGATCCGACAATGATCAGGTTTGCATTTTCTCATTTAGAGTGACACAATACCCCAACTGCTGGTGTGACGATTTGGGGAGCCATTGCACACAACATTTGGTCACCTCTAGCATTGCTATGAGGGACACTATCAGCTCAGCGATATGTCAGGACATCCTGGGGCCACATGTGTTGTCTCTCATGGTAGGGCTAACAGCTGTCAATTTTCAGCAGGATAATCCTCATCCACACACAGCAAGGGTTTCCTAGGACTGTTTCCACCAGATTCCAACACTTCTTTGGCCTGCCTGGTCACCAGATTTATTGACAATCAAGCAATTATGGGACCAGCAGGGATTTGAGCAACTTCTGCCTGGTGCATTTTTTTTTCTTTGGCGATGAGCGTACAAGCATTTTGTGACAAAGGGGTTAATATTTATAGTCCAGATGGATTAGAATGGTAAGGACTCCTTTTTGTTCCTTGCCATCAGAATTTATAAGTTATACGCAGTCTTGTTTCATATTTTATTTTTTTTTTTTTGTTTCTTTATAGGGCAAAGTTACTATTAAAGCTGCATGAAGCAGGAAACAAAAAGTTAGGTTCCTTTTTTCTGCCATGTTTAAGAACAGGATCCAGATGGATTGTGTTTCTGCAACACCAAAGTCACTGGCAACAGATGGCACAGGACAGGTATATAGTGGAATCCTGTTTTAAAAGTATTACAATTTTAATCCTAAATAAAAACAGTAAGTTTCAACAGGATGCAAAAATGTGGTGTCAACTGGGCCTTATTGCCATCTAACACGTCCTAATTTTAAACCCTTCTATTTTCCAACATCCTGAACCAAACCACAAATGAGTTTAGGAATAATGGTTACATCTGTGGGCAGTTTAAGAAGAGATTATACATTGTAGTTTACATACTATGAGAAAAAAAACTGTTTCCTTTTAGTGGTCAGGTTTTCGCAGGAATAAGATTTTTCTTATAATGCCAATAAAAGGCTTAAGGAAGTTCTGGGGTCATATTGCAACATTTGCATAGAATTCTTACACAGTTGCACGGAAAAATTAGCTCAGAACATTGTCTAACCAGTAAAATCACATGTATAAGGACAACATACCTTTCCGGTAAATAGCATGCATGCACATACCCTACAAGATTCTAAAATTGAAAACAGGTAAAACCACCTTACACACTGAATGAAAGATATATGAAAGGTAAGTGGCCAGGCAAAGATGAAGGTAGATTATCATAAGGCGGATTTTAATGCAGATACTTTTGTGACTGTCCTATTAATTTAAATAAAATTGCTAAATGTCATGTGCTTGTTGTCCAGCAGTGTCCCCCAGAGTTTGCCACAGATAATCCAATATTAAAAGAAACCTATCATCACTTTCAGTCACATCCACAGGTTTAATTTAGAGATGAGAGAGCTGAGCTCGTAGAACCTGGTCTCGTTCAGAACTGTGGCTAAAATGAGGTTTGTTAAAACATTAGAACTTTGCCAGACCCTGCTCGCACAAGCCTGGCAGCGGTGCCATTATATGAGAAGGTATGAGGAACACATGGTTAGCCAACCATTGCTTGCATAAAGCTCCAAGGCCAATCAGGAGACAGCAAAGGAGTGGGTCTAAGGGACTGATTGTAACATCCCAACGAGTGTAAACTCACAGTGCCACTAGAGTAGTCTCGGTAAGTGCCAGCTAGCAGGGCAGGCCAGAACACTCCGGTGCCAAACAGCGGGGATACAGGCAGGTGGAGGCGAGCTGAAGCTGAAGATGGATGATAACAGCAGGCAGAATTAGATGCAGCAGAGCATGCCAGGTGTTTAACAGGCCTGGTGCTGGTTAAACAGCAGAGATGAAAAGCTCAGGTGCAGCTAGATGGTAGGAGATAGGACAGCAGACAGGAGCAGAGGAATCAGGCAGAGATAAGGTCAGGATAAGACTATGTTCACACAATGGAATTTCCATGTAGAATTCTGCAGAGATTCCGCTACAGCATATCAATGGGATTCTGCTGTGTTGTGCACATGGCAGAATTTCTGCAGCAGATGTTCTGGGTTTAACCAAATGAAGGAAACTTCTAACTGGGTTTCACAAGCAATTCTAGCTGTGAGACAAAGTTGACTCTGCATTTTACGCTACATCACCATGGGCTTGAAGGCCAGACTCACCTCCTCAGTTCATGAATGAGACTTTCTCTGGCATTTTTATATTTTCTATATTTTATAAACCGATTGTCAGAAATATTTTGAAAATTTTCAAAAAGCAGTGGCCTAGCATAGCACTAGTGGGGCTGGTGGTAGTAGTCATGGTGGTGATATTGTAAGCTTCATGGTGGATATACTGAGGGAAAGCAAGGAGCCCATGATCAGACATTAGAAGTTCATGCTGAGAGGAATGCCAGGGATGATGAGAATGAGGTTGATCATGATGATCTAATTTTGGACAGGACATGGGAACCAGAAGGAGGTGACATGTTCAGCGCAGGAGGGTGGTAGTACTGTGAGAAAAAAAAAAAAGAACGGAGCCGAGGTATGGCCAAAACATCTGCCAAACGTACCAAAATAGGCCTGCTGGTACGATCAGCTCAGAAGCAAGTGATGGTGATGCTGCTGCTTCTGTTTGCTTCAGAAAAAATCATTCCAGAGGAGGAGCACAGTCAGGGGGTGTACTTATGTGGTATTCTGCCGTGTGGAAATTCCTTTTTACCTTACCAGATGCAGTAAACATGGCACAGTGCCTTCTCTGCAAACAGAAAGTAAGACATAGCCAGGGTCCAAGTTTAGGAATTTAGGAACTACGGCTCTATGTAAGCACATGGAGCATCATTACAAGACCACTCCTGTCTATTGGCTACTACAACTGCCACCAGTCTGCTACCACCAATGTCTGCTGGTTACTACAACTACCACTTCTACCATCCTAGCTGCTGATACTACCAGAAAGACCTACACATACACAACCAGCTAATAAAAAAGATTGTCATTTTTCTGGCTTTTCATACAAGAGCGATTTCTACACCAATCCTTTTGCAACTCTCAAAAAGGGAGAATTTGTGATAATTTTTCAATGTTTACAAAAGCTATTTCCTCTTTACTATTTTGATATACAAACCCTATTGCAACTCTGCAAACAGAAAAGTTATGCGTGGCCAGGGTCCAAGTTTAGGTAATACCACTACATAATCACATGAAACAACATTGCAAGGTCTGGCTACAACTTTCCACAACTGCCTGTTGTCCACTGGCTACAGTTAACACTAGTTCACCAATGCCTGCTGACCGCTGGCTAAAGCTACTACCAGTTTACCATTGCCTGCTAACCGCTGGCTAAAGCTACTACCAGTCCACCATTGCCTGCTGACCGCTGGCTAAAGCTACTACCAGTCCACCATTGCCTGCTGACCGCTGGCTAAAGCTACTACCAGTCCACCATTGCCTGCTAACCGCTGGCTAAAGCTACTACCAGTCCACCATTGCCTGCTGACCGCTGGCTAAAGCTACTACCAGTCCACCACTGTCTGCTGACACTGACATGTGTAGTGAATGCATGAAGGAAAGAGAGGATAACTGGACAGCCACACTCTTAGACCCATGGTATAAATCCAGAATGGGGAAATGTATTTCACTATCAGAAGGAGACTGAATTGGATTTTAATAGGGAGAAGTTATGCAGCTAGCTTGGTACGACTTTCCAACAGCAAACATCTGCTCCCTCTGCGAGCGCTACCCCTGCATGAGGCAGGAAGAGCAGCAGTAGCAACATTTTTACATTGGAGTAAAATGATGAAAAAGCTTTTACATCTGGTATTCAAATCTGACACGAATCCTCACCAAAGGGATGTACTACTTCTATGTATATTGCCCTGATCTGTGTATCACACAGTATATACTATATTGTTATATCTAACTCCCTCTCTCTCTCTCTCTCTCTCTCTATATATATATATATATATATATATATATATATATTGCACTGAAAAATCGGAGATTATTAAAACATGACTTTTATTCATATCACTTAAAATGTATAGTGAAAAACTATTCGTGAAAAAAGGGCGTTTATCTTTATAGATTAGGCCGCCATCTTTTGTGCTCATTCATATAAAGTGCATAGCGGGACAAAGAGCACTTGCAAATTTCATAATGGGGCTAAGCATATCACTGTTCATATAGAAGTATCAAAGAACTAAAAAAGCGCTGTGATGTTTTTATGTTACTATTCACACAGGCACCTTTTGTAATGGTCTGCTGCACCACCTACTTATTATAAGCGCCAGTAACCTTCTAGCTGTCACTTATTCTTTGGCCATAGGTAGGTATAGTATATGATACAATCTCATGGTCCCATACATCCTATGTTGTGTGTGAATAATGTTATGTACAAAGTCCTGCACACTAAGTTGGGGTTAGGCATAGGTGATAATGTTCAGTGCGTTATTGGGATATATCAGTGCACAGACAAAAATGAAAAACCTGATGTCCCCGAACTTGCTTCAACATCTTTTGCTCAGTTCATCAAAAGAGCTTTGCCCACACGGTAGAGGTCAGTTTAGATTCTGCTCAGCCTCTTATGCTCAGTCCATCAGATGATCTTTGCCCACAAGTGTTATGACTCGGCTAGTTGGATGTGGATCCTCTGTGTCAGCGAGGGATTGGCGTGGACCGTGTCGGTGGACCGGTTCTAGGGTTGCTACTGGTTTTCACCAGAGCCCGCCGCAAAGCGGGATGGTCTTGCTGCGGCGGTAGCAACCAGGTCGTATCCACCGGCAACGGCTCAACCTCGCTGACTGCTGAGAAGGCGCGGGACAGAAGGACTATGCAGAGGCAAGGTCAGACGTAGCAGAAGGTCGGGGCAGGCGGCAAGGTTCATAGTCAATGAGGATAGCAGGAGATCTGGAACACAGGCTTTGGACAACACTAAACGCTTTCTCTGGCACAAGGCAACAAGATCCGGCAAGGAAGTGCAGGGGAAGTGAGGTAATATACACAGGGAGCAGGTGGAAGCTAATTAGACTGATTGGGCCAGGCACCAATCACTGGCCCTTTAAATCTTAGAGAGCTGGCGCGCGCGTGCGCGCGCCCTAGGGAGCGGAGCCGCGTGCGCCAGAACATGAAGGCCGGGGACCAGGACGGGTAAGTGGCTTGGGACGCGATTCGCGAGCGGGCGCATCCCGCTGTGCAAATCGCATCCCCATCGCGAATGTCAGTGCAGCGCTCCCGGTCAGCGGGTCTGACCGGGGCGCTGCAGAGAGGAGAATGCCGCGAGCGCTCCGGGGAGGAGCAGGGACCCGGAGCGCTCGGCGTAACAACAAGGTAGATGTCAGTTCAGATTCAACGTGTTTCTTTCTGTAAAATTCATCAGGAATCGTACTGGTACAGCATTTTCATTCAGCAGCAATCTTGTTTATTCGACTCCATTGTAGCGTTATGCCGATACAGCACTGATGGTAGCAGTATGCTAGACTAACTGGCGGTCTGGTTTTTAAACGTCTGTAATTGTCGTTAGCTCATCCTCCTACAGCCCGCAGATTACCTAGCCAGGTAACTGATAAGTAACGGCAGAGCAGGTAAGGGATATGACGTAAACGTGTAAAAACCAGACCACCAATTAGTCTAGCATACGGCCGCCATCAGTGCTGTATTGGCATCACGCTACAACAAACAAAATTGTTACTGAATGAAAATGCTGTATCAATACAATTCCTAATTAATTTTACAGCAAGAAATGCGTTGAATCTGAACTGACATCTACCTTGTGGGCAAAGATCATCTGAGGGACTCAACATAATACGCTGTGCAGAATCTGAACTGACCTCTACCGTGTGAGCAAAGCTCTTTTGATGACCTGAGCAAAAGATGTTGAAGCAAGTTCGGGACATCAGGATTTTCATTTTTTGTCTGTGCACTGATACATTCCAATACTACACTGAACATTAACACCTATGCCTAACCCCAATGGATTGAAGGATACTTAGTGTGCAGGACTTTGTTCATAATTTTATGCACACACACAGCATAGGATGTGTGGGACCATGAGATTGTATTATACTATACCTACCTACGGCCAAAGAATAAGTGACAGCTAGAAGGCTACTGGTGCTTATAATAAGTAGGTGGTGCTGCAGACCATTACAAAAGGTGACTGTGTGAACAGTAACATAAAAACATCACAGCGCTTTTTTAAGTTCTTTGACACTTCTATATGAACAGTGATATGCGTAGCCCTATTATGGAATTTGCAAGTGCTCTTTGTCCCACTATGCACTTTATATGAATGAGCACAAAAGATGGCGGTCTAATCTATAAAGAATGATATACAGTCATGGCCGTAAATGTCGGCAACCCTGAAATTTTTTCTAGAAAATGATGTATTTCTCACAGAAAAGGATTGGATTGCAGTAACACATGTTTTGCTATACACATGTTTATTCCTTTTGTGTGTATTGGAACTAAACAAAAAAAAAAAAGTGAGGAAAAAAAGCAAATTGGACATCACACCAAACTCCAAAAATTGGCACCCTTTCAAAATTGTGGAAAAATAAGATTGTTTCAAGCATGTGATGCTCCTTTTAATAGGTGTGAGCAATATAAAAATCACACCTGAAAGCAGATAAAAAGGAGAGAAGTACACTTAGTCTTTGCATTGTGTGTCTGTGTGTGCCACACTAAGCATGGACAACATAAAGAGAAGAAGAGGACTTGAGAACCAAAATTGTGGAAAAATATCAACATCTCAAGGTTACAAGTCCATCTCCAGGGATCTAGGTTTGCCTTTGTCCACAGTGCGCAACATTATCAAGAAGTTTGCAACCCATGGCACTGTAGCTAATCTCCCTGGGTGTGGACGGAAGAGGTAAAATTATATGAAAAAGTGTCAACGCAGGATAGTCTGGATGGTGGATAAGCATCCCCAAACAAGTTCCAAAATATATTCAGGCTGTCCTGCAGGCTCAGGGAGCATCAGTGTCAGCACGAACTATCCGTTGACATTTAAATGAAATGAAACGCTATAGCAGGAGACCCAGGAGGACCCCACTGCTGACACAGACATAAAAAAGCAAGACTACATTTTGCCAAAATGAACTTAAAGGGATACTCCGCCCCTAGACATCTTATCCCCTATCCAAAGGATAGGGGATAAGATGTCAGATCGCCGGGGTCCCGCTGCTGGGGACCCCGGGGATCGCTGCTTCAGCACCCACTATCATTACTGCACAGAGCGAGATCGCTCTGCACGTAATGACGGACAATACAGGGGCCGGAGCATCGTTACGTCACGGCTCCGCCCCTCGTGACGTCACGGCCTTCCCCCGTCAATATAAGTCTATGGGAGGGGGCGTGGTGGTCATCACGCCCCCTGCCATAGACATGCATTAAGGGGATGGGACGTGATGTCATGAGGGGCGGGGCCATTACGTCACGCTGCTCTGGCCCCTGTATCGCCCGTCATTACGCACAGATCGAACTTGGTCTGTGCAGTAATGATGGCGGGGTGCCGCAGCGGCGATCCCCGGGGTCCCCAGCAGCGGGACCGCGGCGATCTAACATCTTATCCCCTATCCTTTGGATAGGGGATAAGATGCCAGGGGCGGAGTACCCCTTTAAGTAAGCCAAAATCCTTCTGGGAAAATATCTTGTGGACAGATGAGACCAAGATAGAGCTTTTTGGTAAAAAAACATCATTCTACTGTTTACCAAAAATTGAATGAGGCCTACAAAGAAAAGAACACAGTACCTACAGTGAAATATGGTGGAGGTTCAATGATGTTTCGGGGTTGTTTTGCTGCCTCTGGTGCTGGGTGCCTTCAATGTGTGCAAGGCATCATGAAATCTGAGGATTACCAACTGATTTTGGGTCACACTGTACAGCCTAGTGTCAGAAATCTGGGTTTGCCACCGAGACCATGGGTCTCCCAGCAGGACGATGACCCCAAACATATGCCAAAAAGGATCCAGAAGTGGATGGCAACAAAGCGCTGGAGAGTTCTGAAGTGGCCAGCAATGAGTGCAGATCTAAATCCCATTGAACACTTGTGGAGAGATCTTAAAATTGCTGTTGGGAAAAGACGCCCTTCCAATAAGAGACCAGGAGCAGTTTGCAAAGGAAGAGTAGTCCAACATTCCGGCTGAGAGGTGTAAGAAGCTTATTGATGGTTATAGGAAGCAACTGATTTCAGTTATCTTTTCCAAACGGTGTGCAACCCAAAAACATTTTTTTAAGTATTTATTTAAAACCTTTTCAAATAACAATAGACAGAAACAGTACCGCACTAGTACAGACCTCCTCCGGCCATTACAACCAGTAAGGAAATGCAGGGAAAATTATATAAGCATATAAAAGAACGGTCAATCGTGAGGCCCGGCACTAGGCTACACCGTAACACAACATACAGACACACAGACACTTCCCCCACTCACACACCCAGAGAAGCACCCCCAACCTCACCCCTCATCTTAAGGAGAAAATGTGTTGCTGTGGAAAACCACTGACTCAAAATCAGCCACGGCATCCACACTTTATCAAATTTCTTGGGGCAACCTATACAAGTGAATATATTTGTTTACCATGTGAAACCACCTAGAAATAGGGGGGATGCTAGTGTTCTTCCATGCCATGATGTTATGGACACTGAAATTATGTGTTTTTACATCCATTGTTTCCATGCAGTATACATTTCCCTGCCCCCACGGTTTTAGCTTGGTTTAGCCACAGCCAGAGTGGGCGGGGCTAAAGAACCTGTTTTTCCAGGTTATGTGAGGAGAGTAGGCCAAAGGGGTGGGGCATTAGGGGATATCACAGGAAACCACATAGCCTTTGGTCCTCTTTTGCTTGGGAATTTCGTTGAGAGAGAAGCATCCTGCTCCTTAGCCTGGGATGGATAAGTATATTGATTGTATCATTTCTACACTAAATATTTGTTACGCCTAGCGCTCCGGGTCCCCGCTCCTCCCCGGAGCGCTCACGGCGTCTTTCTCCCTGCAGCGCCCCGGTCAGTCCCGCTGACCGGGAGCGCTGCACTGTTTTGGCCGTTGGGGATGCGATTCGCACAGCGGGACGCGCCCGCTCGCGAATCGCATCCCAGGTCACTTACCCGTCCCGGTCCCCTGCTGTCATGTGCTGGCGCGCGCGGCTCCGCTCTCTAGGGCGCGCGCGCGCCAGCTCTCTGAGACTTAAAGGGCCAGTGCACCAATGATTGGTGCCTGGCCCAATTAGCTTAATTGGCTCCCACCTGCTCCCTGCCTTTATCTGACCTCCTCCCATGCACTCCTTTGCCGGATCTTGTTGCCTTGTGCCAGTGAAAGCGTTTAGTGTGTCCAAAGCCTGTGTACCTGAACTTCTGCTACCCATCCTGACTACGAACCTTGCCGCCTGCCCCCGACCTTCTGCTACGTCTGACCTTGCCTCTGCCTAGTCCTTCTGTCCCACGCCTTCTCAGCAGTCAGCGAGGTAGAGCCGTTGCTAGTGGATACGACCTGGTTGCTACTGCCGCAGCAAGACCATCCCGCTTTGCGGCGGGCTCTGGTGAAAACCAGTAGCCTCTTAGAACCGGTCCACTAGCACGGTCCACGCCAATCCCTCGCTGACACAGAGGATCCACTACCTGGAAGCCGAATCGTGACAGTAGATCCGGCCATGGATCCCGCTGAGGTGCCGCTGCCAAGTCTCGCTGATCTTCCCACGGTGGTCGCTCAGCAATCGCAGCAGATTGCCCAACAAGGACAGCAGCTGTCGCAGTTGACCGCCATGTTACAGCAACTTCTGCCTCTGCTACAGCAGCAACCATCTCCTCCGCCAGCTCCTGCACCTCCTCCGCAGCGAGTGGCCGCTCCTAACCTCCGCTTGTCCCTGCCGGACAAATTTGATGGGGACTCTAAACTCTGCCGTGGATTTTTGTCTCAGTGTTCCCTGCATATGGAGATGTTGTCGGACTTGTTTCCTTCAGAACGGTCTAAGGTGGCGTTCGTAGTAAGCCTTCTTTCAGGAAAGGCCTTGTCTTGGGCCACACCGCTCTGGGACCGCAATGATCCTGCCACAGCCACAGTCCAGGCCTTCTTCGCTGAACTCCGGAGTGTCTTCGAGGAGCCAGCCCGAGCTTCTTCTGCCGAGACTGCCCTGTTGAACCTGGTCCAGGGTAATTCTTCCGTTGGCGAGTACGCCATACAATTCCGTACTTTTGCTTCTGAACTATCCTGGAATAATGAGGCTCTCTGCGCGACCTTTAAAAAAGGCCTATCCAGTCGCATCAAGGATGTGCTGGCCGCACGAGAGATTCCTGCCAACCTCCAAGAACTCATCCATTTGGCTACCCGCATTGACATGCGTTTTTCTGAACGACACCAAGAGCTCCGCCAGGAAAAAGACTTAGATCTCTGGGCACCTCTCCCACAGCATCCTTTGCAGTCTTCGCCTGGGCCTCCCGCCGAGGAGGCCATGCAAGTGGATCGGTCTCGCCTGACCCAGGAAGAGAGGAATCGCCGTAGAGAAGAAAATCTCTGTCTGTACTGTGCCAGTACTGAACATTTCTTGGTGGATTGCCCTATCCGTCCTCCACGCCTGGGAAACGCACGCACGCACCCAGCTCACGTGGGTGTTGCATCTTTTGGTTCTAAGTCTTCTTCTCCACGTCTCACGGTGCCCGTGCGGATTTCTCCTACAGCCAACTCCTCCCTCTCAGCCGTGGCCTGCTTGGACTCTGGTGCCTCCGGGAATTTTATGTTGGAGTCCTTTGTTAATAAATTCAGCATCCCGGTGACCCGTCTCGTCAAACCGCTCTACATTTCCGCGGTCAACGGAGCCAGATTGGACTGCACCGTGCGTTACCGCACAAAACCCCTCCTGATGTCTATCGGACCCCACCACGAAAGGATTGAGTTCTTCATTCTCCCCAACTGTACCTCTGAGGTCCTCCTCGGTCTGCCTTGGCTCCGGCTTCACTCCCCCACCATTGATTGGACCACCGGGGAGATCAGGAACTGGGACTCTGCCTGCCACAGGAAGTGCCTCTCCCCCCCTCCCAGTCCCATCAGGCAAGCCTCTGTGCCTCCCCATGGCCCCCGTCCTGGTGTCACACTGCCCCGTGCCAGGCCTCGCCCTCTGCCCTCCCTCCCCATTCCCACTCCTGCTGTACTGCCTGCCGTTGAGGAAACCCTCCATTCTTTCCCGGTGTCCTCATCCCAGGGGAGGCAGTTACCGGACAAAGAGAAGGGGAGACCTAAGGGGGGGGGTACTGTTACGCCTAGCGCTCCGGGTCCCCGCTCCTCCCCGGAGCGCTCACGGCGTCTTTCTCCCTGCAGCGCCCCGGTCAGTCCCGCTGACCGGGAGCGCTGCACTGTTTTGGCCGTTGGGGATGCGATTCGCACAGCGGGACGCGCCCGCTCGCGAATCGCATCCCAGGTCACTTACCCGTCCCGGTCCCCTGCTGTCATGTGCTGGCGCGCGCGGCTCCGCTCTCTAGGGCGCGCGCGCGCCAGCTCTCTGAGACTTAAAGGGCCAGTGCACCAATGATTGGTGCCTGGCCCAATTAGCTTAATTGGCTCCCACCTGCTCCCTGCCTTTATCTGACCTCCTCCCATGCACTCCTTTGCCGGATCTTGTTGCCTTGTGCCAGTGAAAGCGTTTAGTGTGTCCAAAGCCTGTGTACCTGAACTTCTGCTACCCATCCTGACTACGAACCTTGCCGCCTGCCCCCGACCTTCTGCTACGTCTGACCTTGCCTCTGCCTAGTCCTTCTGTCCCACGCCTTCTCAGCAGTCAGCGAGGTAGAGCCGTTGCTAGTGGATACGACCTGGTTGCTACTGCCGCAGCAAGACCATCCCGCTTTGCGGCGGGCTCTGGTGAAAACCAGTAGCCTCTTAGAACCGGTCCACTAGCACGGTCCACGCCAATCCCTCGCTGACACAGAGGATCCACTACCTGGAAGCCGAATCGTGACAATATTCATGTATCACTTGCGTAGATTCCTGCTAGTTTGCTAAACACAGAGTATGTACTATTGTATTAATGCTTGTATGTATGTCTTATTTGGTTTAGGTAATTAATGTTTTTATTAAATGTTATTAACTTTGCTGGTTACCGAGTGATAGTTAATTTGGTGGTATACACTGCCGGTACAAGACATTTCTGCCAAAATACCTTGTACAATTATTTCATAGTTGTACAAAACTTAATCAGTGTTTCTGGGTGTTTTACAAACATATTTAGGACCTATAAATTTAGCCTGAACTTCCTGCTTCCGTTTTCATATAGTTGGTGCCATTTTGACTCCAACAAAGAGAGCACATGGTCGGGGGAGGGGCATGTTTGTTTTACTCTAATTCTAAAATCACAATTGGTGTAGCATGCAGGATTGTCCTCAATAAGTGGAGCTGCGGACAGGATTATCACCTTTAGAACCGCAACAAATGGCGTAGTCGGCAGGATTGTCCACAATAAGTGGAGCTGCGGACAGGATTATCACCTGTAGAACCACAACAAATGGCGTAGTCGGCAGGATTTTGCCGGAAATTGAGTATTGGCAGTTAATAACCAAGTTGACAATAATAGTTTAATTACTTTTCTAATTTGGTGTATCTTTTTGATTACATTAGTATATGTTCCCAGTGTAATTGAGTGAGTCTACAAGAGACTTATTCTTAAACTGTGACCTAAGGATTATTGCTTTAGACAGGAGGAAGCCCTTACAGATTTTGTTGTATGATACAATAGGTTAATCTGTTTAGATGTGGTTATCACGTGTAGCACTGTACTAGTTATACAGGATTCTCATAGACTTTTGCTTTGTGTTCCTTATTTAAGGGTAACTTTTATTGCATACATGATAGTTATTTAGTGATTTGTCACTGGTAATTAATAGCATTGCTTTTCTAGGTAATGGATGGTTTTATTGCATACATGATAGTTATTAGACACAGACTGTAAAGCATATTGAAAGTCTCCTGTTGTACATGTGTTGTTAGATTGTGAGTGTACCCTTAGTTGTGTGAGCTGTAACTCTACAATATATATTTTCAGTGCTTCACTAGTGAGAGGGCATACACACTTGTGCGAGATACCCCCAGTGTAGCCTGTATGTGTTAGTGGTACAATAAGGCTTACTGCAAACACGTGTGATTGTCCTGCCATCTGCTGTTGTTCAGAATGAGTTTCCTTAGGAAGAAGTTTTGTGCATTGATGGAGGATAGAAGGCCCAAATTTGGGGCTGTACCACATTGGGCTACCACTATGGGAAAATGGAGTGTTGTAGCAGAAGAGCTTGTACGCTATGGTGCACCGGTTTACCCAGAGATGGGGAGTGAGATAGGAGGTATGGCTCTGAAGCTTGATTTAGGGGTTTATCCCAAAAATGAGAGCCGAGCTGCGGCAGAAGTGGGCTGGACTTTGTTACATGCCCTAAAATGTGAGGTGCAGAGAAATGAGGAACTTGAGAAAGAGTTGCAGACAAAAACACAGATGATTCGTGATAAAGATAAGCAGATTTGCATGTTGGAATCAGAGTTACTGGAATGGGAGAACCAATGTATAGATACTGATGAAAAATTGTCTCAGTCTTATGCTGAAATCCAGGAGTTGAGGAATGAGATTGGTAAAAGCGAGTTCCCCAAAATGGTGTCTGGTGTGGCCTCTTCCCACAATTCACAGCCACATTTCACAGCAGATTTGCCCTCTGAAAAGGTCTGTGTTTCAAGTGCAAATAAGGGGGCGCTAGAGAGTGAGATTGTAGAAGTTCCCAGTGTTGGTTCTCAATTGTGTAATAAACAGAAATTGAATAACAATAAGGGCAAATACAAAGCAAATTGGAGAGGTTTAAGAGTTGTTAGAAGTGTGTCTCTGGCAGTGAAGTGGTATAGATCAGCTATGAAAAATGAGACCCAGATAGTAAATACGGCTAAAAGGGTAAAGTCTTGTTTTGCATGTGGTGTTTCAGGCCATATAGCTAGATATTGTAAGGCACATGGTAACAAAACTAAACACTGTTCAGCTAAATGTACTACATGTGGTCATAGTGGCCATATCTCCACAAGTTGTTATTCTACTGGAAACATGAAGCAGAGGGAACCAGGTAAATCCAAACAGACTGGGAAGGGAAATATACTTTCTTCCTCCAAACAACAGTTTCCAGAGAAATCTCTCAGCTTCCCATATAAACCTCATCTGTTTAATCCTATGAAAGATGACATTACAAAATACGTGTTCAAGGAGTTGTGTGCACAGGTAGCAATATTCTTACAGAAACCGTATATACAGGTGGAGGATCCCATGCCCCCTGTTGGTCAAACGGGGGAAGGGAGACTAAAGAGTGAACAAGGGCCACCTTCCTTTTGCATGTAAATAGTGTTCACTTGTTTTGTCTTTTGGGGAAAAATGGAGGTACATAAGATACTGACTAAACTTTCTTTCTGCCCACTAGGGCCATACCATAGGCTTACTTGTAAAAATGACAATTCATTTGTTAGTTTAGGGTTGACATTTACAGGAGCCTCCCCAAATTTGTGGGGAAAACTAATTAGGAAGAAACTAACTAACCACTTTGATTTATTTATTTATTTTTTCAAGAGGTGGGGGAGGTTTAGCAATAGCTATTCCTCCCACTAGAAGGCAATATGCCTAGAGGGACTGAGGTAACACTCACACTCAAATATTAGTTAGCAATGGTCGGAATAATGCTGGGAAAGTGAGTGTGGATATGCAGAGTGGAGTTCAACTGTGTCTGGTGTTGGGTTGTTCCAAGGTTCACTGATCAGCACAGGCAGAAGAGATTCTCTGATGGGCTTGGAAATACTAAAATTGTATTGTTGGAAAGTGACTCTAAACATGTTTATTTTCCATTCAGCAGATTAGTGGCAGTGTAACCCCGCTCAACCCATCGACCTCCTATCAGAAGAATCCAAGCTCAACACAAAGAGATGACCAGATGACCAACGCTTCTAATGGAGTGAAGAAGGCTACCTATTCCCCAGCATCCCGTGGTTGGAAGATGACAAGGATCAAGTCGTCAAGACTGGGTTTGGATGACATCGCGAGACAGGAGAACCCAGAACCAAAGAATTCCCTCCAGCATTTTGGAAAAGGCTTTTGGACACCACAGAGGACGCTTTAAAGATACTGTCTGAAGAGAAGCTACAAATAAGGGCTGTAGCTTTAACAATCTCCTAGCTCTAGATCCTTGCTGCAGCTACATAGTGAACAATGAGGGCGACATTAACCATCATCAATGTAGACTGACAGCGATCAAAACTCCATGGAACACCAAACACCGGATTATTTGGGTGGATGGGGAAACTGGGGGAATATAATTACTTTGTATTTCTTTGTTTTATGGAGATATACATGTTGTATGTTTGGTAAACTAGCAGACATGGAATTTAGGGAATCACCTAACATTCGTCAATCATGATGTAAAAGCAAGAGGTGGAATGTTATGGACACTGAAATTATGTGTTTTTACATCCATTGTTTCCATGCAGTATACATTTCCCTGCCCCCACGGTTTTAGCTTGGTTTAGCCACAGCCAGAGTGGGCGGGGCTAAAGAACCTGTTTTTCCAGGTTATGTGAGGAGAGTAGGCCAAAGGGGTGGGGCATTAGGGGATATCACAGGAAACCACATAGCCTTTGGTCCTCTTTTGCTTGGGAATTTCGTTGAGAGAGGAGCATCCTGCTCCTTAGCCTGGGATGGATAAGTATATTGATTGTATCATTTCTACACTAAATATTCATGTATCACTTGCGTAGATTCCTGCTAGTTTGCTAAACACAGAGTATGTACTATTGTATTAATGCTTGTATGTATGTCTTATTTGGTTTAGGTAATTAATGTTTTTATTAAATGTTATTAACTTTGCTGGTTACCGAGTGATAGTTAATTTGGTGGTATACACTGCCGGTACAAGACATTTCTGCCAAAATACCTTGTACAATTATTTCATAGTTGTACAAAACTTAATCAGTGTTTCTGGGTGTTTTACAAACATATTTAGGACCTATAAATTTAGCCTGAACTTCCTGCTTCCGTTTTCATATAGTTGGTGCCATTTTGACTCCAACAAAGAGAGCACATGGTCGGGGGAGGGGCATGTTTGTTTTACTCTAATTCTAAAATCACAATTGGTGTAGCATGCAGGATTGTCCACAATAAGTGGAGCTGCGGACAGGATTATCACCTTTAGAACCACAACACATGATTACAACTTTTCGCACACAAAACAATAGGAAACGAATAAGCAGGCGTCTGTGTGAACCCGATTCAAGGTCATTAATGACTTACAACAAACAAACTACTAGGGAAAACACAAAGGGGAATTCTAACTGGTCAGACAGGAACTGCATAACAGCTCTGTAGAAGGGTTCAAAACATGGACAACTCCACACAGCATGAAGAAGGGAGCCCACATTCGACTGAAAGCGGAAACAAATATCAGAAGAGGAGACACCTATACGAAATAATTTAACAATATAATATAGACGAAGTATTAATCTAGTCTGTATAAAGCATATGCCTGGCACTTACCACAGTAGGATAATATGTTTTAACAACCTCCTCCCATTGGTCCTCTGTCAACTCCGGGATATAACCCACCCACTTTACGAACACTAAAGCAAAGGGATCAGGACCCACTGACTAAAGAGGCTCATAAGCCTGTGTGAGGGGTTTGGTGAGGTCGGTGGTACCCAACAGTAGCTCCACTTCGGAAAAAGCTGGATTAACATCAAGAGAGACAAATTGCACCACAATTTTATGTCTCAATTGGAGGTACCGATAATGGGCACTCCATGGAACATGAAAATGCCCACACACTTCGTGGAAGGAGGGGAAAGATGGAAATTCCCTAAATAAATGTGTAGCAAACTTGATCCCATGATCACTCCAGAATCCATCTGCCTCCAACTCCCGTAGGTGCTCAAAGTGAGGGTTACCCCACAGGGGTGCTCTGGGAGACAAACAGGCAACGGGAAGCACCTTGAGACCATCGCCCACACCTCCGCCACCATTTTTATAGAAGAAGGAATGTATCTATACAGGGTGTTAGCGAGAGTCTCATACGAACCCATAATGGTGGCTCCCGCCAGTGCCGTAGCTGCATTCTCAAGATCCAGGTCGATCCACCAGGCGGCGTACTCGAGCTAAGATGCTAGAAAGTAATTACGCATGTCAGGGGCAGCAAGACCACCCCTCTTCTTTGGTGCCTGGAGCAGCGGCTGACCCAGGAGGTGGAGGTCTTGGAGGTTTATCTTGCCAATAGAAGGATCTCAGGATACCACCCAGCTTAACAAAAAAATCGCTTAGGGGGAATCAAAATGGAAAAAAAGAAGACATATATAAACTAGATCATTTAAAAAATATAAATTCTACCCGCCAACGACATAGGCAAGGAGTTCCACGACTGCACTCTATTAGCGGTAGAGACCAGCACAGGGTCCAAATTCAGTGCCACGTAATTCCCCAGACATGCAGTCACCTCCACCCCAAGGTACTTGAATTGAGTAACTACCTGCAACCTGTAAGGAAGAGAAGGCACAGGTTCACCAGCCACCGACAGAGGCATCAGGGAAGATTTTACCCAATTAACCCTCAGGCCTGAGAAGGTACCAACGCTATCCAGTAGACTAAATGCCCCCAGGGAACCACGGACATCCGCCAATAAACTAAAGTGTCATCTGCGTACAAACTAAAGTGTCTTCTGCATCTGCCTAGTACCCCTACCCAGCTGAAACAAGTCAGAGACATCCAGGTTCGTACGTATCTTAGCTCTCGGTTTATCGTACAGTAGCCTCACCCAAGCCCTGAACCTCGGACCAAAGCAAAGGATCTGCAGCACAGTCCAAAGATAAGTCCACTCCACTGAATCAAAAGCCTTGTATACATCAAGACTGGCCACATAGCCCGGAGAAGAGTCCCTCTCCGCAGCAGCTATATTAAGATGTAGACATTCAACATTAATGTCTGTGGACCGTCCCGGGATGAATCAAGTCTGATCAGGATGAACGATGGATGACATGACCCCCCTCAAACGATTAGCATTGAGGAGAGAAATCGGTCGTTACGAATCTGGTAGAGTCAGATCCTTTCCTGGCTTAGGGAGAACTACTATGAGGGCCTCCTGCATGGAGTCCGCAGCAATGCTAAAGAGTTTTTGCAAGAGAGGGACCAGCTGCTCCTCATTCACCCAGTACCAGTCCCCAACCATACCATCCAAACCAGGAGTTTTCCCGACTACAGTAAAGCAATAGCCTGAGAAACCTCATCAGCGGAAAAAGGGGCATCTAAAGCAGATGCCTGTACCTTAATTAAAGCTTTAAGGAGAAGTCCCTGCAGAAATGGGGTTAGGCCCTCTGGAACGGCTGAAAACGGGAGGCATATAGACTACCATAAAAGGTCCGGAAGACACGATTGATAACTAAAGGGTCCGTTTCCAACACCCCAGTATCCCCCTTGATTCAATGAATAGATATTACTGGCCTACTCTCCCTAGCTAAGTATGCCAACAGTTTGCCATTTTTATCTCCAAATTCAAAGAGGGCCGCCTCCCTGTCCATCAATCTCTTTTGAATTTGCTCCTTTTGACTAATCAGTAAAGCCCTCTGTGCTTTAGCCCACTTCCTTTCCACCATGGGTGAGGTCCCTCACCATCTCTGCCTCCAAAGTCCCAATCTCCACCTGCAATGCCCTCACCCTAGCAGAATAAGCACTCCTCTACCCAGCAACCCCTGTCATGAAAGCACCCCTAACATGTGCCTTATAATCGTCCCACTGCACCAGTTTATCAGGGTGAGACCCATTGTGCTCCCAAAAACAATTGTGGGCTTCAAGCAAAGATGCTGCTACCACCTCCTCCCGCAACCAGCCAGAGTGCATGCACCATAGTTTAGAAGAACGACAAGGGTCTAACGATAAGGTAAGTATAAGAGCTGAGTGGTCCGAGATTCCCCTAGTGGTATATGTGACGTCTCTCACCATGGACAGAAGATCGGACGACGCATTTGCCAGATCAATTCTGGAGAAGGTTTTGTGGGTTGCTGAATAGAAGGAGAACACTGGGTCAGAAGGGTCGTTCCAGCTCCATACGTCAGTAAGAGACAACATCGTACTCCAGGCAACAAGACCAGGAGAGCCAGAGTCCACCATGCCAGTCCTGGATCCGGAACAGCATTAAAGTCACCTATAATAAGAACAGGAAGAGAGGGAAATGAAAGCAGTTTAGTTGTAATGCATTCCAAAACATCAACACAGGACGGAGGGGGGACATACACAGACACTAGAAGAAAATTAAAAGCATGGAGGGAGTAGTGGACAATCATAAACCTACCAGATTGGTCACAAGTCACCTGTGCAACTTCAATGGGAAGGGATTTAGACAACAGCACGGACACCCCCCCCCAGCAGAGGAAGAGTAAGTGGAATAATAACCCCTTGCAATCCAAGCCCTCTTAAGAGCCAGGATTTTTTTGTCCTGTGATGTGTGTTTCCTGTTAACAGATCAAATGTGGGGCCTGACTTTTGACATAAGCTAAATTTGGAGAACACTTAAACCTGGAGTTAAAGCCCCTGACATTCCAACTCATTACCTTAAGTGACCACATAAATCCAATAGAAAATCAAAAAACAGGAGGAAAAACCAGCCGGACTGATACCTCTTACCTGGGGGGCTCTCTGGGAACACCGACCACACACACCACACACATACCAACGCACCAGACAAACAAACAGCAGACCAAGACAACACAGAAACAAATTCACAAAATAACAGTAACATCCCCGAAAAACCCTGTCTAACACTGGGAACTCGTGTAGACCTAGACCCTAAACTCTAACAGATGGGCAATAGCAAGAACTCAAGCACTTAAACCATCCCACTCCCTCCCCCCAGCCCAACCCCAACTAAGCTAGCTAAATGGGCCAACTCACTATAGAGCCATGATAACCGGTCAAAGAATAACGGGAAACATTTGTAAGTAGTCCCTCAGTAGTGAGACCTATCGGACAAGTCCTAACCCTCTAGCCTAAGGAATTTAACTAAAATGGGAGGAGCAACAAGAGTCTCTACTGGAAAGTCAATCCGGAGGGCTTGCCACAGGTGCGGCATCTACCCACTGAAGGGCCTCAGCTGGTGATGTATAGAATTTCGTGATCGTTCCATCCACCACACGAAGTCTTGCCGGAAACAGCAGGGCATAACGATATCCCTTGTTGCGCAGGCGAAGAGGGACTTCTGTAAATGTAACCCTCTGCTTCCGGAGTTCAACAGAGAAGTCTGGATAGAAGGCTACTCTGGAATCATTGAAGCGCACCTCTCTTTTGATGGGGACCGCCCTCAGGATATCGTCTCTATCACGGTAATTAAGCAATTTCGCCAAGAATGGTCTGGGATGAGCTCCCGGTGGAGGGGGTCTAGCGGGGACCTTATTCCCCCTTTCCACCATAAAATATGAAGAGAAGGTGTCAGCAGGTAGGATTTCCTTCAGCCAAAATTCCAGAAAGCCTACAGGATCCGAGCCTTCCGCCTTCTCAGGTAGTCCCACCAGGCGTATATTCTTTCACCGCAGTCTATTTTCAAGATCATCTGCTCGATCAAAGACCTGTTTAAGTTGGCACTGTACTGATGACATCTGATCCGGCAAAGGATGGAGGGTGGCCTCAACAGTCGATATTCTGAGCTCCACCTCTCCAGTGCGTTCTCTCAGCTTCTGTGTTTCATGATGGAGGATGACAGGAGGTGAATGCAGCCAGTAGTTGATTAAACTGATCAATGGACTCAGCGTGGCAGGAATTATGCGGGGGGTGAACAGCGCCCTTCTGGGCTCGGGCAACCCAAAAACATAGGGGGAGAAGGCTCAGGTGAAGGGACCTCCAGAGCTTCTGCCGAACCTAGAGAATCGACTGAGGGCTTTGGCAGCGTGTGAAAAGTTTAGAAACCAGAGGGGTAGGAACATTGGAGTTCCATCTAGAATCGCCACTGGCTCTGGTGTGGTTCTTAACCGAAGATGTGTCTTCCTCAGATGATTGCCTAGCGGCCTCAGCCTCCTGTTTAGACTTTTTGGACTTTTTCCTCGAGGCCCACAGGATAGTTTTGCAGAGGAAATGGAGCTATGCTAGCAGGAGCACTGCGCGGTGCGACCACTCAGCTCTCCATCCATGCCACCGTGCAACCAAATATTAAGTTAAGGGTACCAATAATTTTTTACAGACCATTTTTGGAGTTTGGTGTGACATTATGTCCAATTTACTTTTTTTCCTCCCTTTTTTGGTTTGGTTCCAATACACACAAAGGGAATAAACATGTGTATAGCAAAACATGTGTTACTGCAATCCTTTTCTGTGAGAAATAATTCATTTCCTTGAAAAATTTCAGGGGTACCAACATTTTCGGCCATGACTGTATATCCTTTTATGGGGAAATTTATCATTAGCATACATTGTTGTGCAATTTGAAACTCATCACTTCATAAATTTAAACAAGTGATAGGAAGCCCATGGACAGTGCAAAAAATGGGGGGAAATGTTCACACATTCCTAACACAGCTGGTCACTGGAGTACATTTGTGCAAAGGATAAGTTCAGCACATCAACCAGTGCATCTGCTAACCACTTCCCATAAAAGCGTACAAGAAAAATGACAAAGCCAGCACAAACTATGTAAACAATAGCGCACAATTAGATGATAGTTTTGGCACAAGTCACTGCACAAAATAAAAACACAGCACAAGCAATTTTGCAGGTGAACCCCAGTTGGTACATTCCCGAGGTTTTTTTGTTTGTTTTACAAATTGCAGCAGCAAATCTGCCCCACAGTTGGTTCTTTTTTAGAATTTTAATACTTTTTTTTAAACTACAGACCACTGTCTAACACTGACAAGTGTTGCCATGATAAAAAAAATTATAATCTTTCCCAATATGCAGCAAGGTTGTAATTGTAAAACTAGTATGTGCTGCTGGAGACAATTCTTAAAAGCTACTCTTATATCACCATCTAGTGACCAATTTAACAAATAACATAAAACTGAAAGAACAATGGTGGAACTTATCATTGGATTTACACTGTTTTATTGGTGGCAAAAAGTCAATTTCAACCCTAATGTTTAGTTTTTTTTTGTTTTTTTTTCATCATAGATTTTGTGGTGA
Organism: Hyla sarda; assembly: GCF_029499605.1. NCBI lineage: Eukaryota > Metazoa > Chordata > Amphibia > Anura > Hylidae > Hyla > Hyla sarda. Next base: position 319,965,006 of record NC_079189.1, on the reverse strand, counting down.
AATGATTGATGTTATTGCAACATACAGTTTGTGGCACAAAAAACAACCCTCATTTGGGTCTATAGGTGAAAGATTGAAAGTACGGTATATGGGGAGGAGGAAAAAACAAAAGTGCACAAATGAAAAATTCAATCTTCAAGGGGTGAATAAATCTGGCGCAATTACACAAAATAAAAGGTGGACACCAACAATTATAACTAACCCCATACACATTTTTAGAGGGATAATCCCATTTAGAACATTTATGGCACCCCAGTTGAAGCACCAAGCGAAACGTTGGGTTCGGTGGCTGGCTAGGCCCTACACTCCAGGTTGTATAATATGTTGGTTACCATGCTGATATATGCTCTTTTTTATATGCAGTAGTTAAAGGGGTACTCCAGTGAAAACCTTTTTTCTTTTAAATCAACTGGTGCCAGAAAGTTAAACATATTTGTAAATTAATTCCATTAAAAAATTTTAATCCTTCCAGTACTTATTAGCTGCTGAATACTACAGAGGAAATTCCTTTCTTTTTGGAACACTGATGACATCACGAGCACAGTGCTCTCTGCTGACATCTCTGTCCATTTTAGCAACCATGCATAGCAGATGTATGCTAAGAGCAGCATGGTGGCTCAGTGGTTAGCACTGCTGCCTTGCAGCGCTGGGGCCTTGGGTTCAAGTCCCACTAAGGACAACAATAAATAAAGAATTATTATTATAATTACGTCAGCAAAGTGCACTGTGCTCGTGATGTCATGTGAGAGAATTCCAAAAAGAAAATAATTTCCTCTGTAGTATTCAGCAGCTAATAAGTACAGGAAGGATTACGATTTTTTAATAGAAGTAATTTACAAATCTGTTTAACTTTCTGGCACCAGTTGATTTAAAAGAAAAAAGGTTTTCACCTGTGTACCCCTTTAATATTGTGTTCTAAAGCCTCCTGTTTACCATGCTATGCACTTTTTGCCCAAAATTCAGCACTTTATTACCTATGCACCAACCCATGGTAACTAAGATGGAGCTTAGTGCTGCATAATACTATTATTGCACTTTATTGTTACTGTCTTTCAGCTCCATATTTAGGAGCTCTGTTTATGCACTTTAATGATTGCACTGTATACCAGTTTGTTATTTATATCTTCCTGTTTTTTTTTTTTTTTTTTTATATAGAGATCACTATTTAATCTAATTATTATATGCTTATATTCATTGCTCCTAGCCACCACCATTCGGTTCTTGTCCACTGGACTACTATTTTTTGGATTTTCTTATATTGTGATTTTAATTGATCTTATAATGCATTGTTTTTGAATTGTTTGTCTAATTCTTTTTTTTTTTTTTTTTTATTCTTTATTTTGGAGTTTTTTTCCAATCTTAGTACAAACATTAACGGGTTCGCAAACCCAACATATAATCCATCACTAAAAGAAAACTGTGACACATCCATCCTGTCAGTAGATCAGGAATTGTGGGTAAAAGTACTGACTAATCGTACAGTCACATTTCACAAGTCTAAGTACAAGGGCATATGGCTGGGATTGCAATCTGGTCTAAGGATCGCATAATACAGTGAGCAGGAACGATGTCACACATGTAAAATGTTTTATACTATTGAGATTAGGTAAGAAGTGAGAGACGAATTCAGGTAGAGAAATGAAACTAGCATGGATGGGGAAGAAAAAAGATGAAGGAGAAGGAGAAGAAGAAGAAGAAGAAGGGTAGTGGGAATGGAGTGGGTGTGTGCTCTATGCAAGACATAAGGGATTAGAGAAGAAAGGAGAAAGAAGAGGGGTGCTGTGGGGAGGGGCCCACACAACAAGGGCAGGGAGGTGGGGGGGGCATTGTTAATGCTGTGCGTTGGCTACAGAAGGGGGGTGGGAGCTAGGTAAGTGTGGATCTGTGTCCCTATAGTGTAGTCACGGATACCAAGTGGCAGTGTTTGTCAAAGGAGCGGTCACTCCAGCTGGATAGTTCCTCCAACCGGCATATGGAGTTGACTTTTGAGACCCATTCTTGGTATGAGGGTGGGTGGGGGTCTCTCCAGTGTAAGGGTATGATCGCTTTCGCAGCAGAAAGAAGGTGTGCTAGGAGGGAGTGTTTATGTAGCGGCGTTTGTTCCGAAGTTTAATAAGACCAACGATGGTGTCAAGGTCAGCTGTTTGTCAAATATGTAATTTAGCGCTTTGTTAATCTCAGACCAAAACCGTACTATCTCAGGGCATGTCCACCATATGTGAAGAAGATTACCTGTGGCTCCACAGTTCCTCCAGCACTTATCTGACGGGGAAAGCCCCCAATGGTGAAGAAGCTCAGGAGTTCTGTACCAACGAGATACCAATTTGAATTGGCATTCTTGCAATTTGACACATCTGGAGAAGCCATGAGAGCGGTTTAATATTGTAGCCCGATCTGCATCAGAAAAAGTCCGATGCAAGTCTTTTTTCCACGAGAACAAGTATGCAGGCGCGCCCCTAGTTTGATCTTCCATAATGCGCTTTTTTACGGCAGATAGTTTGATTCTGGCATCCCTAGCCAGTGGTAGGAATGTTTCAGGCCAGGTGGGGTCAGCTCTGATAGTGTATGAGCGTAATAGTTCCGAACACGCACCAATGATCATGTTTTCATGTAAGTAGTGTAGTCTGACGTTAGGTAGCAGTTCCCTCAGTCGCTCCCTCCCTGGAGGTCTTTTACCTGGGCAAAGGTCTATGAGCGGGGTGTTCGTTAGTTTGGACCATATGTCAGGAAGTGGGGACTCCTTGCCTTTGAGTATGTGGGGTATCAATTAGCTTGGCATCATGGGGGACAAGGACCTGTTATGTGAGGCATCCCATTCCATTTGGATATCATGACACCTTTTCACCACAAGTGTTCCTTTCAACAGAGGGTTTTGTTGTTTGTTTATTATTGCTTTGGTAGGGACCCACAATGAGCGCCTGTCCGCCACTTCTCCCTCACCAAGTTGAATCAGTTCTAGTGTAGACCCCTGAAGTAAGCTGGTCTCCGATATCAACTCGATCCATCTGTGGATGTGTACGGCTTTATGAAGTTGTGCGAAGTCTGGTATGCCTATTCCTCCATATTTTTTGTGTCTAGTCAGGAGGGAGTGTGTGAGGCGATGGCGCTTTGAGGACCATAGAAACGAGGAGAAGAGCTTCCTCCATTGGGCCAGGTGTTTTTTCGGTAGGTCAATTGGAGCCATACGCATCAAGTATAAGATAGGGGGGATTACATAGGATTGCAGCAAGTTTCTCCTGCCTAACCATGAGAGATATGGTAGCTTGTATGCTTCCAGTTTGGTTCTAGTTTTTTGCAACAGTGGAATGTAATTAAGGGCGAAAATCCTATCCAATGATGAGGGCAGGGTAATCCCTAGGTATGTTAAACTGTTCGGTGGCCAACGGTAGGGTGAGTCACGTTTTATGTCTTTTAGATCCTTAGGTGGTACGGATATATTAAGTATCTCCGACTTCGTATAATTGACTTTAAAGTTGGACATGGTGCTATATCTGTCTAGGATGAGTTGTATTTTTGGGAGGGCGGAATTGGGATTCGTGACTAATAGTAGCAGGTCATGTGCGAATGCAGCTGCTAAGTGAGTGTGACCTTCCACCGTCAGCCCTCGAATCTCCTCATCTTGTCTGAGTGTCTGCAGGAGAGTTTCCATCACTATGATGTACAGGGTGGGGGATAGAAGGCAACGCTGGCGTGTCCCATTGTTAATGGCGAATGAGGGGGATAAGGTTCCGTTTACCTTGATGCGTACACCGGGTTTATCATATAAGGACAATATCGCATTTATGAAGGGCTCTGGCAGGGGCAAGGTTTTTTTTGTAGTGTTAGCGTAATGAATGGCCTGCATCACCCTAAGCGAATTGTGCTTGCCCTCTCTGCCCCTCACAAACCCTGTCTGATCCGGGTGAATAAGGTCTGGGAGAAAGTGACTCAATCGCATAGAGAGCAATTTCGCCCATATAGAATTTGTGCTGCAGCTGTGGAACCAAGATGCAAACAGGTTAGTAGGCAGAGAAGGGAGTCTTCCTTTCTTAAAATGCGTTTCTTGTAAGAATAAGACATCCACATTATCTTTTTTCAGGAGAGACAGTACTCCATGTCTTTTAGCAGGGGAATTGAATCCCTTGACATTATATGTGCAGAACCTGAGGGGGGCCATGTTGAGTGGTAGTAAGTGCAACTAGATGTGAAACCTCCCTCAAGTGCTATGGGCAATGTGAGGGGTAGGTGAAGGCGTGGAAGGTGGGGTTCAGATCACCTTGGGGGGAGACAAGTGGGGTGGTGTGGGGGGGGGGATACCACAAGAAAGGGAGAGAAGATGCAAAGATGTTAGGGGTATTGGGGGAGAGTGTGAGCAAGAAGTGGGAAGCAGAGAAGCCAAGGTTTTTTTTGTAGTGTTAGCGTAATGAATGGCCTGCATCACCCTAAGCGAATTGTGCTTGCCCTCTGTGCCCCTCACAAACCCCGTCTGATCCGGGTGAATAAGGTCTGGGAGAAAGTGACTCAATCTCATAGAGAGCAATTTTGCCCATATTTTCACATCCAGATTCAGCAACAATATAGGTCTGTAACTGGGGCAGAGAGCAACATCCTTTCCTTCCTTTGGGAGAATGGCAATATGTGCCTCAAGCGCCTGCTTTGGTATTTTGGCACCGTCAAGCAGGGCATTGCATCGTTTGGTGATTTGAGGGAGTAGCAGGGTTTGGAGCTTTTTATAGTAAAATAGGCTTAGACCGTCTGGTCCTGGGCTTTTCCCTGTTGGGAAGGATTTTATGACTCGTAGTATCTCGTCTTTAGTGCATGGAATTAGGAGTTGTTGGCCATCTTCTAAGGTAAGTGTGGGTAAATACAAGTTGTTAAGGAAGTTCCTTAGAGCCTGAGACCGATTTACTCCCGCTTCCTCGACTATGGGTAGATTGTATAAGGATTCATAATATTGTTGGAAGGCAAGGGCTATATTTTTAGTGCTCGTGTGGCTGGAACCGTTCCTATCAATTATTTTGGGGATAAATGCTTTTTCTCTCCGTTTCTTAAGCATGGCCGACATAAGGCGGCCACCCTTGTCTCCGTGCATGAATAATTTGTGACGGAACCTAATAACATTCTCTGAGTGTTTCTTATTCAGGATGTCTTTCAACCTGTCTCTCAGGGATTGTTTTTGTGCTTCCCAGGTGCTATCTAGGGTCGCTGAAGACCCATTTTCCATCAGTGCAAGGTCTCTCAGTATTTGGGAGATGGTTTCGTTGCGCTCCTTCTTTTTACGTGACCCGAGGGCAATCAGCAGCCCTCTCATAAAGGCCTTATGGGGTTCCCAAACTACGGGTATGGGCATCTCAGGCATCAGGTTAGTATTAAAGAAGGAGCTCAACTGTTCCGACAACTGGGATACCACTAGGTCATCTGTCAACAATGCTTCGTTTAGTCTCCATGTTCATTCTTTGTCAGGGAGGTGGGGGAGATGAATGGTTGCCAAGACCGGCGAGTGATCTGATAGTGTTCTCGGGTTAATGTCAGCTGATTGGACAGTCGACAGGATACTGTCATGGCAGAACAAGTAGTCTAGGCGTTTGTATGAGTCATGTGGTCTGGAGTGAAAAGAATAAGTGCGGTTTAGGGCTCTCCAAATGTCAGTGGGGTTTAGGGCTCTCCAAATGTCTACGAGGCCTAGTTTATGTAATTTATTCCTCAGGGTGCGTAGCGCCACCGGAGAGACTGCGGATCGCCTTGTGGAGGAGTCCACCCTAGGATCTAGAGTTAGATTTGCATCCATGCCCACTATGATTGGGCCCTCAGCGAAAGTGCGCAGCCTCTCCAGTACACCCAGCAGCCACGGAACCTGGTGCGTGTTCGGAGTGTATAGGGAAGCTAGTGTATATGTGGCCGACCCCACCTTACCTTTCAGCAGTATGGCTCGTCCGTAGCAATGGCTACTCCTCTAGAAGAGGAATTTGTGCTGCAGCTGTGGAACCAAGAGGCAAACAGGTTAGTAGGCAGAGAAGGGAGTCTTCCTTTCTTAAAATGCGTTTCTTGTAAGAATAAGACATCCACATTATCTTTTTTCAGGAGAGACAGTACTCCATGTCTTTTAGCAGGGGAATTGAATCCCTTGACATTATATGTGCAGAACCTGAGGGGGGCCATGTTGAGTGGTAGTAAGTGCAACTAGATGTGAAACCTCCCTCAAGTGCTATGGGCAATGTGAGGGGTAGGTGAAGGCGTGGAAGGTGGGGTTCAGATCACCTTGGGGGGAGACAAGTGGGGTGGTGTGGGGGGGGGATACCACAAGAAAAGGAGAGAAGATGCAAAGATGTTAGGGGTATTGGGGGAGAGTGTGAGCAAGAAGTGGGAAGCATAGAAGAAAGAGTAAAGAAGAAGTGTGAGAGCAAAGGAAGAGGAAGAACAGTCAAATATTGGTTAATGATAGAGGTACCACTAGATAGTAATGGGACAGATAGTCACACTTGAGTGGGTTAATGAAAGAGGGAAAAAAGGGGGGGAGAGGAGGAAGGAGGGGGGGTACTGGTGGAGATGGAGAAGAAGGAGATATCTCAGAAGGAGACAAACCAGTGATGAAAAGAGGGAAGTGCAAGGTGGGGGAGAGGCGCAGAAGGTACATTAAATAACAGAGTCTGTGAGTCAAGGAGTAAGCCTCTGCTCTATATGTGTGTCTGAGTCGCTAAGTCCCTAAGTCCCCGCAACCCCCTAAGTCCCCGCAACCCACACCCCCCCACCACCCCGGTGAAGCCAGCTGGACCCTCTCGTCTCGGTGTAGTAGAACTAGGCAGTCTCGTCTCTATAGGACAACAGCTGAGGAGAGGTGTATGGAGAAAAACACATTCCATGAAGTCCAGAAACAAAGTCACTCCATCGAGTACCAGGGTTGTCGAGAGGAAAGGTCCCCGCGAGATGGGCCCCTGGAGGAAGACCCCCCTGCTGCAGAGCTTGCTCCGCCATGTATTCTCAATGAGGTTGTCATCTCTGTGTTCTGCGGCAGGTCCTGGAGGTACAGGTAAGCCAGCAAGGGAAGAGTGGTCTACGTGAGCTCTCCCGGTTGAGTGGGGGCAAATGTGCACCGGGGGGGGGGGGGGTTGGAGGTCAGGGGAAGGGTATAGGCGAGGGGCAGATAAGGGGGAGATAAAGGGTGTCGACTATAGGTGGAGAGGGGTTAAAACAGTATCTGATATGACCTGTTGAGGATATGTCCCATGTGCACAGTCTCCGATGCAGTCCATTCAGATCTCAACTTCTGTGTGCGAAGAGGAACGTAGCATGGCGAACAGACAGGAACTAGGCCCTGTACATGTGTGTACAGGTGTGGGATGAGAGAGATCAGACCAGCGATGCTCACGGATTTCATGCAGGAGCCAGGTCTCCCTTCTGGATCAGCTTTTGGTTCACTTTCTTGCTCTTGGGAGACTTGAACTTTTCCACTCTGGTCCACGCAGGCAGCTTCGGTGGTTCCGGCAGGTGTGTAACTAGTTGGACCGGTAGCCAGGAAGGGATTTCAATAGGATCAATGTCCAAAACAGTCCACACTTTAGATGGGTCTTCAGGAGAGCGCACTGCTAGCCGTTTGCCATTCCTGGTTAGTGAGAGACCAAACGGGTATAGCCAAGTGTACAGAATATTCATGGCTCGGAGCTTCTGTAGTAGTGGATTAAGCTTTCTGCGCTTCGCAAGCGTGGATGGTGCTATGTCTTGGTAGAGCTTGATTGCGGTGCCCTCATAGGTTACCATTTCCGTCTCGCGGTTCGCTTTTAGAACAGCTGCGGTATCGAGGAAGCTCAGAAGTCCACATATGATGTCTCTCGGAGGCTCGGAGGGAGGAGGTCGCGGGTGTAGAGCTCTGTGTACCCGCTCTATGACAATGGAGGCCACGCGTTCCTCTCCCAGCAGGGATGAGAAGATCTGCCGCGCCACAGAGGGAAGTGCTTCGTTGGCAAAGGACTCAGGTAAGCCCTCGATTCTTATGTTTTTGCTCCTGCTTCTATTTTCTTGGTCTTCCAGTTGCAGAAAGGCCGTGTTCAGGTGGTGTTCATGCTGGCGCAGTTGGTGCGAGGCTGAGTCACAAAAGGAGACCGTCTCCGTGACGGCGCTTTCTAGCTGCTCCACACGGCCTCCTATGTGGCGAACATCCCCCTTGATTTCTTGTAATTCTTGGAGAACTGGGGCAAAAGCGGCTTGTATAGATTTGGCCACCGCCTGGTGTACAATTTTTCTGATAAAGTTGGGGGAGATGGGTGCCCTGGACTCCTCACCTCCGGAGTCTCGTTGGCTTCCCGCCACGCTGTCCATGTCCGAGTCCTCCTCCCTTTCTCTGTCGCTGTGTAGAGCGGGCGCCATCTTAGATGCTCGCGCCGGGCTTTGGCTGGTCTGTCTTTTCAAGAATGTAGCCATATCTGGCTGGCTTTTCATGCCTTTCATGGGGCCAGGGGTGTCCCCCAGGTGTGCCTTATCCGTCTTGCCTATTTTCTGTAAGATATAGAGCTGTTTGCCACTGGTGAGTTCTTATGCCGTGGAGAGCTGCACTTCTATGCTGCCATCCAGCTCATCGGTCAGGCTCCGCCCCCCCGAATTGTTTGTCTAATTCTTGTAATAAAGTTAAAATTTTTGATCCATATAAACGCATTTGTTTCTTTTACATCCAAAGGATAATAGCATAATCAGTGTAGCATTGCTGTGAATGGGAGTTATATCAACTTGTGTAAACTTAGCCAGCTTCATTTTTCGGCTTCTGTGCACCTCCGGCAGCCACAAGCAGGCAAAAAGGGGCAGGAGAGCCCTTCATATTAAAGGGATACTCCACTGAAAACATCCTATTACCAGCCGTCACGTCCTGTCCATTAATGTCGGCTATGTACTAGCCGTCACGCCCCCCGTGTCCTTGATGCCAGGCAAGAGAATACATAAAAGTGTTCCACTACAGTTGTCCTTTAAGAGAGTTTGGCAGCTCCATGAAAGTTTTTTTTAAACATTGATGACATGAAGGTTTCTGTAAGTCATCAGTATGGGACCCCTAATGATCACAATAACAAAAGGGCCAAATGGTGGCTGTCACCATACATGGCGAGATGTTGGTGAATGCTCTTGGGTTGTTTCAGTAGCTTGTTGTACATTAAGACACTGGATACCTGAGAGAGGCTATGTGCACTATCAGTTTCTTCGGCCATCTTCTGGGACATAAAATTACCAAAAAGCATTGGTTTTATATATCAAACAAGTTGAAAATAATAATTTAATAGTGTGTCTTGGCTCACATTTAGTTTATTTTGTGCCTGTAATTGGTACAGACCATAAAAGCCCATAAAAGCCATATTTGTCACATGGCATTTTTTTTCTTCACATTTTAGTGGCCCTTTTTTAGCCTAATAGGCAGTTATTTGAAATTGCAGCATGCTCTGGATATGGCGTTCTTTTCAAGAAACTCTAGTGTTTTTTCCTCCCATAAACTTTTAGAGGTGGAAAAAACACCATGTGTGCATGTATTGGTTTTCCCCCCAATTCTTCATTAGAAATTCAGGAGTCACATGACTTGTAATCAAAAAAATGCAGGTAATAAAATGCCAGATTTATAAAAATGCTTATACTAACACACTCATCCCTTCCAGATCAGAGGCAGTTTAGGCAATTGGAAGGGATCGCGATGAGTACACCCATGGCCTTGACTTTTACTAAATTTAAACCTCGCAAAATTTGGGGCACATAAAGTTTATACAGTAGAAAATCCATTTCACTGGTACATTAAATTGTACTTTAGGTAGATAGATGATGTATTCATTGTTTGTTATAACTGAGCAGGCTTTCTACGCGTTCGTAAAGTACCTTAATGATAATTCGCTCAACAGGAAGTTTACCAGTATAACAAATAAAGGATACCGCAAAAGTATAGGTGTCAACTCATTACTTAGCTATAGGAGTTACCACCCTGACTATGTGAAACGTTTGTATGCCTGCAACGTATCAATGACAGTCTGTTGTCTTTTTAATTGCAGATAGACAAACTTAAGGCTATGTTATGTGATTGTAATATGCACATGCTTAAGAAGGAAACTGCTACTATTAGAACACAGGTGTTAGGACTTAATGAACGGAGTGATATTAATGTTATTAATGTTTTATAATTAATCAGTCCTTAAACTGTTTGTACATATGGTCCACTTTTTGTGTAAGTACGTTTTAGCATTTTTTTGTATAACTTTTAGTCCTGCAAATATGTTCATACATTTTGTATAATTGTGAAGTGTTTATGCATAGCACTAACATGTGTGAACAGAGGTTGAGTAGCTGTGTTTAACCCCAATTTTCTACAAAGGGTTACTTTCTTAGGGGTTGGAACAAGAAGGTTTGTTGTATTTAAGGGTGGAGACAGGGGGATGACATAGGGACCAGTTGAAGCAGCAGAGGCTGCAAAATGGACACAGTCTTGTTATCTTTCTGTCCTTATTATTGGAATAAAGAATCCAGATTTTTTTTTACCTGCAGAATGTTAGTGCTGTGGTACTTTCTATCTTACTCTAGGATATGCATGGAGGCTTGCTATTTGTTACTACTGAGCACCTAAATAACTGCACATTTACCAGCATAAGTTTGATGGACTTTCTCACATGGTGTATTCAGTGAGCAGTGCCCACTGCATATATTTGGTGAGTGGCTAATACACATTGGCCCTCATTTACTAAGAGTGTTGGGCTTTTACTAGTGTGAAATGTTGTTTCCGACTTGCAGGATTTCACTCTTCTATGGGGATTCACAGATTTACGTTGGAAAAATTTTTGAGTCAAACAGAGCAAATTTTATTAAAACAAAAAGGGAGAATCAGACAATGCAGTTTATCTGGGACGCAGCCCAGAATTCAGAAAGAAGGCATACAAATGTAAAAAAATAACCATAATAGGCATACAGCTGAAATCACTACAGATGGGCAATGGTAGGGCAAACCACCAACAAAAGAAAATAGCATTGCATCTTCAGTACAGTGAAAGGAAATCCCTAATGTCGGGGCAATGGGGAGAGGACAACCCATGGGGTCCAAACCCTCTCAAAGTGGTCTACAACATCATCTCTCATAGCATTTAATTTTTCAGATAGCATAAGATTGACTCTAGCAATAACCCTGTCCAAAGAGAGGGAAGATTGCTTCCAACTGGCAGCAATATGTATGCGAGCAGCTAGCAAAACAATAAAAACTGCACTACATCAAAAAAAAATTAAATCGCAAACATTTTCTGACCAGCTATTTCTAGGTGGAAATTCCCAGTCATTTATTCAAAGGATTTTATGCAAATTCAATAGTAAATAGTTGTGAAACCATGCCCCTTTGTAACACATCTCGCCCCTTTTTCATCTTTTCACAATGCAAAGTCAGGTTTGTCGGATTTTCCTGGTGCAGACATGTTTCGGACACCATGAGCCATAATAACCCAGTTTTAGCTTAGGTAATGAGGGCCATTATCTTTGAAAATAAAAGTTAATAGCCTAAGGGATTTCTTATGGGCAACTTACATGACAATATAGTTTATATGGCAAAAAGCAGTTTTTGGGCTGTAACTATTCATGGTGCTCAAAAAGCCTCTAAAAGGTTAAGGAATACCTCTCATGATCTTTTTTTTAATCCTTCCAGTCCACTGCCCCCATCATGATAAACCACTCCCTGCCTTTATTTTAATAATTTGTTAGCTTTCTAATTTTCAGGGTGGGAACAAGTCCAAGTTTAACCCCCCAAGAACAGGGAGCAGCGTAGACCTGTTCCAAAGAGCAGTTAAACAGGAGGTAAAAGCCTTAATTTACCCCAAAGCTAAACCCAATATCACCATTCAAGAAAAGAATGCCCTCCAATGGTTGTCTGCTCAGAGAGACATTTTAGTCTCAAAAGCAAACAAAGGGGGAGTTGTGGTTGTATGGTCCAAGTTGGACCACGACCGGGAGGTACAGAATCAGCTTGGTAATATAATGGTTTATGAACCGCTTAGAGAAAACCCTATGTATAAAGTTCAGGAAAAGGTACTGGTACTACTCAGGAAATTCACTGACAGAGGTGTCATTTCTGAGGCAACTGCCACTAAATTGTACAACACAGCCCCTTAAAAACCGTATTGGTACATTTTGCCTGAGATTCTTAAGTCGGTGAGCCAGCTCCCTGGACGACCTATTGTCTCGGGGATTGGCTCACCGACTGAATCCTTGTCCAGCTATTTGGATTTGCTTCTTTCTCCCCTGCTTTTACACATGCCAACTTACCAGAAAGACACCGGCGACCTCATCAAAATTCTGAACGATTTTGCATGGCAGGAGACCTTCTCCCTGGCGTCAATTGACATTGAAAGCCTCTATACCCATGATGCGTGTATAGGGGCAATTAAGGAGGGGCTCATGGAATTCGATAAAGGTCCTGACTTCTCAGATTTTGTGACTGAAGCACTTGGGGTCATTCTGGAGAATATTGTGTTCCAACACGAGGGCAGGTGGTACAGGCAACGCCAGGGTACGGCGATGGGTACGCCCATTTCCTGTACCTTTGCGGACCTGTACTTTTCCATGTTCGAGAGGAAACACATATTCTCCACCAAAAATCCATATATTGGATACATCAAGCTCATTCTACGATTCATGGATGATGTATTCATAGTATGGGATGGGGATGAGAAACGGTTTTCTGAATTTGCACAATATCTTAATTGCAATAAGATGAACATGACCTTCACTACATGCTATGGAGGCAACTCTTTGGAATTCCTTGACACGAAGATAGTGATCGTTGATAATCAATTGGTCACTCAGGGTTTCAGGAAAGAGATTTCCAGGAATGCCAGTTCCCACCTTGTGCATGTGAAGAAGAACATTCCATATAGCCAGTTCCTGAGACTCAAACGCATAAATAGTAATCCCGAAATATACACTCAACAGGAGGAAGATCTTAAAACTAGGTTGAGAGACAGGGGGTATCCTATGGATACCATAGAAGAAGCATATACAAAAGCCGAAACTAAATCACGGAACAAATTACTGTATCAGAAAGTAAAAAATACCAATGAGAAAGAGAAATTTTGTTTCTCTTTTGACAATACCCCCCTCAACTCAGTAATTAAACGAGCGATCTCCAAGCACTGGTATATGTTAGAAGAGGACGAACATTTAGCTCAATATGTTAAAGAAGGTCCTTCGATTACTCACCGCCGCAATAGAACAATAGGTAACTTCATTAAAAGTAAGGGTAATACGAACCAAAAAAGAGAAAAGAACTGGTTAGAAAAATTGCAACCAAAAGGTAACTTCAAATGTCATAACTGCAGTATATGTGATCAAAATTTGGCAGTCTCATACATTAACATAGGAGGAAAAGACATCATGGTGAAAGAGTTAATAACTTGCCAAACTAAATACGTTGTGTATTTAATGATTTGTCCATGTGGAATGTTTTATGTGGGGAAGACAGAAAGAAAGTTACATATCCGTAATCAAGGAACATTTTAGATCTTTAAAAACAAAGGTAGGAGCGACTAGATTTATAGTACACATGGAACAGTTCCATGCGAACAACGCGAAATGCGTGAAGTTCGCAGGGATTGAGTGCACAAAATCCCACCCGAGAGGTGGAGACAGAAAAAAAGATCTGCTCTGTTGGGAAGCCAGATGGATCAGCAGACTTGATGCTGTTGGTCCTATGGGCTTCAACGACAGAAACGAACGAAGTGTTTTTCTCTAAGCAACCAGGTGATGTTGATTTTAACAGGATATGTATGTTTTTGTATATTTGGGTTTCCATGGTAACACACCTGTATTTAAGTCACGTACAGTGGGATGAGATCACCGAGTGCGCCTGAAGAAACGTCCATCGGCGTGAAACGGCACCGTTGTGCTTCGGTGAACGTCCCTGCCCACATTCTGCTCTGCACTGTTTGCACGGGGATTGTATCCAGAACCGTTTTCAGCATGTACACCACTGTACCTTGAAATAAAGAAGTTCTGCAGACAGGGTGAGTGCACTGGCTTCGTTTTCTCTTCGTACTTGTTATATATTTGGACTTTGCCATAGCCACTGCTGCACCCCCATTACACCCCGTACCTCCATCTACTGTGTCCTACACACCTTTCATTCAGATTACACCAGCAGTGCCCAAGTTTCCCGCTACCTTTCTCATTTTTGGAGCTTTCTACCTTACTATTGCTCTGTATTTTCTGCTCAGACTCGGTCAGATTCACAGACTGGGAATGGGTGCTCCCCAGCAGGCTGTGACATCATCTGAAGCCATACAGGGGAGAACTTCCTCCCTCACTCTGCTACACACAACCCAGAGCAGTTCAGTGTATGAGACGAGCTCTGAATGGATAAGGCTGCACACAACTCACCCCCCCCCCCCCTCAGCATTTCCGGTTTTTGGACTTCTGCCTGACCAGCAGGAGTCCAAAGTCTGTGAAAAAGATGGGAGAAAATGTGCTCTGGACAAGTAGGGAGACACCTAGTGGCAGCTTTTTTTAAACACAAATAAAACATAGAAAACTTCTTTTTTTTTTAACAAAATACATTATAAAGATTTTTCATTTACCATAAAGGAATGCAATAGCAAAAAATTGTTTTTATGAGAGTGCCCATTTAAACAAAAAATGGCTGAAAAAAATGTCAACAGAAAAAAAAAAAAGATAAAAAGTTCCAAATGGCAGAAAAAAAAAATCTAAAAGTTTCAGACATTTTTGCCTTAAAGAAAAGTGAAATTTTTTTCTGCTTCAAAATATGGACAAAAAGCCAGCTGTTGCATTATTGTTATGTGAAGTTTAAGTGCCTGTATGTCACTGTAGAATGATCAGTTTGTCAGCTGATGAATAACAAAAGAAAGTCCCTGTAACAGCCAAAATGGGCATATATTGTACCACAACACATATAGGGGTGTCTGTCAAAAGGGTCAAGGGTGGATGTTCCACATTTGGAGTTGGGGTGAACTGCATTTGGCCCTCAATGTTTTTTAGGCCCGGTATATGCCCAACAGAGGAGTGTCAATGGGTTGCTTGTTATCCATTTATTGACAAGCAAGGCATGAAGTCACAAATTGCAGATGTCAAGATGAACTAGGAAGTAGTTGCCACCTTAGTATGGTGGGCCCGGATACTCTAGCCACAGAAGTGAGCAGCATAAGACGGTGTGGTTGGCCACACGGTTAGCCTAGGGAGTGATCAATTCTGGGAAGGCTGCTGGAACTGTGAGAAATGCCAGCCGATAATAGAGTAGGGAATGGCAAGATGAGTCGAGCAGATGACAGCGGGAGGGATAAGCAAGGGCGTCGTCCCACCCAAAGCAGATAGTAGTTTTTGAGAAGTAAAAAAAAAAAGAGTTGGGGAGGGTGATAGGCAAGGTGTGGAAGAGATCGAGAAAGCGTGGAAGTAGAAAAATTTTAAATGCAGCCACTCTGCCTACCCATGAAAGCTCTGTTTGTGTTAATCTGTCGGCTTCTTGTGAAATCATACTTATAAGTGGTAGGTAGTTTGTAGCATATAGGGTCTTGTGTGGGTATGACAGATTAATACCTTAATATTGAATATGGGAAGTGCACCAATCAAACAGGTATGAAAGCTGTAGAGAGTCAGTCATAGAAGAGGGTAGATCAATAGGCATCGCTCAGGTCTCGATTTCTTTTAAATGATAGTAGGAAACTGTTCCAAAAAAGGATATGGTATCTATGGCCGCTGGCAGAGAAAGCTCAGGAGCCGTTAGTGACAAAATTACATCGTCGGCATATAGCGAGATAACATGATGCTTGCCACCTATGGTTATTCCTTTTATAGCAGGGTTCATTCTGAGTGCCAGTGCCGGCGGTTCCATGGCCATAACATAAATTAATGGTGAGAGAGGGCAACCCCAGCGAGAGCAGTTTGTAATAGGGAAAGGGTCAGATAGCGATCCATTTGCCAGAACTCTAGCCGACGGACAAGAGTAGAGAGAAGAGAGAGCTGAGAAGATCGGTCCATCAAACCTCATGTGCTTGAGGACGGAGAAGGTGTAAGACCATCGAAGACGGTCGAACGCCTTCTCGGCATCCAGCGCTAAAATTAGAGCCAGGGCTCATGAACGTTCTAGATGGGCAAGTATGTTAAGTAATCGTCTTGTGTTGTCGGAGGCCTGATGGCCTGCCATAAAACCAGCCTGATCAGTGTTTATAATAGAGGGCAAAATTATTAAGATCAGAGTTGCCAGAATTTTGGCATATATTTTTATGTCTTGATTTAATAACTAAATCGGACGGAAGTTTTGAGGACGGTCCGGCGTTTTACCCGGTTTTGGTAAGGCTGTGATAGTGGCTTGTAGATTCTCACCTGGGAGCGATCCAGATGTCATAGCTGACTGACAGAAGGCAGCTAAATGCGGGGATAGAATAGTTTGGAATTTTTTATAGTAGGAATTTATGAAGCCATTGGGGCGGGAGCTTTATCAGGAGGCAAGGCTTTGATAACCTCCCTGACCTCGTCTGAACTGATTTGAGCTTGGACATTTATGTGAGGGTTAAGGAGGGGAGGTTAAGTTTGGAGAGAAATTCCACTGTAAGAGATGCCATATTCACATTGAGAAAGAGGTTGCCACCTCGAAACGCGTTTGTGCTCTTGGCTATTAAAATTACCTCCAAATACCATCTGCTTGGACTAAGTCCTTCTTGAGTGGATCGCGCCAGGTACCCGGATTTTTTTCTACCCACCTACCCATGCTGTAAGAGATGGTAAATCCGTCAGGGAGGGAACAGAAGTATGGAGATTGTAAAGGTTTGTATAAAACGTTTGGAAGCCGTTGGCTATGTTTGAGGGAGTATATAGTTTAGTATTTGTGAGGGGATGTAATAAATATGGGATGCAGGCCTTCAGTCGTCATTGTTTAAGTCTATTTGCAAGGAGTCTACTTGCCTTATTATTCTGCAAATAATAGGTAGTTCGTAGTTGTCTGTAAGATTTTTCATAGGCGCTTAGCAGTAGGCAGTGGAGGTCACGTCTGTGTACAACAACTTGCTCTGCTAAAGCTGGGGAGGGGTTGGTCTGGTTCGCCGAGACATAATTATGCCAATACCTCATTGACTATCTATTCTTTTTGCTTTTTAAGAAGAGAGACATATTTTATACAGTACCCCCGGATAACTGCCTTGTGACAGTTCCATAGTGTTAAGGGATCCACGACAGAGCCACAATTGTTTGCAAAATAATCAGTGATGTCACGATGCAGGTACTCTGCATATTGGCGATGTGACCATAAGAAGGGGTTTCTACGCCATGTGTAGGCTGGGTGAGAAGAAACTCCATCTGTAAGTTGTAATGTGATAGCTGCATGATCAGACCATTTAATGGCCTCTATAGTGGTGTGGTGAGTGGCAGTGAGCAGTGACCGGTCTAGTAGAAATAAGTCAATTCGTGGAGTATGTGTTATGTACTCCTGACAGGAATGTATATTCCATCTAGTTTGTGTGATGAATGCGCCATGCATCATATAGGTCATATTCGTGTAGTAGGGGAGACAGCGTAAAAGAGGAGGAGTGAGTAGAAGAGGAAGAGTCTAGGCCAGGGTCGGGGACAGAGTTGAAATCTCCACATATTATCAATGATCCCGATGGAGATTTCTGCAGTGTTTTCAACAGGCATTTTAAGAATCTAGCTTGGCCTGAATTAGGTGCATACAGAGATAGTACAGTTAAGCAGGGGGGGAGGGGCATTGATGGTGCAACGTAGAATCACATACCTTCCATTCGGGTCTGAGACAGAATCCTGAAGAGTAAAGGTGACAGTATTTTTTATTGCGACCTCTCGGGATTTTGAGCTGTAATGAGAATGGAATAAATGAGAGAAGGCAGGGTGTTTCATTTGGAATGCATCAGTGGATAACAAATGTGTTTCTTGCATGCATAGGACATCACATTTTAATGATTGAGCCTCCTTCCAAAGATGAGATCTCTTGTGCGATGCATTCAACCCATTCGCATTTAAGCTAGCCAATGTGACTACTATATTGACAGTGGAAGATTTTGCAACATATTAGTAGTGTGGGATATAGATGGAATAGACACAGCGCACCTCCCAGCTACCGTGCGCCTGTCAGCGGTTCGTGGTCAGTGCTCAGCGGACATAAGGTCATGTTATCGCCACATGGAAAAAAACAAACTACAGTAACCAAAACAAAAATATACAAAACAGGAAGAAAGAATGGCCCAGGGGTGCCATTCCACAAGGAGTGGGGGTTAGAATCCACTCTGAAGCCGGGCTCACAGACTTCATGCCCGAGCCCGCAATTCAGCCAGTGAAATACAATACCGCTCCCTCAAGCAGTAGACCAGTATGGAGGGACTGGAGCTGGACGTGGACTTCTAGTACGGTCAGTAGATGCTGAAAGGGTGATATTCCAATTCCGGAGTAGTCTTTCTCCCTCAGTCAGGTTTTTGATTACAAAGGATTGCGGCATCCTTCTTAACAAGGAGATGAGTGGGGAATCCCCATCTGTATAATATGTTCGCAGAGCGCAGGGCAGTGGTGATCAGTAGTAAGGCTCGGCGGGCCTGCAGCGTCGCTGCAGATAGATCCGCATAGATAGAAATTTTGTGGTAAGGAGTCGGCAGGCCCCCATTGTGCCTAGACAGTTCCATCAGATGTTCTTTTTCATGGAAAAAGTGCACTCGGGCTAAAATGTCCCTTGGGATTGAGTCCTCCAGGTGTTTTGGGCGAGGGACTCTGTGCACCCTATCTACGGTCAGCTCCTGCTGAGAATAGTCAGGCATAATGGTATGAAGCAGTTCCTTGACATAGTTGGGGATTTCTGCAGGTGCCACTGTTTCTGGACCCCCGCGTATTTTAACATTATTGCGTTGGCTTCTGTCTTTCGGATCAGCTATTTTAGCTTTGAGAGCCGCTATATCATCCTCTGCAGTATAGTGTAAATCAATGAGGTCGTTGTGAGAGGATGCAAACTCTCCAAATTTTCCCTCTATATGATCCACTCTATCCCCCAGGTCTCGGATGGTAGTTTGCAATGGACGCACCATGAGGTGCATTTCTTGTATAAAGGTAGTGCGGAGGAGAAGTAACATGTCTCTCATGGCTGTGTCTGTGAGAGATTGGTTGCTAAATGGCATGTCTGCTAGTGGGTCATTCTCAGGACCGCAGAGATAATTGTGCTCTGTAGGCTGACAGACCTTGTCAGTTGCATCAGGAGCTGTAAGCAGGAGACTGTGTGGTTTTAAGATGGAGGATTGAGGACCCCCCTGCAGATCAGAGCAAGTCCCTGGGGAAGAGCTAGGGCCGTGCAGTGCTGACCGGGGTGTGCAGGAGCTAGCCGGCAGAGAGGTTGGCTTTTCCACTGTCTCCTCTGCTTGCGGAATGGGATCCGACAGGCATCTGCGGTGCAGTGGGCTCTGCGTTGTTTCTTTGCAGCCTGGTGAAGAGAGTGGTGTCTGTGCGGTGGGGGAGTCCGAAGCAGCCACTGCTGCTCGGCCACCTTGCTTCCAGACAGCGTGCGGGGTAATTGTGAATTTAGCCAGCGGCCCGGGATTTTTCGGCTTCTTTCTTGTGACCAGCATGGTCAGATAGCGATGGGTGTCCAGATGTCGGGTGAGGGAGTAGTGAAAAGCTGGGTATTCAGTCACTGTTTCAGGCTAGAGCACGGAGCTCAGTCAGTGTGCGTCTATGTGCCTTGGCAGCCAGGCCACAACCCCCACTATATCTTTCTTGTACACTGGTGCCCAGTCCTGTACAGAGTATTCCATGTGTGGTCTGACTAGTGATTTGTACAGCGGTAGAATTATTTCCTTGTCATGGACATCTATGCCCCTATTGAGGTACCCCATGATTTTATTTGCCTTGGCAGCAACTACCCAACACTGGTCACTACAGCTAAATTTACTGTTAACTAAGAATCCTAAGTCCTTTTCCATGTCAATCATCCCAAGTGTTCTCCCATTTAACACATAATCCCAGTCCGAATTTTTCCTCCCCATGTGCATTACCTTACATTTATCAGTGTTGAACCTCATCTACCACTTCCAAGCCCAAACCTCCAACCTATCCAGATCCATTTGTAACAGTGCACAATCAGGTTAGTTTGACAGGACCGATCTCTCATAAAGCCATGCTGATATGGGGTCATACATTTTTATCAAGATACTCCAAAATAGCTTCTCTTAGAAAACCCTCAAACAATTTACATACAACGGAGGTTAAAGTAACAGGTCTATAATTACTGGGGTCACCTTTTGAAATATTGGCACCACATTTGCTATGCGCCAGTCCTGAGGAACCTTCCCTGTCACTATAGAGTCCTTTAATATTAAAAATAGGGGTCTGTCTATTACATTACTTAATTCCTTTAGAACACGGGGGTGAATGCCATCTGGATCTGGTGATTTGTCTATTTAGATTTTTTGTAGGCGGCACTGTACTTCTTCCTGAGACAGTTTAGACAGGTGACCTGTACTGGGGAGTTTACCTTTTTTCGCTGTATTTCACCTGGCATTTCATTTTCTCGGTGAATACAGTGGAGAAGAATTTGCTTAATATATTAGCTTTTTTTCCCCTCATCCCAGTCTATTATTTCTTCCCCATCATTTTTTTTAAAGGGCCAACACTTAAATTTTTGACCTTTTTTGCTATTTATATAGTTAAAGAACATTTTGGGGTTAGTTTTACTCTCTTTGGCAAGGAGTCTGTCTCTATTTTTGCGGCTTTTATCTGTTTTTTTTACATAATTTACATTTTTCTCTATCGATTTTTAATGCTTCTTCACTGCCATCCTGTTTTAGTAGTTTAAATGCTTTTTTTTTTGTCATTTATTGCCCCCTTAATATTTTTATTCATCCACATTGGTTTTCTTTTATTCTTGACCCTTTTATTCACATAAAAAAGGTATATAGCTTACAGTGAGAATTTAAAATATTCTTAAAAGTCTCCCATATAGTGTCAGTATTCATATTTTTGAGGACATTATCCCATTTTATATTGTTAAGGGCTTCTCTAAAGTTGATCAAACTTTGCCTTCCTAAAGTTCATTGTTTTTCTGGCCCCTCGCGAGGTTCCCTTATTGCAGAACAAGTTATAATGTATTGCATCATGATCACTATTCCCTAGGTACCTGCACATTAGTGACTCTGTCAGGTCTGTTGGTTAATATTAAGTCTAGTAGGACACCCCTCTGGTCAGGCCCTGCACCATTTGGGACAGCTAATTGTCTTTAGCTATAGTCAGAAACCTGTTTACTTTATGAGATTCACAGGACTCAGTCTCCCAGTTTATATCAGGATAGTTAAAGTCCCCCATTATTATCACATCATTTTGATTTGCTGCCTTGTTTATTAGCCTCAGTAATTGATCTTCTGCCTCTTCCATTATATTTGGTGGCTTATAGCAAACCCTATCAGAATTTTTTTTTTTATCTCCATATATTTCTACTCATAATGACTCCACATTATCGTTTCCCTCCCATATATCCTCCCGCAGTGCAGCCTTCAGACTGGATTTTACATGAAGACAAACACCTCCCACTTTCCGTTTTGTCCGATCCTTCCTGAATAGACTATAACCCTGTAGGTTCACCATCCAGTCACCGCTATTGTCCAACCAAGTCTCTGTTATACCAATTATGTCATAATTCTCCTCCAGTTCGTCAGTTTTATTGGTCAGACTTCTGGCATTAGTCAACATGCAATTCAATGGTGTGTTTTTTTTTCCCTATGAAGTCTATCCCTATTAACTATTCTAACCCCTCCCTCCGCTCCACCCCCAGGTACATTAATACAGTGGGGATCAAAAGTTTGGGCACCCCAGGTAAAAAAAAAAAAAAGTATATTAATGTGCATAAAGAAGCCAAGGAAAGATGGCAAAATCTCCAAAAGGCATTAACTTACAGATTAGACATTCTTATATGTCAACAAAAGTTAGATTTTATTTCCATCATTTACACTTTCAAAATAACAGAAAACAAAAAAATGGCATCTGCAAAAGTTTGGGCACCCTGCAGAATTTATAGCATGCGCTGCTCCCTTTGCAAAGCTGAGACCTGCCAGTGTCATGGATTGTTCTCAATCATCATCTGGGAAGACCAGGTGATGTCAATCTCAAAGGTTTTAAATGCCTAGAGTCATTTGACCTTGCCCCAACAATCAGCACCATGGGTTCTTCTAAGCAGTTGTCTAGAAATCTGAAACTGAAAATAGTTGACGCTCACAAAGCTGGAGAAGGCTATAAGAAGATAGCAAAACGTTTTCAGATGTCAATATCCTCTGTTCGGAATGTAATTAAGAAATGGCAGTCATCAGGAACAGTGGAAGTTAAAGCAAGATCTGGAAAACCAAGAAAAATATCAGACATCTCGCAGGATTGTGAGAAAAACAATTCAAAACCCACGTTTGACTACACAATCCCTCCAGAAAGATCTGGCAGACACTGGAGTTGTGGTACACTATTCCACTATAAAGAGATACTTGTACAAATATGGTCTTCATGGAAGAGTCATCAGAAGAAAACCTCTTCTACGTTCTCACCACAAAAATCAGCATTTCAACTTTGCAAATGAACATATAGACAAGCCTGATGCATTTTGGAAACAAGTTCTGTGGACCGATGAGGTTAAAATTGAACTTTTTGGCCGGAATGAGCAAAGGTACGTTTGGAGAAGGGGAACAGAATTTAATGAAAAGAACCTCTGTCCAACTGTTAAGCATGGGGGTAGATCATTCATGCTTTGGGGTTGTATTGCAGCCAGTGGCACAGGTAACATCGCACGAGTAGAAGGAAAAATGGATTCAATAACATTTCTGCAAATTTTGAATGCTAACTTGATGCCATCTGTGAAAAAGCTGAAGTTAAAGAGAGGATGGCTTCTACGAATGGATAATGATCCTAAACACATCTCAAAATCCACGGGGGATTACATTAAGAGGCATAAACTGAAGTTTTGCCATGGCCTTCACAATATCCTGACCTCAACATAATTGAAAATCTATGGATAGACCTTAAAAGAGCAGTGTGTGACAGACAGCCCAGAACTGGAAGACTTATGTAAGGAAGAATGGGCAAAGATACCTCAAATAAGAATTGAAAGACTCGTGGCTGGCTACAAAAAGCGTTTACAAGCTGTGATACTTGCCAAAAGGGGGCAGTACAAGATATTAACTCTGCAGGATGCCCAAACTTTTGCAGACACCATTTTTTTGTTTTCTGTTGAAAGTGTAAATGATGGAAATAAAATCTAACTTTTGTTGACATATTATAAGAATGTCTAATCTGTAATTCGATGCCTTTTGGAGATTTTTCCATCTTTCCTTGGCTTCTTTAAGCACATTAATACAAATTTTTACCTGGGGTGCCCAAACTTTTGATCCCCACTGTCCCCCCCTCTATGTTGTAGGTTCCCTCTGCCCAGTCCCTGGTTTAAACATTCCTCTACCCTTCTAGCCATCTTCTCCCCAAGCACAGCTGCACCCTCCCTATTGAGGTGCAGCCGTCCCTACAGTAGAGCCGGTATCAGACAGCAAAGTCAGCCCAGTTCTCCATGAACCCAAACCCCTCCTTCCTACAGCAGCTTCTGAGCCACTTGCTTACCTCCCTGATATCCCGCTGCCTCTCTGGTGTGGCTCGTGATACAAGTAATATTTCAGAAATTAAATTGGAGGTCCTTGCCTTAAGCTTGTGGCCTAAGTTCCTGAAAACATTTTTAAGGACACTTCACCTACCTCTTACTTTGTCATTGGTGCCGATATGTACCATGACCGCTGGGTCTTCTCCAGCCCCACCCAGCAACCTGTCAACCCGATCCGCGATGTGCTGAACTTGAGCACCAGGTAGACAACACACTGTTCGGCGATCCCGGTCTTTGTGACAGATCGCCCTGTCTGTCCCCCTAATAATAGAGTCCCCCCACTACCAGTACCTGTCTGGCCTGCCCTGCTGGAGCAGAAACCCTCCTGGCCTTCAGAGGCAGTATCTTGCTGTAATACTGCTAGCTCTGAAATGGCATCCCCCTAATCTGCCAACTGGGCTAACTTGTTGGGGTGTGCCAGTTCAGGACTAGCCTCCCTGACACTTTTCCATCTACCCTGTAACCCAGATAGCTGCCGGACTGTCCTGCACCTCCGTCCCACTATCCTCCCCCACCTCTACCCCAGAGAGTACTTGCTCAGTGAGCAGGAGACTCCTCTCCAAGTTGTCAATGTATTTCAATGTTGCCACTTACTCCTCTAGATCCAAGACTGCATTTTCCAATATGGAGGCCATCTAGTTATGGTGATTTCACAGATTTATTTATTTGTTTATTTATATAGCGCCTACAGATTCTGCAGCGCTTAACAGATTAACAGACAAAAACAGACAGTAAATATTACAATTAAATTCTCAGTAAACCTTGTGAGTTTAAAGTCCCTACAGTGTAAGGAAAGTAACACTCACAGCGATCTCAAACTCCTGCTTTCAAACTCCCTGTTTTACAACTCTCGTTCAGCTGCCTCTCTTTGAAAGCAACACTCAGACAAAGCAAGCTCAGAACTGAGTCCCAGACTAAGATTTAAGCACCTGTCACCAATCTACCCCCCCCCCCCCCCCCAGAGTATAGGGAAATTAAAAAAAATAAAAGTGAAAATTCTATCAGTGATCCCTCTATGTGCAAATGTAAGTACTCACACAGGTCACTCCAACTCCACAGATTTACTCTGCACGGTGGATATCTCCTGTGAACATCATAAAAAATGCTGCATGTATCAACAAAAATGCACTACTTATATAAAGTACAATGACTCACAAAATAACTGTCTCAGAATTGCTCCGCCCAGAAAAAGCATTCTAAAGTTATTACCATTTAAAGAAACACATGTCAAATAAAAAAATAAATGATAAAAATAAAAAAAGACCATGGTCATTAAGGTAAAAAATCCTTAAGGGGTGTGAGAAGGTGAAAGGTATTGTGGTGGATGGGCGTTATGTGTCACCAAGGCTCCTGGCTTTGGTGAAGTAAGAGCCGGTATTTATTCAGTGTCTGTGCTGCGATGCAGTCTGACACTGTGGCCGTAGTATGGCTGGAAGGCCAATCCGGGATGGCTCTTACTGGGAATGACCAAGTGCAGGCAACCTGTTTCACTAGCTGGAAGGGGGGGGGGGGGGTTGCTAGTTGCAGCTCACACTGCCAGAGAGAGCAGTATGTGGAGTTCTTCCCTGTGTTTGCTCAAAGGTTGGAAGCTGGTGAACAGTCTGCCTGGAGGCCTGGAAAAGACTTGCTTGATGCCGCATGGCATGGACTCAGGTGTGAACAAACACCTAAGGAATACAGGTGGACTTTTGTTACATATTCCTTGGTTCTGCATTTAAAGACTGTTTGCTTTGTGCCAAGTGTGAATAAAACACTGTACTTTGATTTGAAAAGTACTGTTTCCTTGCCTCTATACTGCAACCCCACCTATTTGCAAGAGCGAGTCATCAGTCATCAGTCAGTCATTACAACTAGTCCTGCAAAAAAACATGCTCTCTTAGTTATGGCTATTAGAAGATGAGAAAAACTAACTACGGAAAAGAAATATCGGGTCCTTCAACCACTGATACGTATACCCTTGGAGATAAATTATAATATATCAATCAACTTAAATCTACCAATGAGGCCACAGATGTATACACAAGTAAGCTAAAATGTTCATTTTTTATTAGAGATTATAATAGAAAGACATTGCCTCACAGTAAAGTGCTCAGAAAAATTGCATCATATATATATTACAGAATGAAAGACAAATGAACCAGGGTGGGGTATAGGATACAGGTGATTAACCTGATCTAACCGACCCTGCCTAGTCTAACCCCTTGCCCTGACTGGAATAAGTGTGGACAGGGACAAGGGATATAAATGATGTACAGAACCAAGAATACCAAACATAGAAAAATAGACAATAAAATGACACAATATGTCTAAACTCTTACTCCTTATAACCTACGCGTTTCACCCTAACTTGTAATTTGGGGTTCATCAGGGCTCGGAGGAGCAGTCAACATACCTTTGTATATATTAATTAATAAACAAAACACCACATATATAATTGTAAAAATACAAAAGATAGTGAGGCACATATAATAGATAAATCACAAGTAATAGCTGCACGATGATGCTGAGTCAAGAATAGATACTGCAGATAAATTAGATGAATTCATCCACATAGGCCACAAATGTAGAAATGAGAATCCTTGATTTTGCTTTCAATAGATGTATCAGTACATCCCTTGCCCAAATAGAAACTTCTCATATAGTTGTATGTACTCAAAATCGCTGAGTGAAGTACTATTAGGATACACAACCCTCAATTACCGGTACTACTGGAGCCCTGGTTCAAATAGTCCACGGGTACCAAATGGGGTTACTAGCTGATATAGGTCAGACGTATCACAAAACACTATAGACTCCTATTGATAATCACGCAAAAGGTGACAGATAAATGGCAGTTCCGCTTCCCTAATATGGAAAATCCCGGGAGATGATACACTCCCAATCTCTGGTGTCCATACAATGGACACCAGAGATTGGGAGTGTATCATCTCCCGGGATTTTCCATATTAGGGAAGCGGAACTGCCATTTATCTGTCACCTTTTGCGTGATTATCAATAGGAGTCTATAGTGTTTTGTGATACGTCTGACCTATATCAGCTAGTAACCCCATTTGGTACCCGTGGACTATTTGAACCAGGGCTCCAGTAGTACCGGTAATTGAGGGTTGTGTATCCTAATAGTACTTCACTCAGCGATTTTGAGTACATACAACTATATGAGAAGTTTCTATTTGGGCAAGGGATGTACTGATACATCTATTGAAAGCAAAATCAAGGATTCTCATTTCTACATTTGTGGCCTATGTGGATGAATTCATCTAATTTATCTGCAGTATCTATTCTTGACTCAGCATCATCGTGCAGCTATTACTTGTGATTTATCTATTATATGTGCCTCACTATCTTTTGTATTTTTACAATTATATATGTGGTGTTTTGTTTATTAATTAATATATACAAAGGTATGTTGACTGCTCCTCCGAGCCCTGATGAACCCCAAATTACAAGTTAGGGTGAAACGCGTAGGTTATAAGGAGTAAGAG
This sequence comes from Hyla sarda, assembly GCF_029499605.1. Classification (NCBI taxonomy): domain Eukaryota; kingdom Metazoa; phylum Chordata; class Amphibia; order Anura; family Hylidae; genus Hyla; species Hyla sarda. The sequence continues at coordinate 319,937,943 of NC_079189.1, read as the reverse complement.
TTTAGACATATTGTGTCATTTTATTGTCTATTTTTCTATGTTTGGTATTCTTGGTTCTGTACATCATTTATATCCCTTGTCCCTGTCCACACTTATTCCAGTCAGGGCAAGGGGTTAGACTAGGCAGGGTCGGTTAGATCAGGTTAATCACCTGTATCCTATACCCCACCCTGGTTCATTTGTCTTTCATTCTGTAATATATATATGATGCAATTTTTCTGAGCACTTTACTGTGAGGCAATGTCTTTCTATTATAATCTCTAATAAAAAATGAACATTTTAGCTTACTTGTGTATACATCTGTGGCCTCATTGGTAGATTTAAGTTGATTGATATTAGAAGATGAGGAAGGAGGGAAAAAAAATGCAAAAACTAGAATTTTCTGTGTCTTCAGGGGTTTTTGCACTTTATTTTTGAGGGATTCTACAACTTACAGCTGTCTCTCTCTCTTTCTAGCTGAATGTCAAGCATAATATGTAAACTATCAAGAATCAAAAATGTGACCATCAACACAAATCAATCAAATAATGCCTCTTCACTCTCTCTTTACTAAATGCTTTCCAGCAACAATCTGTCAGAACTTATAATGGCATAAAAGATAAAAAGTTAAAAAGTATAAATAACTTATAATAACTTATACTTTTATACTTTATTTTATTGTAAATTTGCATGTTTAAAAACTATAAGCTGCAGTCCGAGGATTCATGGGAAATGTAGGCAGGATAAGCAAGGGATTTTAGTGATCTGTTTACAGTAGATTCGACATAAAGCACAACTAAAGAAAAAAAAAAAAGTCACCTCTTTTATGCACAAGGCATTCACAAGAACATCTGCTTCATTCTAAAATAATAGCCTATGCTGCACTATAAAAAAAAAAAATGTTTTCCCCATAGTACCTCTTTAATCTTTTGAGTAAAAAAAATTCTTACTTTTTTTTTTTTTATATATACACAAATGTAACAACACCATCATTGCAATTTTGCAATTCACAAAATTTAATTACCTTCCAGTGCGGTCTGCAGTCCATGGTCCAGAGTCTGGTTACTTTAGGCCAGCATACTATGGTTCCTAGGTGTACTGTAAGGCCTTGTTTACACTCCTGTCTGGCTCCATTAGGTGGAGCTCAGTCGGCAGTTCCGTCAAGTTTAGTGGAGAAAAAAAATTGTGCCTGCACAATTTTTTCTCCGCTAAACTCCTGTAAAATTACCGGATCGCCGTCTGATCCCCTGCAATTGAATGGGATCCATCGGGACTCGGAAGTAGCTGTTTGCATCCGACCAATTTTAGGGTCCATTCTGCTCAAGAAAAAAAAAAAACTGATCGGACCCTTAATGGGTCGGATGCACACAGCAATGTGAACCTAGCCTAAACAAGTGCTGATCTGACAGATCAGCACTTGTTTACAGAGCCTATTACACAGCTCAGTGATCATGCAGAGAGTCAGTCGTTGACCGCACATCCCCTATTACATGGAATAAGTGGGGCCAAAAGCCAATGATTTTTTTTTTTTTGACAGGGCAAAACAAAACAATTAGCCAGCAGATTAGACTTTGCTTACTGGCCCTTTTATACAGTTGTTACATCGTTCATAAAAGAGATTAAACAAAGCTTATTGCAGGTTTGTGTCGTAATTTACACACTAAGCTATTTCTAGCAGACTCCCCATATGCATGCATACTCAGTAAGATGAAGTATGCAAGTGATTTCAATGGGGAATAAGATAAGCCGCTCCAAGATGCCTCCCTTGAGAACACAGAATCTAGGATGTTGAAATTCATAGGCCAGATCTTTTATTCCCTCCAATAAATGTTAATGTACTGAGGCAGAACATCTTATTTTTACGTATATTCTATGGATGAGGCCGAATAAAAAAAATAAAAAAAGACACATTTAACTTCATCGCTCTTGCACTGCTGCCTAGATCATGATTCCTGCTGTGCGGCCCTTCCAGGGATATGACATCACATGCCCGCTCAGATAATCAGTTGCCCGTTTTTATTTTATTTTTAACAGACCCCCTCTCCTATAGCATTATATAATTATCCAATATTTTTATTTAAGTCAAATTAATATGGTCACCTTTAGGCTGCCCAGCAGGTTGTATTTTAAGTAATTCTGAAAATTCATCTCCAAACCAGGAGGTGATGTGAATTGTATCAAGATTAAAGTAAAATCGCATGGTCCTATGCACAGAGAGGCAGAGATGGGCTCTGTTCTCTGTCAAGGTACATTCAGCCTGCCTGCCTACATAACAATAGGAGGCAACCATTACAGGACAACATATTGCTGCTCCCTAATATAAATAGAAAGACAGTTGTTATAACCAATAAAAGTACAAATATCCCCTGCATATTTTTTAATAGACCCCCTTGAGCATAATTAAAATAATATAAAAATATCCCAAATTTTCATATTGGTACAATACAAATACCCCCTCCATATTTTTATTACTAGACCCCTCCTTGAGCATATATATAAAAATATCTTTGCTAGGACAACCCATTTAAAGGGGTACTCCACTGGCTAGAGTGGAACTAATTGTTCTGATCGCTGTTTTCACACTGCGGGGGTCAGCCCCGCCCCCTTTTGATGTCACAGCCACGCCCCCTCAATGCAAGTCTATGGGAGAGAGCTTGACAGCAGTCACGCTCCCTCCAATAGACTTGACGTCATGAGAGGGCGTGGCCGAACATTCAGTTCCACGCTGGCCAGTGGAGTACCCCTTTAAGTCTAATTTGTATGGCCACCTTTAGGCTGCCCTGCAACAGGTTGTATTTTAAGTACTTCTGCAAATCCATCTCCAAACCAGGAGGTGATGTGAATTGTATCAATGCTAAAGTAAAAGAGGCGATCCAGACACTGGTTTCTTCTGTAGATTGATCGAGGGTCAGCAGAGAGAACATTAGTTATTGCCAATTGTGCCTCTTCAAAAGACTGAAGAAAACGGAATGATGGTTCTCCTAAAAGAAAAAAGAAAAGAAAAAAATTAATGTAAATTAATGTACTAAGACGTGTCTGTATACGTTCAAAACAGAAAGACAGATGAACTTTGTATAATTTATAAACAACTCTGAATTCTCTATTTTTGTGTATGTATGTGTGTATGTTCCACAAAAACTTCCAAACGGCTAAAGATATTAACATGAAACTTGGCACACATGTTACTTCTATGTCAACAACAAACATAGGATAGGTAATTTAACCCTTACTCACCCCCATTTGCCAGGGGCGGGGCTTATGTTTAAAGTCCCATGCAAGTCAATGGGAAATATATGTTACTGCATAACTTAGTACTTGGTCACATGTTACTTATATGTCCAATTAAAATATAGGATAGTTAATTTAACCCTTAACTACCCCGATTTGTGAGGGTCAGGGTTTTTTTTAAAGTCCCAAGCAAATCAATGAGAAATGTATGTTCCCATATAATTTACGTACGGCTGGAGCTATTTCATTACCTGGTACACATATTACGTGTCAGGATAGGAGGACGGGATGGGAGGTCGGGATAGGAGGTAGAGATAGGTCGGGATAGGAGGACGAGATAGGAGGACGAGATATGAGGTCGAGATAGGAGGTCGGGTAGGAGGTCGGGATAGGAGGACAAGATAGGAGGACGGGATAGGAGGTCTGGATAGGAGGTCGAGATAGGAGGTCAAGATAGGAGGTCGAGATATGAGGACGGGAAACGAGGTCGGGACAGGAGGTCGGGACAGGAGGTCGGGACAGGAGGTCGGGACAGGAGGTCGGGACAGGAGGTCGGGACAGGAGGTCGGGACAGGAGGTCGGGACAGGAGGTCGGGACAGGAGGTCGGGACAGGAGGTCGGGACAGGAGGTCGGGACAGGAGGTCGGGACAGGAGGTCGGGACAGGAGGTCGAGATAGGAGGTCAAGATATGACGACAGGAAAGGAGGACGGGATAGGAGGTCGAGATATGATGATGGGATAGGAGGTCGGGATAGGAGGTCGGGATAGGAGGTCGGGATAGGAGGACGGGATAGGAAGACGGGATAGGTGGACGGGATAGGAGGACGGGAGTAGGGGAGAGTAGAGCCACAACAGAGGAGACCAACAAACGGAGGAGGGCAAAAGAATCCGGTGATCCAAAGTAGACGGCGACTTGTCCCACCTGGCCAAGATGGCAAGCTGGAGAGGGCGATAGCAAAACTGGGCGAAAAGGACCGACTCCATCCGGACTAGTACCTCCATGTAGAAGCGAATCGGAACAAGAGAGAGGCGCTGTAGGCGACGGACACCCTCCTGCAGGGAGCGCCGCTTGTCCAACGGAAGATGAACACGGGTGGCTACAGTGTTGAAAAAGAGACCCAGAAAGACAAGAAACTGGGATGGAGACAGGTTGGACTTTTCCTGGTTGATCACCCAACCGAAGGCAGACAGAATCTGTACCCTGAGATGAAGGCTCTCCAAGTTTTGGGACCAGGACAGTGCTTTGATCAAAAGATCGTCCAGGTAATGGAGGACCAAGATCCCCCATGCCCGAAGGATGGCAATCACTGCCGCCATGACTTTGGTGAAAACCCTGGGAGCCGATGCTAGGCCAAAAAGGAACTGAAAGTGACCCGCAGGGACAGCGTTTCGGAGGAAACGCTGATGGGCGGGGAAAATGGAGATGTGCAGAAAATGGAGATAGGCATCTCGGATATCCACTGAAGAAAAGGAACTCCCCCGGATCCATGGACGCCACCACGAAGTGGTGGAACTCCATGTGAAAATGACGTAGCCGCAAATGGCCGTTGAGTAGCTCGAGGTCCAGAATGGGGACGACAAAGAGATTTACGTAGGACCCCAAAAAACGCTCGACTGGAGGAACTGGCACAATCACTCCCTGAGCAAGGAGGGTACTTAAAGAGACCTGAGAGGCCACCACCAAAGAAGGGGAACGAGGAGGGTGGGATCGGAAGAAACGATCCTGGGGATGGGAAGCGAACTCTATCCGGTAACCATCAGATAGGACGTCCCGGACCCAGGAGTCCTGAACCTGCACTAGCCAAATTTCCCGGAAAAGAGACATATGCCCTCCCACCCGAGAAGAGGACATGGGTGGGGGCGTCCCTTCAGGAGGAGGGAGGCTTACGGTTACCAGACTTGGCCGCGAAACCACCAGAACGGTTGTCTGACTTCCAGGAAGGATGTGCCTTGCAGGAAGGGGCTTTCAGAGATTGGCAGTGCGCCTGGTTGGGAGGGCGACCTGATGCAAAGGACCAAAAGGAAGCCACCTTTCGACGGGGATCAGAGCGGCGAGGTTTGTTCTGCAGAAGCAGAGAACTTTTACCCACAGTAGCTTCCTAAATAATTTCAACTAGGTGTTTCCCTAAGAGCCAAGAACCGGAGAAAGGCAACTCAGAGATTTCTTTGAAGCAGCACCTGCATCCCACGCCTTTAGCCACATGGAGCAACGAATCGCAACCAAATTACCCGAGGCAAAAGCTGTGCAGCGGGCTGACTAGCAGTGTGCTGCACCGAACAGATAACACAGAGCAACAGCCAGCACAGGAGGAGAGGTAAGCCCTCCGACTACCTCTCTCTGTGTTCTGCCCATGTAAGGTGCAGTGGGATAGTCTTTTGAGAGACTCTCTTGCTTGAGTTGCTGTCTGCAGAGATGACTGAAGGAGGTAGGGTGAGGGGGGGTGACGGGTGGCAGAAGGAGTCACAGTAGCTGGAGAAGTCATCTTATTCATTTCAGATGGACTTTGTTCTCTGTCAAAGTACATTCAGCCTGCCAGTCTACATAACAATATGATGCAACAATTACAGGACAACATATTGCTGCTCCCTAATATAGACAGACAGCTGTTATATCCAATCAAGGTACAAATATCCCCTCCATAAGTTAATCTTCTACAGATCAACCCACAACAGTATGTCTCCACAGATTCTCTCTCCATAACAGCGTGTCATCCACAGATACCTCTTAACTGTGTGTCATATGCATATAACTCTAAACAGTGTGTCATCTGCAGCTATCCCCCATAAGTGTGTCATCTGCAAAACACCCCCATAACAGTGTGTCATCCCTAGATACCTCCATATCAGTGTCATCCACAGATCTTCCTAAAATATGTGTCATTCACAGATCCCTTTATAAGAGTTTATCATCCAAAAATACCCCCATAACAGTGGGTAACCAACAGATCCCCACATATGTCTGTCATTCATAGATCCCCCCCCCCATAAATGTGTATCATCCACATTTTCGCAATAACAGTGTGTGATTCATAGATCCCTCTATAATAGTGCCCCATCCTGACACTTATATTGTCCTTTACATTGTTGCAATGGTATTTGCTTACATTTTAACATACTGTTTGGTGTGAATGTTTCTCATCTTTTTTTGCAACTCAAATATGTAATAATGAGGCATCTAATGCCGGTGTAATTGTCAGTGTATCCTCCAAAAAAAAAATGTATATCAAATTAAAAAGAACATAACATACGTGTGCCGCAAGCTGAATGCACTTACTTACATAATTCATCCTATCTGAAGTCCTGTTCTGTGTTATAAAAATAATAAATTTGGAGGTGTGCCCCAAGCTAAAAAGGGTTGAGAAATACTGCTATAGACAGTGCATTTTCTTTTAATATTAGGACCTGTTAGGACGACTATAGTCACGAAGGACTGGGACTCAGAACCTGAGTTCACGGAAGCCCCCTCGGTCCGGCCAGAAGCTCTGTTATCCATGCAGTGACAGATCTTCCTAGTGCAGGGAGGATGACACCATCACCAAGTCAATGTACTACTCCTTCTTCCCTGCAACGAGGTTCCAGCTCATAGGTTAACCACTTCAGGTGCTGTCCCCTCTCTCCCTTTCCCCCGTTAACCCTAACCCTGCATTTTTTGTTTTTATCCGATTAAGCGACCAACTAATGCCTCTTCACAGCTAAAGCTGTAAGCTGGTTTATACTTTTTGTACCAGTGGCGCAAGTTACTGCAGTGTTGTCCCACTCAAACTAACCGTTGTTCAATCTGACTAACCGCATAGTGCTGTAGCCAGATTGAACACATATAATAGTCAATGTCCAACACTAGCTTCCAAGAGTCATACTTTTTTTTTTTCTTTCCAAAAAGTTGTATGAGGGCTTGATTTTTGGTAAGGTAAGTTGTACTTAATATATTGTTGGGTGGAATATGAAATTGAACACTTTTTTTGGGATTGTATTTTAAGTTTTGTTTTTACATTATTTACTGTACGGTAAAAATGATGTTAAATGGACACTGTCAGATACAAAAACTTTTATATGTTGTGCATCTTAGCAAATCATTAACCTTTCTAATACACTTCACAAGAAAAATGTATTTCATTTTTATAGAAATCATGGCTTATACAATCATAGCGTTGTCCAAGATTAAATGTGCACTGTCATGAAGTAAAAAAATTGATATGTTGTAGTACTTAAGTACTACAACATATCTCTAATATACTTTAATTAAAAAAAGTGATTTTAAACAAGTTTAAAATCACTTTTAAATTCGGCCACTAGGGGTCGCCCTCCTAGTGGCCGAATGCATTCAGCAGTGACGTCACTACTGGATTTCGACTCATTTCAGCCTGGCAATGAGTCAAAATCCAGGCACTGCTGTGCTCGCTCCCGCCTGTCAATCAAACAGGCGAGAGCAAGCACACTGATAACTGGGGCTACGCGCATTGGCCAGCAACACTGGCCTCGCGCGCGGCCCCGCCCGCCCCCGTTACCCTGTCCGCAGGCAGCGCTCGCACTCATTGCTGCGCTGATCCTCCGGATGGGTAAGTTATTTAGAATAGCTACCATTATTGTAATCGGTCCCGGGTCTCGGCGGTATTATCGTGCACGGCAGGCCGGCGATGCTCCTCTACTCCTCCTCCCTGGATAGCACATGCACAGGTAAACAGGGAGGAGGAGACCCCGGAGCTGCCTGCCGTGCTATTGGCAGATCATCTATGCGCGCTCCCGACAGGAGCGCTGCATAGACGATCTGAGGGCGGAAGCAAGCGCCCAGCAAGGCATCAGTGACGTTGCGCTTGCTGGGACGCGCTGCTTCCTGCCCTGCTTTATAGAGCAGATTTAGAAGCACTAAATCTGCTCTATTAAAGCGATTTATTTTTTTTTAAAGCCAGGTAGGGGGTTAGGGCTAGATTACTAATAGGTAGGGACAGATTATATTATATATTACTTGGTGGGAGCTACACTTTAAGCACAGGTGAGGGTGGGCTAGCACTCCTCTGTGCTCTCTCCTGTCTGACAGGACTCCTCTGTGCTCTCTCCTGTCTGACAGGACTCCTCTGTGCTCTCTCCTGTCTGACAGGACTCCTCTGTGCTCTCTCCTGTCTGACAGGACTCCTCTGTGCTCTCTCCTGTCTGACAGGACTCCTCTGTGCTCTCTCCTGTCTGACAGGACTCCTCTGTGCTCTCTCCTGTCTGACAGGACTCCTCTGTGCTCTCTCCTGTCTGACAGGACTCCCCTGTGCTCTCTCCTGTCTGACAGGACTCCCCTGTGCTCTCTCCTGTCTGACAGGACTCCCCTGTGCTCTCTCCTGTCTGACAGGACTCCCCCTGTGCTCTCTCCTGTCTGACAGGACTCCCCTGTGCTCTCTCAGGTCTGATAGGACTCCCCTGTGCTCTCTCAGGTCTGATAGTACTCCTCTGTGCTCTCTCCTGTCTGACAGGACTCCTCTGTGCTCTCTCCTGTCTGATAGGACTCCCCTGTGCTATCTCCTGTCTGATAGGACTCCCCTGTGCTCTCTCCTGTCTGATAGGACTCCCCTGTGCTCTCTCAGGTCTAATAGTTCTCCTCTGTGCTCTCTCAGGTCTGATAGTGCTCCTCTGTCCTCTCTCCTGTCTTACAGCATTCTTCTGTGCTCTCTACTGTCCTATCAGGCAGTGCTAGCCCACCCTCACTTACTGGACTTTGCCCATGCCTGTGCTTCAATTTTGACAAAGTCATGATTTTATAAGCCATGATTTCTATAAAAAGGAAATAACATTTTCTTATGAAGTATATTAGAAAGGTGAAGGTTTTGCCAAGATGTACAACATATAAAACGTTTATGAATCTGACAGTACCAATTTAACTTTATTTTGTGGGGCAGTGTTATAACAGTGACCTAACAGATAGTAAAACACAACAAAAACTACTTTCACAGAATTAAATAGGGTTATAGGGATTATACAAAAATAGCAAAAAATAGCAATTTTTTCCCCCCAAAAGCAGCACTACCTTTGCCCTCAGGTTGTGTGTGGTACTACAACATAGCTCCATTCACCTCAAAGGAAAAAAGCTGCAATACCACAAACAACCTGAGTCGTACAAACACCTCCTGGAAGACAGGATCAAGCAGGGCGCATGGACCTCAGGTGAGACAGGAAAGGCTTATTACCCAGAATGCAACGCGTTTTGCGGTAAACCGCTTCATCAGGCCTGATGAATCGGTTTACCACGAAATGAGTTGCATTCTAGGTAATAGACATTTCCTGTCTCACCTGAGGTCCATGCGCCCTGCTTGATCCTGTGTTTTCCTGGAGGTGTTTGTACATTTGCTGTTTTTCTCAGGAGCGGCTGCTGGATCCATGATCTTTTGATCTTATAGACGCTTTTCCATTGTTGTACTTGGCTCAGTACAAGCATCGAGGGTGAGCACCTTTCCAGTGTGTTCATCTTCCATATGCATCTACGTTATCACACTATGGAGCACTTTCCTCTGTTTTAGTTTACAAACAACCTGAGGACAGGTGTGTTTTTTTTTTTTTTTTTTTTTTTTTTTTTAACAGTGTGTGGATATGGCCTAACAGTGCACTAAAAGCTGTGCCTCATACCTGATTCACATGGTGATTTGAACTGCCGCAATTCTCTTTCTGAGTGAGGTGTAAATCTTACTGTTAAACTGGGCACAGGTGAGTCGGATACCCATTTAGGAACAAAACTGTCAGTGATACTGGGTTTGTCTTGAACAGCACTTAAGTTTGCAGATCCATCACAAGGTAAGGCTTTACTTTGTTTCTGTGTTATAATGTCCTCTACAAGTTCATTGGATAAAAACTCTGGCAGAGAGCAAGTGTCTTCCATAAGAGATGGTTCATCTGAAGTCTCCAAGGCTACTTTTTGTTTCACGTTGTCTAGAATTTTGCAGTTTATGTCAGATATTTCACATTTATCTGTGTCCAAGGAAGGCCCACTATCATCCTGGGCAGATCTTTCTTGGTGTTGTTCAGAAAGATCTGTCTTTACCACAGCATTGGAAGCATCACCACCTTCACCTTCTTGTACAAACTCTTTTAAAGAAACTGTAGGTCGTGGTGAATCATACTCAGCAATGTACGGCTTTATGTCAATAACTGGTGTTCCTTGTATCATATCAATCCCAGACAAATGCACAGTGTCACCTGAGGAAAAGAATGTATGTATACTTAAAAAGATAAGTAAAATAATATTCCTCATGCAATATTAGCTCATCATTTACCTGTATAGCCATTTTGAATTTCAAGTAATAAAAAAAAAATAAAAAATAAAAAACCACTTTAAAAAAACTTGAATACAGGAGAAAAAGGAATCTGGAGCACTCACCCAATTCTTGATAATCGGTACTTTATTGATGAAAATCTACAGAGATAAAACCTGTTTAAAAGTACACGCTGGGGAGTGGAGGTAGTAGCGTGCACCGGGTGACTGAGTCTTGTCATCAGGCCCATCAGTGACGTCAGTCCGCAGGTATTCAGGCTTTAAATACATGAGCAGGTATGTACTAACAAATAATGACAGGTACAAAAAAAAAACATAGAAACAACATGAAGGCACACATTAAAAACACACCACCTGGTGTGAGACCGAAGAACTGCAAGTATTTTACAAATATTTATAGAAAGACATTCAATTCGTTCCGTTCATTCAATCCTAAGGGACCTGTCGCATCGGTGCGCATAATCCACCATGCTTCTTTTTGCATTCGTTTCAGGTGCCGATCACCTCCATCTTTCAATGGTGGCACCCGTGTGACGTCACGCCTCCGCCCCTCAATGCAAGCCTACGGGAGGGGGCGTGATAGCTGTCACGCCCCCTCCCGCAGGTTTGCATTGAGGGGCGGAGCGTGCCGTCACACGGGGGCGGAGGCGTGACGTCACACGCCGCCGGCTCGGTGGTCGCCTGTAATCAGTCCCGGAGCGAACACGCTCCGGGGACTGATTACAAACTGGGTGCCGCGTGCATGATCCCGGGGGTCCCCAGCGGCGGGACTCCCACGATCAGGCATCTTATCCCCTATCCTTTGGATAGGGGAAAAGATGTGTAAGCACCGGAGAACCCCTTTAAATTGGGCACTAAATTATTTCAATGAATGAATTAAATTACCTGTAAAACTGATTTCGTTGTCTACTATTTGATTTTCCAGTGTGGGCTTTTTTGCATAGGCAAAACTAAGAAGACTTTTCGAACGAATCAGAGAACACATCAGGTCTATTAAAAATATGACAGGAGCGACTAGATTCATTAAACATATAGTGGATGTTCATAATAGTGATATCAGAAGTATTAAGTTTGCTGACATAGAAAAGGTGCCACCATTGAAAGATGGAGGTGATCGGCACCTGAAACTAATGCAAAAAGAAGCATGGTGGATTATTTGCACCGATGCGACAGGTCCCCTAGGATTGAATGAACGGAACGAATTGAATGTCTTTCTATAATTATTTGTAAAATACTTGCAGTTCTTTGGTCTCACACTAGGTGGTGTGTTTTTTAATATATGTGCCTTTATGTTGTTTCTATGTTTTTTTGTACCTGTCATTGTTATTTGTTAGTACATACCTGATCATGTATTTAAAGCCTGAATACCTGCGGACTGATGTCACCGATGGGCCTGACGACACGCCTCTGTGCGTGAAACAGACTCAGTCGCCCGGTGCACGCTACTACCTCCACTCCCCAGTGTGTACTTTTAAACAGGTTTTATCTCTGTGGATTTTCATCAATAAAGTACAAATTATCAAGAATTGGGTGAGTGCTCCAGATTCCTTTTTCTCCTGTATTCACATTTTGTGCCAGAACTTATATTTTCTATCTGTGAAGCACAACACATTCTCACATACCGCTTTGCTTGGTTATCCACCTGCAATTGATTGATAGCCTACTACACTACCAGTGCAAGGTAGCTTTTTCTTTATGGACATTTCTTTAAACAACGTAATTTACTGGCTAAACACTTGTTTTAAGCCACAATTATAACTCTGTAGTTATGGGTAAAGGATAATATCCCTCTACACATCTGCTACAATAAAAGTTGTAAACGACTAATGCTTTGCAGCAAGGCACCAAATTCAAACAACATTTCCCCCCCCCCCCCCCCTTGGTACTATTGTGTCAGAGAAGACACAGGTAATTCCCTTATGTAGGAGTCCCCTAGCCAAAAGGCTGAGCATCAATAGACAAATGCATAACGGTACAAGCTGCATTTATGCAAAGTTCATACATACAGTGGGGCAAAAAAGTATTTAGTCAGCCACCAATTGTGCAAGTTCTCCCTCTTAAAAAGATGAGAGAAGTCTGTAATTTGTATCATAGATAACTCTCAACTATGAGAGACATAATGAGAAAACAAATCCATAAAATCACATTGTCTGCTTTTTAAAGAATTTATTTGCTAATTATGGTGGAAAATAAGCATTTGGTCACCTACAAACAAGCAAGATTTCTGGCTCTCACAGACCTGTAATTTCTTCTTTAAGAGTCTCATCTGTCCTCCACTTGTTACCTGTATTAATGGCACCTGTTTAAACTTGTTATCAGTATAAAAGACACCTGTCAACAACCTCAAACAGTCACACTCCAAACTCCACTATGGCCCAGACCAAAGAGCTGTCGAAGGACACCAGAAACAAAATTGTAGCCCTGCACCAGGCTGGGAAGACTGAATCTGCAATAGGCAAGTAGCTTGGTGTGAACAAATCAACTGTGGGAGCAATTAGAAAATGGAAGACATACAAGATCACTGATAATCTCTCACGATCTGGGGCTACACGCAAGATCTCACCCTGTGGTGTTAAATGATCACAAGAACAGTGAGCAAAAATCCCAGAACCACATGAGGGGACCTAGTGAATGACCTGCAGAGGGCTGGGACCAAAGTAACAAAAGCTACAATCAGTAACACACTACACCGCCAGGTACTCAAATAATGCAGTGCCAGACATGTCCCTCGGCTTAAGCCAGTACATGTCTGGGCCCGTCTGAAGTTTGCTAGAGAGTATTTGGATGATCCAGAAGAGGATTGGGAGAATGTCATATGGTCAGATGAAACAAAAGTAGAACTTTTTGGTAAAAACTCAACTTGTCGTGTTTGGAGGAGAAAGAATGCAGAGTTGCATCCAAAGAACACCATACCTACTGTGAAGCCTGGGGGTGGAAACATGCTTTGGGGCTGTTTTTCAGCAAAGGGACCAGGACGACTGATCCGTGTAAAGGAAAGAATGAATGGGGCCATGTATCGTGAGATCCAGCATGACAATGATCCCAAACACACCACCTGGGCAACAAAGGAGTGGCTTCGTAAGAAGCATTTCAAGGTCCTGGAGTTGCCTAGCCAGTCTCCAGATCTCAACCCCATAGAAAACCTTTGGAGGGAGTTGAAAGTCCATGTTCTCCAGCTACAGCCCCAAAACATCACTGCTCTAGAGGAGATCTGCATGGAGGAATGGGCCAAAATACCAGCAACAGTGTGTGAAAACCTTGTGAAGACTTACAGAAAATGTTTGACCTCTGTCATTGCCAACAAAGGGTATATAACAAAGTATTGAGATAAACTTTTGTTATTGACCAAATACAAAGACAATGTGATTTTATGGATTTTTTTTTCTCATTATGTCTCTCATAGTTGAGGTATACCTATGATGAAAATTACAGACCTCTCATCTTTTTAAGTGGGAGAACTTGCACAATTGGTGGCTGACTAAATACTTTTGTGCCCCACTGTAGTATACAATGCAGGATATGGAGCTAGCCTGTCCGCAAGAGATAGGACATCCTGCAGATTTGAATATCAGCAGAACACTTAGAATCTAATACACATTCTTTATGCTGTTTGTGAATAGGGATTGTTCATTAGATTCTCAATTCAATAAAAAAAAAAATTAGATAAACAAATTAGATGCCGGTACACACCAGCATTCTATCTAAATACATTCATTATTCATGCAGATAAATCTCAAAACTTGTCTCCATACACAATGCAGGTTTATTCAAATTATAAAAGCATACTAAAATTTTAATCGTATACATAAGAGCTTTTCTAGGACTTTAATATTGATATTCTTAGCGGTTCTGACTCCAGAACCCCCACAGATCAGATAACTTAAGGGGTCACACTGCTTCCTATTCCAGGCACAGGTCTGTATAAATTTATTTTAAGGACCAAGATCATTTTGGCCTTAAAGGGGTACTCCGGTGAAAACCTTTTTTTTTTTTTTTAAAAACAACTGGTGCCAGAAAGTTAAAAAGATTTGTAAATTACTTCTGTAAAAAAATCTTAATCCTTCCTGTACTTATTAGCTGCTGAATACTACAGCGGAAATTCTTTTCTTTTTGAAACACAGAGCTGTCTGCTGACATCATGAGCACAGTGCTCTCTGCTGACATCTCTGTCCATTTTAGGAACTGTCCAGAACAGCATATGTTTGCTATGGGTATTTCCTTTTACTCTAGCAGTTCCTAAAATGGACAGAGATGTCAGCAGAGAGTATTCAGCAGCTACTAAGTACAGGATGGATTAAGATTTTTTAATAGAAGTAATTTACAAATCTGTTTAACTTTCTGGCACCAGTTGTTTAAAAAAAAAAAATAAATAAAAAAAAATTCACCTAAGTACCCCTTTAACGACGCAGGAAGTAAATGTACGTCCTGGTGATGTGGTACTTAACGCACCAGAATGTACACTTACGTCCTGAGCATAACCCGGGGGGGGGGCTCTTGTCGTGTAAAAATAAAAGTAAAAAAATTAAGTTTAAAAAAAAATGTGAAAAACCCCCTCCCCCACTAAAAACGTAAATTGGCCCATTTTCCCTATTTTACCCCCAAAAAGTGTAAAAAAAAATTATTTTATAAACATATTTGGTATCGCTGCGTGCGTAAATATCCGAACTGTTAAAATAAAATGTAAATGATCCCGTACGGTGAACGGCGTGAACGTAAAAAAAAAAAAAAAAAAAAAAAAAGTCCAAAATAGCTGCTTTTTTATAACATTTTATTCCAAAAAAAATAAAAAATGTAATAAAAGTTTTGTATAAGCAAATATGGTATTAAAAAAAAGTACAGATCACGGCGCAAAAAATTTGCCCTCATACCACCGCTTATATGGAAAAATGAAAAAGTTATAGGTCTTCAAAATAGGGGGATTTTAAACGTACTAATTTGGCTAAAAAGTTTGCGATTTTTTTTAAGCGCAACAGTAATAGAAAAGTGTATAATCATGGGTATCATTTTAATCATATTGACCCAGAGAATAAAAAACACATGTCATTTTTACCATAAATTGTACGGCGTGAAAATAAAACCTTCCAAAATTTGCAAAATTGCGGTTTTCTTTTTAATTTCCCCACACAAATAGTATTTTTTTGGTTGCGCCATACATTTTATGGTAAAGTGAGTGATGGCATTACAACGGACAACTGGTCGTGCAAAAAACTAGCCCTCATACTAGTCTGTTGATGAAAATATAAAAGAGTTATGATTTTTTGAAGGGGAGGAGGAAAAAACAAAAATGTAAAAATAAAATTGTCTTAGTCCTTAAGGTCCAAATAGGCTGAGTCCTTAAGGGGTTAAGGACCAGAGCATTTTTTGCACATCTGACCACTGTCACTTTAAGCATTAATAATTCTGGGATGTTTTTACTTATGAATTTGATTCAGAGAATGTTTTTTCGTGACATATTCTACTTTATGTTAGTGGTAAATTTCCATCATTTCTTGGTGAAAAATTCAAAAATTTCATGAAAAATTTGAAAATTTTGCATTTTTCTAACTTTGAAGCTCTCTGCTTGTAAGGAAAATAGACACCCCAAATAAGTTATACATTGATTCACATATACAATATGTCTACTTTATGTTTGCATCATAAAGTTGACATGTTTTTACTTATGGAAGACATCAGAGGGCTTCAAAGTTCAGCAGCAATTTTCCAATTTTTCATAAAATTTTCAAAATATGAATTTTTCAGGGACCAAATCAGTTTTGAAGCGGATTTGAGGGGGTCTTCATATTAGAAATACCCCATAAATTACTCCATAATAAAACTGCACCCCTCAAAGTATACAAAATGATATTCAGAATGTTTGTTAACCCTTTAGGTGTTTCACAGGAACAGCAGCTAAGTGAAGGAGAAAATTCTAAATCTCATTTTTTTAAACTAACACGTTCTTATAGACCCAGTTTTTGAATTTTTGCAAGGGGTAAAAGGAGAAATGCTGCCCAAAATGTGTAACACAATTTCTCTCGAGTAAGGAAATACCTCATATGTGAACATTTAGTTCTCTGTGGGTGCACTAGAGGGCTCAGAAGCAAAAATGGGATTTTGGAGAGTGAATTTTCCTGAAATGGTTTTTAAAGGGGAATGTTGCATTTAGGAAGCCCCTATGGTTCCATAACAGGAAAAAACAAAACAAAAAACAAAAAACACATGGCATACTATTTTGGAAACTACACCCCTCAAGGCACGTAACAAGGGGTACAGTGAGCCTTAACACACCAACAGGTATTTGACAACTTTTCTTTAAATTCAGATGTGTAAATGAAATTTTTTCTGTTTCACTAAAATGCATTTTTCCCCCCAAATTTTCCATTTTTTTTTTTTTTTTTTTTTTTTTTTTTTTACAAGAGGTAATAGGAGAAAATGCCCCCCAAAATTTGTAAACCCATTTCTTCTGAGTATGGAAAAACCCCATGTGTGAATATAATGTGCTCTGCGAGCAAACTACTATGCTCAGAAGAGAAGGATCTTTTGGAGAGAGAATTTGTGTGGAATGGAAGTCGGGGCCATGTGTGTTCACAAATCCCCCATGTTACCAGAACAGTGGACACACACACACACACACACACACACACACGTGACCCCATTTTGGAAAAAGTTTTCATTTTCACGGACCACTGTTCCGAAAATCTGTCAGACACCTGTGGGGTGTAAATGCTCACTGCACCTCTTATTACATTCTGTGAGGGGTGTAGCCCTGTAGTGTGCCTGCAGAGCACTTTACATCCACACATGGGGTATTTATATACTCAGACGAAATGGTGTTACAAATTTTGGGGGGGCTATTTTCCTATTACCCCTTGTGAAAATGAAAAATTTGGGATAACACCAGCATTTTAGTGAAAAAAGAAAAAAAAAATATTTTCAAAGAAAATTCTTCTAACACCTGTGGGTAGTTAAGGCTGACTATACCCCTTGTTACGTTCCTTAAAGGGTTTAGTTTCCAAAATGGGGTCACATGTGCGTGTTTTTTTTTTTTTTTTGTGTGTGTGTGTGTGTTTACGTCAGAACCGCTGTAATGATCAGCCATCCCTGTGCAAATCACCTCAAATGTACATGGCGCTCTCACTCCTGAGCCATGTTGTGCTTTGTGTGTTTTGTTTTTATGCCAGCCCGAACCCAACACTAAAATGTTTGGGGCAGAACAAACCCTTTTACTATTACCTTCTACTTTATCCAATTTGGCCAGTGTAAGGCCAATTGCATTGGGACGATGAGGACTTCTTGTAGAGAATACTCCAGTCTTTGCTCCATTCAGCCTTGGTGGCTGGACTTTTGCCTTGCATTTTAAATGTCCATTTTTATGAAAAATAAACAAAATCCTAAGAATAAAAAATAAAAAAAATACACATGTTTTACATAGATAAACAGATGACTGATAGAAAGTAGACAGATAAAACAGCATTTTGTCTACTGATTTAACAAATAATAATTAAGGAAGGAAAATATATTGTTTTATCAATAACAAACCGTATCGTTGACAGAACAATAATAAAATACAGAGGTGTGGAAAGTTAAAATAAAACTACTTGTCCAAGGGACTAAAACTGGAGGACAATCTAGACAATGTCCCTCCTGACAATCCACTTGTCCGGGCTAAGGGTGGGTTCACACGTTTGTAGTGCACGGGTGCCGGATTGGGAGGAGCGAAAACCTGCCACTCCCATATCCTGGCCATACACGGTTTTCTGACCGGACCAAAAACCCTGGTATACCATGGTCTTAGGTCCGGTTAGAGAACCGTATATAGGGGAAAAATGAGCCGAGCGGAGTCAGCGTTTCAATCCGGTCGGCTCATTGAAATGAATGGGGTTCCGGCCGGATCACAGGAGTGGACGGTTTTTGCTCCTCCCAACTGGATCCGGCACCCGTACACTACAAATGTAGTGTCAACCCACCCTAATTTCGGTTTTTGTACTCTTGTTTTTTCTTCCTCACCCTATAATAGTCATAACTCTTATTTTTCCATCTACAGACCAATATATGAGCTTGTTTTTTTGTGGGATCCATTGTACTTTGTAATGACACCTGTTATTTTTCATCAATAATATTGGTGAGGTGAAATAAAAAAATTAGCAAATTTGGTGGTTTTCTTTTTTACGCTATTTACCTTGTGGTCAAACTAACATATTATTTTGATACTTTGGGTTGCCATTATTACAGCATTACCAAATTTGTATAGTTTCCGTCACATTTTACTAATTAAACAAAAAAAAAATGTAAACTTCATTTTTCGTATACCAGGCCGTATGATGGCTTATTTTTTGCATTGTAATCTGTTTGTATCAGTATCATTATGGTATTGATTGCCTTTTACTTTATTTCTGGGATATGATGTTCTAAAAAAATAAAAATAAAATGCAATTCTTGGGTTTTCTTTTTTTATACATTTACCGTACGGGATATATATAAAAATATATTTTAAATATTTCGGACACAGTGATACCAAATATGTTTATTTTTATTATGTTTACATGCTTGTTTGTTTTTTTATTAATGTGTGTCTTTTAAAAAATTTTAGCACATTTTTATTAGATTTTTTCAACACCTTATTAGTCTCCCTAAGGGAACTTCTAGGAGAAGTTATTAGATTCCTCATACAGTTCAATGCAGTTCTATTGAACTCTATCGATCTATGTTCCCCGCGCTCGATTGATAAAGCCTGGTCCAGCCAGCCTCTATCAATGAAAGAGCCATGGTCCCTAGAGGAGCAGAGGTAAGCCTCCGGCTACCTCTAAAGTGGACCCCCCTCCCTCCCCTTTTTTTTGGGGGGGGGTCCACCCCACTAGCCCAGCAGCTGTCAGTTTTGACAGTGGATATCTTAAGAGTTAATACTGAAATCAGCTGGGGGCCGCCAGATATGGGGCTCGCTCGAGTCAGGAGCCTGCCATCCACCCTTAGCTTGCCCAAAGCAGGGCTAAAAGGCCTGAAAATTCACTTGCCCGCCGCTCAGAACTGCATGTCCCGGGTGTCAGGCGATAGGATTTTCACATCCCTAAAATACATACTGATAATCTGCTAGTAAAACATTACAAATAATTTCACTTAGACTGCAATCACGCACAGCAGTTTTTGGTTTTGAGCCAGAACTTACAGAGGATTAAAAAAAAAAAAAAGTACTTATACTTCTCCCTCCTGTTGGCTTTGGCTCAAAAGCTGCAGTGGCAGTTTAAAAAACAAAATGTATTTCTAACATGTTCATTCTTGTAGCGGAATATGCCAGGAAAAGTCTATTTCCAATATTTTTTTCGAAAGTAAAATTCTGAGCAGTGCCGATTCCATGAGGAAATTCAGCAATGGAAATTGCTCACTGAATTCTTTCAGTTTGCATGAGCCCTTTAAGGGATACTCCGGTGGAAAACTTTTTATTTTTATTTTTTTTTAAATCAACTGTTTGCTATGGGGATTTTCTCCTACTCTGGACAGTTTCTGACATGGAAAGAGGTGTCAGCAGAGAGCATAATTTCCTCTGTAGTATACATCCGCTAATAATTGCTGGAAGGATTAAGATTTTTTAATAGAAGTAATTTACAAATCTGTTTAACTCTCTGTCATCAGTTGATAGTAAAAAAAAAAAAAAAGAAAAAAGAAAAATAAAGAAGTTTTCCACCGGAGTACCCCTTTAAAGGTTTTTTTTCCTATTCACAAGATAGACTGTTAAAGGGGTTATCCAGGAAAAAACTTTTTTTTATATATCAACTGGCTCCAGAAAGTTAAACAGATTTGTAAATTACTTCTATTAAAAAAATCTTAATCCTTTCAGTACTTCTGAGCTTCTGAAGTTAAGGTTTTCTTTTCTCTCTGATGACACGTGTCTCGGGAACTGCCCAGTTTAGAAGAGGTTTGCTATGGAAATTTGCTTCTAAACTGGGCGGTTCCCGAGACACGTGTCATCAGAGCGCAGTAAGACAGAAAAGAACAACCTTAACTTCAGAAGCTCATAAGTACTGAAAGGATTAAGATTTTTTAATAGAAGTAATTAACAAATCTGTTTAACTTTCTGGAGCCAGTTGATATATAAAAAAAAGATTTTTCCTGGATAACCCCTTTACTATCACATCAGTGGAGTGTCAACACCCGGCAACCCCACCTGAACAGCTACTAGCAATGCATTCTGCTTAATATTCCACCAAAAGAATAGACATGTTTATTCTCTTGGCAGCTAAAAGATAATGAAAAAGAGCGATCACTTGTGCAGAACAATCTGAATACTGCAAGAACAACAATTGGGGCAGGTAAGTACAGGTGAAACTTGAAAAATTTGAATATTGTGCAAGATTCATTACATGCAAAGCAAGATAGTTCAAGTTGTGATTTGTCATAAGGGTGATGATTATGTCTTACAGCTCATGAAAACCCAAAATCCCCAATATATTATGAAAGAGATTTATCAAGCTCCATAGTAGATTTTTTTTGTGTAAAAAAAAGTTGCACGTACTTGCACACGTGCGACTTTTCTATACATGCTGCGACATTGATTTTTGCTTATTCCAAAGCACATTTCGGAAATCTGCTTACATAGTAATTTTTTTTTTTTTTTACTTTGCAGTGGTCATGTATTTATCAAATGCGATAGTCGCTATTTATGAAGAAAAAAAGTTGCATCTCCATTTAAAATGTATTCTAGGTCCAACCTGGCTTACAGAAAGTGCATATGTCTGCAGAAAAGGAAATTACCAGCCACTTTAACAACTGTTCTTGTTCTGCAGGAGGGTGGATGGGTTGTTGCGGGATAGTTGGAGTGCAGCTATTTAATGCCAGGCCGGTCAGTCAGGGGGTCACCCGTTGCGGTACGTCCCCCCCCCTCCCAGTCACTCTCTAGCAACACTACTGGAAATAAAGGGTAGATAAAGAACTTCGGCTATTAACATTAGGGAAAACTTTTTTGCTTTAAAAAATGCTTTTGTAAGCAGGTTTTGCTTACGTGTGATTTATTTATCAAGGTCGTGCGACTATTTGATAAATAGGTCGCATGTAAGCAAAAGTAAGTAAAAAAAAAATAGTCAAATAAAAGCCATACGTTTGAAAAGAATGATAAATCTCCTTTTATATGAGCCATGTCATGTCATCTGCTGGTGTTGGTCCACTGTGCTTCATTAAGTACAGGGTCAACACATCCGTCTACCAGGAGAATTTGGAGCACTTCATGCTTCCTTTCCTTTTAAATGTGCACTGTCAGATACAAAAACCTTTGATATGTTGTAAAGCATGTATAACCAATAGGTTTTGCAATTGCTTTCATTAGAAAATTTTCAGTATTTCATATTGAAAAAGCCAGTCAAACAACTGCCCCTCCCCTGCCTGCTTGGACACATACTAGTCCTGCTGTGTCCATGCATCATCACCTATGTCATGGACACACTTCCTTGATTGACAGCTGTGAGTGCAGGGCTCACACCTGTAGGAAAAATCCTCCCACTGTCAGCTTGTGTTCCACTACTGTCAGTGAGGACAAGCTGGGAGTTGTAGTTTTGCTAATGCTAGGGGAGTTGTGAGCAGACAGCATACTGAGGGAGGGGGCGGAGATCTGCACAGTGAGGCCACACACCCTCCCTTAGAGAGGAATTCAGACTAGTGAGCTAAATTAAAAGCGTAATAAAAAAATAAATTAAGGTGCTAGACATAAAAATTAGATGTACATGGTCAGGATTGGGTACTGAGTGATATATTTAAAAAAAAATGTTTTTGTTGGATCTGACGGATACGCTTTAAGTTACATTAATGAAATACAATGGACTTTTGCACGATATTCTAATTTTTCAAGTTTCACCTGTATATCACTCATTTACTAATGTTGTTCGAGTGGGAGGCGCAACACACAGGCAGCATGTAATCCAAAATCAAAGGGTAACTGGTTGCAGCGGCTTCCCATGCAGAATCCAGGCATGCCAGAATTCAGAGGAAAGCAGCACACTTGAGAGGTAGAAGCCTAGTTTCGTGCCACCAGTATTTTAAATACCAGGACCACTATATAAGTCAAACATTTCACTTTATTAATAACACGCAATGCATTTCTGGATGAATATCCTTTCATCAGGCGTGAAACGCGTTGCTTGTAATCAATCAAGTGAAATTATTGACTTTTATAAAATACTGGTGGCGCTAAACAAAGCTTCTACCTCTCGAGTTTGCTGCTCTTCTCTGAATTCTCTTGGCAGTGGAATACCAGCAGCATAAAGCTCTGCCACCGAAATGCTGTAGTAAGTACTATGCAGCGGAATCCCATTCTGCCACCAGAATTTCCAAACGGAATTCTGGTCCGACAAATCTGTAGTGTACGTGGACAGAGTATTTAATCTGCCAGGTGATTAATGCCAAAAGAAAAGTTGTTGAAACACCATTTATTTTCAGTACTAGTTTATGTAATAACTTACCATATGTGGGAAAATTGTTGCAGACCTATGAGTGAATGCTCAGGGTTATTAAAAACCTTTTTGCTAATTCTTAAACAGGCCCGAGACAAACTGCAGATAGAAGGCTGCCTTGGAGTACCATTTTTCCCAGTAAAACAGGATTCAATGTATCCAATTGGCTGGGTTAACACCTGACCTGATAAAAAAAAAAATAAATACAAAAATTGTGTAAATAAATAGAAATCACTTGTTGAAGCTCATGATCACAATTTAAACCATTTTTTAGTCCTGTCTCGTAACAGTCAGATTTGGAAACGGTCAACAAAAAGCATGCATAAGAACTGCACAAAAAATGTTATCTGTATGTATCTGCCCCTAGAAATCAATGGTAATACCTCTCGTCTACAGGGGATGAATACCCACAATCTGATAACAGTTTTGTTCCATTAGAGTGAACAGGAAAATGTTGTAATACAGTGATCCCCCGACTTACAATGGCCGCGACATACGCTAATTTCAACATACGATGGCCAATCAGAGGCCATCGCATGTTTAAGGCAGCATCAACATACGATGCTTTTGTATGTCGGGGTCATCGCATAAACGGCTATCCGGCCGTCCCCGACTGCTTCAGCTGCTGCCGGATAGCCGATTAATGTGCCCTGTGTGGTCCGGTGAGTGTTACTCACCTGTCCCTGATGTTCCGCAGGGGGTCACCTCGGGGATGTGATGGCGGCGATGGAGAGCGACGATCCAGGGCAGCGGTGACGTCCAGAGCAGCGGGGACACGTGAGTATATTCTATATTCTTATTGCACGGATCCCTCAACATACAATGGATTTAAGTAACGATGGTTGATTTTGAACAAATTACCATCTTTTGTTGAGGGATCACTGTACTTTGCTAAGCTGCTACTGACAGTATGACAACTGCAGATAGGAACAGAGGTAGACACTAAAGTGGAGATTTATCAAGACCTGTGCAGGAAAAAAAGTTAACCAGTTGCCCATAGAGACCAATCAGATTGCTTCTTTTATTTGAGAGACCTTTTTGAAAATGAAAGAAGCAATCTGATTGGTGGTCAACTGGTCAACTTTTCCTTTAACCCTTTAACCCCTTAAGGACCCAGGGTTTTTCAGTTTTTTGCATTTTCGTTTTTTTCTCCTTACCTTTAAAAAAATCATAACTCTTTCAATTTTTCACCTAAAAATCCATATGATGGCTTATTTTTTGAGCCACCAATTCTACTTTGTAATGACGTCAGTCATTTTACCCAAAAATAGACGGCGAAACTGAAAAAAAAAATCAATGTGAGACAAAATGGGAAAAAAAAAACGCCATTTTGTAAATTTTGGGTGCTTCCGTTTCTACACAGTACATTTTTCGGTAAAGATGACACCTTATCTTTATTCTGTAGGTCCATACGGTTAAAATGATACCCTACTTATGTAGGTTTGATTTTGTCGTACTTCTGGAAAAAAATCATAACTACATGCAGGAAAATTTATATGTTTAAAATTGTTATCTTCTGACCCCTATAACTTTTCTATTTTTCCGCGTATGGGGCGGTATGAGGGCTCATTTTTTGCGACGTGATCTGAAGTTTTTAGCGGTACCATTTGCATTGATAGGACTTCTTGATTGCTTTTTATTAAATATTTATAAATTTTTTCATGAAATAAAAAAAGTGATCAAAAATGCACTATTTAGGACATTGGAATTTTTTTGCGCGTACGCCATTGACCGTGCCGTTTAATTAACAATATATTTTTATAATTCGGACATTTCCGTACGCGGCGATACCACATATGTATATATATTTTTTTTATTAGGGGAGGGGTTAAATGATCTTTAACCACTTTTCTTTTTTCACTTTTTTTTTTTGCAGTGTTATAGCTCCCATAGGGACCTATAACACTGCACACACTGATCTTTTACACTGATCACTGATTTCTCATAAGAAACCAGTGATCGATGATTCTGCCGCTTGAATGCTCATGCCTGGATCTCAGGCACTGAGCAGTCATTCGGCGATCGGACAGCGAGGAGGCAGGAAGGGACCCTCCGGCTGTCCTGTAAGCTGTTCGGGATGCCACGATTTCGCCACGGCTATCCCGAACAGCTCCATGAGCTAACCGGCATGGTTTCACTTTCATTTTAGACGCGGCATTCAACTTTGAACGCCACGTCTAAAGGGTTAATAGTGCGCTGCACCGCGATCAATGCCACGCACTATTAGCCACAGGTCCCGGCCGTTGTTAGAGGCCGGGCCTGACCCGCTATGACACGGGGCCACGCCGTGGCCCCGCGTTATAGATCGGGAGCAGACTCAGGGCGTACAGGTACGCCCTGGGTCCTTAACAGGTTAAGGGCCAATCCCATTTTCACCTTAACCCCTTAACTCCTTCAGGACGAAGGGTGTACCTGTACACCCCTCGCCCGGTCACGGTGTTTAAAACGGGGTCACGCCGTGGCCCCGCATCACACCGGGTTGGTCCCGGCTGCTAACAATAGCCGTACCCTGGGCTAATAGCGTGGGGCACGGATCGTTGCGCCGCACGCTATTAACCCTTCAGACGTAGCGATCAAAGTTGACCGCTGCGTCTGAAAGTGAAAGTAAATGCTTCCCGGCAGCTCAGTCGGGCTGATCGGGAAATCGCGATAAAATCAGCTAGGATGCGAGCGGAGACCCCCTTACCTTGCTCCATCGCGTCCGATCGGTGTTTGATTGCTCCAAGCCTGAGCTACAGGCTTGAGCAATCGAGCCTCTATCTCGCTGATCCATGCAAAGCTATGGCTTTGCAGGGATCAGTGTAAAAGATCAGCATGTGCAGTGTTATAGCCCCCTATGGGAGCTATAGCTCTGCAAAAAAAAAAAAAAGTGAAAAAAAAAAAGTGAACAAAGGTCATTTAACCCCTTCCCTAATAAAAGTTTGAATCACCGCCCTTTTCCCATAAAAAACAAACTGTGTAAATAAAAATAAACATGTGGTATCGCCGCGTGCGGAAATGTCCGAACTATAAAAATATATTGTTAATTAAACCGCACGGTCATTGGCATACGCGCAAAAAATTTCCGCACATTTCCGCACGTGGCAATACCACATGTTTATTTTTATTTACATTTTATTTTTATATTTTTTAAATGGGAAAAGGGGGGGGGGGGTGATTCAAACTTTTATTAGGGAAGGGGTTAAATGATCTTTGTTCACTTTTTTTTTTTTTTTTTTTGTTGCTTTTTTAAAGCTCTCAGCTTGTAAGGAAAATGAATATTCCAAATAAATTATATATTGATTCACATATACAATATGTCTACTTTATGTTGGCATCATAAAGATGACATGTTTTTTACTTTTGGAAGACATCAGAGGGCTTCAATCTTCCAATTTTCCCAAGAATTTTCAAAATTGGAATTTTTCAGGGACCAGTTCAGTTTTGAAGTGGATTTGAGGGGCCCTCATATTAGAAATACCCAGTAAATGACACCATTATAAAAACTGCACCCCTTAAAGTATTCAGAGTGACATTCAGAAATGTGTTAACCCTTTAGGTGTTTCACAGGAATAGCAGCTAAGTGAAGGAAAAAATTCAAAATCTCAATTTTTCACACTCGCATGTTCTTGTAGACCCAGGTTTTGAATTTTTACAAATGTGGATGTGAAGTGCTCTGTGGGCACAGTAGAGGGCCCAGAAGCGAAAGAGCGACAATAATATTTTGGGAAGTGAATTTTGCTGACATGTTTTTTTTTTTTTGAAATTGTTCCGCACAAAGAAAGAACATGTTCATTCTTTGTGCGGAAGTCCGCGAGCACTGCATAGCTGTCAATGGTGACAGTTCAGCGCCGCGCGGTCCTACCGCTGCCGGCTGCCAGTCTGAATCTCCGCTCGCTGAATTCAGCGAGCGGAGATTCCGTTCACACACTGTAGTGTGAACATACACTAAAAGCCCATTCTCTAGCATTGTATTCCGCCCGCAGAGCACTTTACATCCACATATGGGGTATTTCCAATGGGGTTACAAATTTGGGGGGGCTTTTTTTCTTATCACCCCTTGTAAAAATAAAAAAATTGGGATAACACCAGCATCTTAGTGAAAAAATAAAATTTTTCATTTTCATGTCCAACTTTGGGGTGTTAAAGCTCACTATACCCCTTGTTACATTCTGTTCTGTGAGGGGAGTAATTTCCAAAATGGGGTCACATGTGTTTTTTTTTTGTGTGTGTCATAACCGCTGTAACGATCAGCTACCCCTGTGCAAATCTCAAATGTACATGATGCGCTCTCACTCCTGAGCCTTGTTATGTGCCCGCAGATCATTTTATGTCCACATATGGGGTATTTCCGTACTCAGAAGAAATTGTGTTACAAATTTTGGGGGTCTTTTTTCCCCTTTTACCTCTTGTGAAAATGAAAATATGGGGGCAACACCAGCATGTTAATGAAAAAAAAAAAAAATTTTCACATTAACATGCTGGAGTAAACCCCAACTTTACCTTTTCATAAAGGGTAAAAGGAGAAAAAGCCCCCCAAATTTGTTGCGCAATTTCTCCCGAGTACAGAAATACCCCATACGACAGGGCTCCGAAGTGAGAGAGCGCCATGCGCTTTTGAGGCCTAAATTTGGGATTTGCATAGGGACAGACCCGGATGCAAGAATTACACTTGCCTCCAAAATTACCCTACGGCAGTGTTTCCCAAACAGGGTGCCTCCAGCTTTTGCAAAACTCCCAGCATGCCTGGACAGTCAATGGCTGTCCAGAAATACTGGGAGTTGTTTTGCAACACATGGAGGCTACGTTTTGGAACTGTGTAGGGGAGTGTGTATATGAAGTGTTTTACCCTTTATTTTGTGTAGTGTAGTGTTTTTAGGGTACAATCGCACGGGCGGGGGGTTTACAGCGAGTTTCCCGCTGGGAGTTTGAGCTGCAGCGGAAAATTTGCTGCATCACAAACTTGCAGCGAGAAACTTGCTTTAAACCCCCTCCTGTCTGAATGTATCCTGTACATTCACATGGGGAGGGGGCAAACCTCCAGCTGTTGCTAAACTACAACTCCCAGCATGTATGATCTATCAGTGAATGCTGGGAGTTGTAGTTGGCAACAACTGGAGGCACACTGGTTGCAAAAAACTGAGTTAGGTAACAAACTCTCAGTGTTTCGCAACCGGCGTGCCTTCAGCTGTTGCAAAAACTACAACTCACTGACAGCTGAAGGGCATGCTGGGACTTGTAGTTATCCAACAGCTGGAGGCATACTACTAACACTCCCAGCATGCCCTTTGGCTATCCGTGCATGCTGGGGGTTGTAGTTTTTCAACAGCTGGAGGCACACTGGTTGCAAAAACAGTTTGTTACTTAACTCAGTGTTTCCCGACCAGTGTGCCTCCAGTTGTTGCAAAACTACAACTCCCAGCATGCCCAGACAGCCGAAGGACATGTTGGGAGTTGTAGTTTTGCAACTTTTGAAGGGCTACAGTTTGGACACCGACCAGACCCGATCAGCCCGTAATCGCCGCAAATCGCTGTTCTGAATTGATCAGCGATTTCCGGCGACACATGGGTGGGGGGGGGGGGGTTTAGGGGTTTGCACGGGGTGCTTGCTAAATGATTTCAACAAGCATCCCGGTCTGGCCCCCACCTGGTGAGCGGCAGGGACCGGAATTCCCACGGGAGTACAGGTACGCCCTTGGTCCTTAAGTACCAAGGCATCAGGGCGTACCCGTATGCCCATGGTCCTTAAGGGGTTAAACAGGTTGTTGTAAAACTCCCCCTGAGAACCTGTAGCACATGCATGAGAGTAGTGGCCCCCCTTTAACCCTTTAAGGCCAATTTTAGTTTTTGCACTTTAGTTTTTACCTCCTCCCCTTCTAAAAATCATAACGCTTTCAATTTTGCACCTACAGACCCATATAAGGGCTTGTTTTTTGCAGCACCAATTGTACTTTGTAATGACATCACTTATTTTATAAACATAATTTGCAGTGAAACAAAATATATATTTGGGGGGTGAAATAAGAAACAAACAAAAATGCCATTTTGTAACTTTTGGGGGCTTCGGTGCACTTTTCGGTAAAAATGACACCTTCTCTTAAGGTTTTATTTTATTTTGTTACTTTAAAAAAATCCTAACCACATGCACCAAAATTTGTATGTTAAACCCCTTAAGGACGCAGCCCATTTTGACCTTAAAGGACATCTGTACTGCCGTCATAACCGTCATAAGTTACAAAAAATACCGTCCAGCTCTAGCACCAGTGCCACCTCACTCCTGCTACCAAGGGATGATAGGTGCTATCATCCTCTTTTTCCGGGTCACCGGGACCCAATTGACCCGGAATTGCCGCAAATCGCTGATGTGAATTGATCGGCGATTTGCGGCGATCGCCGACATGGGGGGGGGGGGGTCGATGGGAGGGCGTCTCAGGACCGCTCCCCCCCAGGCGTTGTCACGGGATGCCTGCTGAATGATTTCAGCAGGCATCCTGGTTCGGTCCCCACCCGGTGAGCGACGGGGTCCGGAAAGGCTCAGAGCGTACAGGTATGCCCTGAGTCCTTAAGGATTGGGGATGCAGGGCGTATGCATACACCCTGCGTCCCCAGGAGGTTAACCACCTGTATAGTCAAGCTAGTGGGATTGCTCCCTCTGTCAGTTTCCCTTTAGCACTTTCACAAAATTAAAAGAGTTTTAGGCTAGGTTCACCGACACGGTAATGTGAAAAATTCAGTGCCTTGAAAAGAACTGTGTACAGGGCAGGTTTGTGCGTCTCAGCCAAACTCTGCATTTCCATCAGCTGTTCGGGACACAGTTCTCTTCAAGGCACAGAATTTTTCACATCAATGAAGACGTGTATAATGTGCATGTCCATGACAAACTACAACAGTGGCCTCCAAACTGTGGACCTCCAGTTGTTGCAAAACTACAATTCCCAGCATGCCCAGACAGCCGTTGGCTGTCTGGGCATGCTGGGAGTTGTAGTTTTCAAACAGCTGGAGGTTCTTAGTTTGGAGATAACTACTCTACAATAGCTGACTTCCTATGTCTGTGTACAGAGCTTAGTGCAGCACAATGGGAGGAATTTTTGAAGCATTTTACGCGTCTTTGTGCCTTTTGCAACTTTTTGTCCTGAATGGATTTTTGCTTACTTGATCAATTCTGTCCTTTGACTTTGCAAGGACACATGCGACTTTTCTCCGAATTGTCGCAGAGGGCTCAAAATGTCACAAACCAATACCAGCAATGATTTTACTCACAAGATTAAAGGGGTACTCCGGTGAAAACCTTTTTTCTTTTAAATCAACTGGTGCCAGAAAGTTAAACAGATTTGTAAATTACTTCTATTAAAACATTTTAATCCTTCCTGTACTTATTAGCTGCTGAATACTACAGAGGAAATCCTTTTCTTTTTGGAATTCTCTCTGATGACAACACGAGCACAGTGCACTTTGCTGACGTCATTATAATAATAATAATGATTCTTTATTTAATGATGTCCTTAGTGGGATTTGAACCCAAGGCCCCAGCACTGTAAGGCAGCAGTGCTAACCACTGAGCCACCATGCTGCCCTCAGCATACATCTGCTGTGCATGGCTGCTAAAATGGACAGAGATGTCAGCAGAGACACCACTGTGTTCGTGATGTCATCAGTGTTCCAAAAAGAAAGGAATTTCCTCTGTAGCATTTAGCAGCTAATAAGTACTGGAAGGATTAAGATTTTTTAATAGAAGTAATTTACAAATATGTTTAACTTTCTGGCACCAGTTGATTTAAAAGAAAAAAGGTTTCCACCGGAGTACCCCTTTAACCCCTTAAGGACACATGACGTACTGGAACGTCATGTGTCCACTCCCGATCTATAACGCGGGGCCACGGCATAGCGTCATAGCGGGTCGGCCGGGACCCGTGGCTAATAGCGCGCGGCATTGATCGCTGTGCCGCGCGCTATTAACCCTTTAGTTGGATGCCGCGATTTCGCCGCGGCTATCCCGAACATCCCACTGAGCTAGCCGGCATACTTTCGGTTTCACTTTAGACGCGGCGTTCAACTTTGAACGCCGCGTCTAAAGTGAAACCGAAAGTATGCCGGCTAGCTCAGTGGGCTGTTCGGGATAGCCGCGGCGAAATCGCGGCATCCCGAACAGCTTACAGGACAGCCGGAGGGTCCCTACCTGCTCAGTGTCTGAGATCCAGGCATTAACAGTCATGCGGCAGAATCATCGCTCACTGGTTTCCTATGAGAAACCAGTGATCAATGATAAAGATCAGTGTGTGCAGTGTTATAGGTCCCTATGGGAGCTATAACACTGCAAAAAAAAAGTGAAAAAAAAAAAGTGAACAAACATCATTTAACCCCTTCCCTATTAAAAGTTTGAATCACCCGCCTTTTCCCATAAAAAAAAACAGTGTAAATAAAAATAAACACATATGGTATCGCCGCGTGCGGAAATGTCCGAATTATAAAAATATATCGTTAATTAAACCGCACGGTCAATGGCGTGCGCGCAAAAAAATTCCAAAGTCCAAAATAGTGCATTTTTGGTCACTTTTTATATCATGAAAAAATGAATAAAAAAGCGATCAATAAAGTCCTATCAAAGCAAAAATGGTACTGCTAAAAACTTCAGATCATGGCGCAAAAAATGAGCCCTCATACCGCCCCATACAATAAAAAAGTTATAGGGGGTCAGAAGATGACAATTTTAAACTTATTAATTTTCCTGCATGTCGTTATGATTTTTTTCCAGAAGTACGACAAAATCAAACCTATATAAGTAGGGTATCATTTTAACCGTATGAACCTACAGAATAAAGATAAGGTGTCATTTTTACCGAAAAATGTACTACGTAGAAACGGAAGCCCCCAAAAGTTACAAAATGGCGTTTTTTTTTCAATTTTGTCTCACAATGATTTTTTTTTCCGTTTCACCGCAGATTTTTGGGCAAAATGACCGACGTAATTACAAAGTAGAATTGGTGGCGCAAAAAAAAAGCCATCATATGGATTTTTAGGTGCAAAATTGAAAGAGTTATGATTTTTTAAAGGCAAGGAGCAAAAAACGAAAATGCAAAAACGGAAAAAACCCCGGTCCTTAAGGGGTTAAGTAACAACTTTACAGAATCAAAAATCTCACATACGTGTGAATGCACCAAATTCATCACGCCACACGCAACTTTTGACAAATGGGGCACATGTACACATAACTTGAGTCTGGTTTGAAAAACACCATAGCTAAACACACTTTGATAAATCACCCCCAATGACTTAACACAACTTCTCATATTATTCTATAACATTCCTAAGTAAATATCGGGGTCAACCATTGAAGGCATGATGGATATCAGAAAGCCGTGCACCGGCTGAACACACTAAAATCATTAAAGCAATTATCCAGGAAAAAACTTTTTCTTATTTATAGATCACCTGGCTCCAGAAAGTTAAAAAGATTTGTAAATTACTTCTATAAAAAAAAAAATCTTAATCCTTTCAGTACTTATGAGCTGCTGAAGTTGAGTTGCTCTTTTCTGTCTACATGTTCTCTGATGACACCTGTCTCAGGAACTGTCCAGAGAAGAAGCAAATCCCCATAACAAACCTCTTCTACTCTGTGCAGTTCCCGAGACAAACAGAGGTGTCAGCAGAGAGCACTGTCGCCAGACAGAAAAGAACAACTCAACTTCAGCAGCTGATAAGTACTGGAAGGATTAAGATTTTTTAATAGAAGTCATTTGCAAATCTGTTAAACTTTCTGGAGCCAGTTGATATATAAAAACATTTTTTTTCCTGGAATACCCCTTTAAGTAGCTTGAAATCGTTACTGAGCGCAGCAGAGCCACGACAGCCCGCACTAAAGTTGGCCGTCACTGCTTGACAGTCACATGTTAGGGAAGACAGCCTGTGATTGGTTACCTATCTCTAGCGAAGAGACTCCAGGCTCTGTACTTTTCAGAAGGTTTCCCGCATGTGGTGTGGGAAGCATCTTCTGGTCGCTGCGCTGTGTGGATGACTCTTGGAGACAGAGCAGCTTTGATTAGGCAGCAGCGCGTACGTCTTTACAGTGAAGCTGCTGCTGGTAGAGCCAATGGCGTAACAGTCACGTGGTCTATATGTCAGGAGCTGGTGTGAGGTACAAACTTGCTTCTGCCTCTCCCCTCAGCTCTCCGAAGATTACCGAAGCTAGAGCTGGGGGGAGGAGCTGGGGGGAGGGCGGAGCGGGACATGTGACTCCCTCCTCATCTCCCCTCCCTCTGCTCCGCCTGCGTTCTCTGAACACACGGGAAAAGAAGACATAGCAGGGGAGGGAGAGGAGGTACACTCATCCATTTCCCCTCCTTGAGCTCTTCCTGTGTTCTCTGCAGCTTTACGGAGGATGACACAGTGCACGGGCTGGGGATGAATAAACTGCAGGGGCTTGGGATTAAATATATATGTGAAGGGGGAGGACATACTGCACAGACTGGGGATGATTTCTATATGTGTGAAGGGGGGAGGACATACTGCACGGACTGACTGGGGATCATTTCTATATATGTGAAGGGGGAGGACATACTGTACGGACTGGGGATGATTTCTATATATGTGAAGGGGGAGGACATACTGCACGGACTGGGGATGATTTCTATATATGTGAAGGGGGAGGACATACTGCACAGATTGGGGATGATCTCTATATATGTGAAGGGGGAGGACATACTGCACAGAGTGAAGGGGGAGGACATACTGCACAGACTGGGGATGATCTCTATATATGTGAAGGGGGAGGACATACTGCACGGACTGGGGATGATTCCTATATATGTGAAGGGGAGGACATACTGCACAGACTGGGGATGATTTCTATATATGTGAAGGGGGAGGACATACTGCACGGACTGGGGATGATCTCTATATATGTGAAGGGGGAGTACATACTGCACGGACTGGGGATGATTTCTATATATGTGAAGGGGGAGGACATACTGCACGGATTGGGGATGATCTCTATATATGAGAAGGGGGAGGACATACTGCATGGACTGGGGATGATTTCTATATATGTGAAGGGGGAGGACATACTGCACGGATTGGGGATGATTTCTATATATGTGAAGGGGGAGGACATACTGCACGGATTGGGGATGATCTCTATATATGTGAAGGGGGAGTACATACTGCACGGACTGGGGATGATTTCTATATATGTGAAGGGGGAGGACATACTGCACGGATTGGGGATGATCTCTATATATGAGAAGGGGGAGGACATACTGCATGGACTGGGGATGATTTCTATATATGTGAAGGGGGAGGACATACTGCACGGATTGGGGATGATTTCTATATATGTGAAGGGGGAGGACATACTGCACGGACTGACTGGGGATCATTTCTATATATGTGAAGGGGGAGGACATACTGTACGGACTGGGGATGATTTCTATATATGTGAAGGGGGAGGACATACTGCACGGACTGGGGATGATTTCTATATATGTGAAGGGGGAGGACATACTGCACAGATTGGGGATGATCTCTATATATGTGAAGGGGGAGGACATACTGCACAGAGTGAAGGGGGAGGACATACTGCATGGACTGGGGATGATCTCTATATGTGTGAAGGGGGAGGACATACTGCATGGACTGGGGATGATCTCTATATGTGTGAAGGGGGAGGACATACTGCACGGACGGGGGATGATCTCTATATGTGTGAAGGGGGAGGACATACTGCACAGACTGGGGATGATCTCTATATATGTGAAGGGGGAGGACATACTGCACGGACTGGGGATGATTCCTATATATGTGAAGGGGAGGACATAC
Source organism: Hyla sarda (assembly GCF_029499605.1). Classification (NCBI taxonomy): domain Eukaryota; kingdom Metazoa; phylum Chordata; class Amphibia; order Anura; family Hylidae; genus Hyla; species Hyla sarda. The sequence continues at coordinate 319,903,286 of NC_079189.1, read as the reverse complement.
TGCACAGACTGGGGATGATTTCTATATATGTGAAGGGGGAGGACATACTGCACGGACTGGGGATGATCTCTATATATGTGAAGGGGGAGTACATACTGCACGGACTGGGGATGATTTCTATATATGTGAAGGGGGAGGACATACTGCACGGATTGGGGATGATCTCTATATATGAGAAGGGGGAGGACATACTGCATGGACTGGGGATGATTTCTATATATGTGAAGGGGGAGGACATACTGCACGGATTGGGGATGATTTCTATATATGTGAAGGGGGAGGACATACTGCATGGACTGGGGATGATTTCTATATATGTGAAGGGGGAGGACATACTGCACGGATTGGGGATGATTTCTATGTATGTGAAGGGGGAGGACATACTGCACGGACTGGGGATCATTTCTATATATGTGAAGGGGAGGACATACTGCATGGACTGGGGATGATATCTATATATGTGAAGGGGGAGGACATACTGCACGGACTGGGGATGATATCTATATATGTGAAGGGGGAGGACATACTGCACGGACTGGGGATGATCTCTATATATGTGAAGGGGGAGGACATACTGCACAGACTGGGGATGATATCTATATATGTGAAGGGGGAGGACATACTGCACGGACTGGGGATGATCTCTATATATGTGAAGGGGGAGGACATACTGCACAGACTGGGGATGATTTCTATATATGTGAAGGGGGAGGACATACTGCACGGACTGGGGATGATTTCTATATATGTGAAGGGGGAGGACATACTGCACAGACTGGGGATGATTTCTATATATGTGAAGGGGGAGGACACACTGCACGGACTGGGGATGATTTCTATATATGTGAAGGGGGAGGACATACTGCACAGACTGGGGATGATTTCTATATTTGTGCTCAGGGCTTACATTCGGGCTTGTAGAGGCAAGCACTGAAAACACAACTATGCAAAACCATACATTGACTTACCAAGCGGCTTGCGTTGTTCCGTACTTGCGATTGCACCTTACATACAAACCTATGTACTTATATAAATGAAATGACTGGCGAAGCGGTTGAGTTGTGCCCGTAACCGCGTATGAGGGCACGCCTATAGAGGGCATACCCTATGGTGGATTGATAGAATAAGGGAGAGTTGGGAGGGTGCCTGTAAACCACGTACGCCCCGCCTGTGTGTTGCGGGGGCGTTTAATAGTGGTGCCTCCAGCAAGACCCCGCCTCTAGGTGCAGGGGGGCGTGGGAATTCACGCCCCCTCGCACAAATTTAGCCAAATAGGCTTCCTCAAACCTATGTACTTATATAAATAAAATGACTGGCGAAGCGGTTGAGTTGTGCCTGTAACCGCGTATGAGGGCACGCCTATAGAGGGCAAAAAATGAAGAAGTAGAGTTGATAACATCCCTAACCATAATAACCAACACCAAAATTAGTCATGTCTATCTTCCCCTAAAATGTTCATGCTAGACTCAAGGAACCAAGAGAGTTGTGCCTGCCGGCTGGCGACCACCTGAGGCAGTATCTGACACGGAGAGAATATCTTGGTGACGCCTACTGCATCCGGCCCAGCCCTGGAACGGGGCCTGACTACGTGCTAGCTGATTCGTTCATATTGGCATGCTCACTGTGGTAATTGCCGAAAAGGGGAACCGATAGAGCTTGTCGGGCATCACATGTCCTCCTGTCCCTGCTAAAGAGTGGCAAAAACTTCATTATGTAGTGATATGAAGAGTTGGCTGGACTGTACCGTGAGCCATATCCTGCCCTACCAACATACCGTCCCGAATATAGTCTCCGAAGTAATGACCAGTAGCGAACGACGGGCCTCCTTGCCCTGATCATGCCTGCAGACTCGACAGATACCAGTAACAAATTAAGGCTAAGGACCGCCATGCCTGCAGACAGGCATCAACAGAACCACTGTGTCCGCAGACATGACCGACCTCTCCACGACTATCGAGCCTGCAGATTCTGACAGGTCTTGCATGCCCTCATGCCTGTGGATGTGGAAGGCCTCTATGTGACTGTCGTACCTGTAACCTGACAGGTCTCGCATACCCTCGTGCCTGTGGATGTGACAGGTCTCTGCATAACTGCTGTGCCTGGAAAGGCAGTCTGACTCGAACCTCGTGCCTGTAGGCGTGACAGGTCTTAGAGTAACCCTCGTGTCTGTGGAAGAGATAGCTGTTAATGTGATGCTGACATGCACGGACAAGACAGATTGATGCGTGAAATAACCGCCTATGAGTCAGGACATTGTAACTCTATGACCTGTGTCTAGGGAAATACTGACGAAGCCGTGAATCTCCCTGCAGGCGTGGCAGGTGGAGATGGTATGCAACCCCGGGGTTCATATTTATTTTTTATTTACATTTTTATTTTTTCGTAATGCGGGAGTGAATGGCAGCTGCGTGCCTGACATGATGTATGCGTGGTGACGCAAGATGAGACTAAGTGTATGCTGTGGCGCTGAAGAAGAGTCAGAACAGCCTACGCAGGGGCCCCCACTGAAGACGTGTCAGACAGCCGGTTGACCCACTGCCTAAGTGTATCGAGTCATGTTGCACTGAAGCAGAGTCAGGAACAACAGACTTCACCAGGACCCCGACTGAAGCGAGTCCGACCTGAGGAACTTGTTGGGTGAGAGGACGCGCGAGGCTCTGACGACGTGTCAGTAGCAGCGTCAGTGTGTGTTGCGAGTAACTGTGGTAAGCAACAAAGAGGTGAAAGTAAACATGGATCATCGGGTACGTGTTGAGACGTACATATATAAGAGTGTGCATACTTCCCTTATTTAAAAATTTATTTTTTATTTTTTTATAGCGGGAGTGAAAGACAGCTGAGTGCCTGACCTGATGTGCATGGTGTCGTGAAATGAGACTAGGTGTATGCTGTTGCGCTGAAGAAGAGTCAGAACAGCATACGCAGGGGCCCCCACTGAAGACGTGTCAGCCAAACGGTTGACCCACTGCCTATGTGTGTCGAGTCACATTGCACTGAAGCAGAGTCAGGAACAACAGACTTCACCAGGACCCCGACTGGAGCGAGTCGGACCTGGGAACTTGGTGGGTGAGAGGACGCGCGAGGCTCTGAAGACGTGTCAGTAGCAGCGTCGGTGTGTGGAACTGTGGTAAGCAAACAAGAGTGATGAAAGTGACATGGAACAGTGGGTACGTGTTGTGAAGTACATGCGTGAGAGTGTACATGTATCCCATTATTTATTCTTTTTTTTTTTTTTTATGTGTGTGTGATCTGACGGAGTCTATAACACGGCTGCTCGGCGCAACCCCCTGTGGGCATGAGGGCCACCATCCGTGTTTCGTGGTGTCGTAGCTCTGAAGGAGTGTCAGTAGCAGCCACCACGCAGTGCTGCCCCCTGCAGGCGTGGCAGGTGTGATGCGGAAACAACCACCTACGTGTCGTGATGTTGAATTCAGAAGACATGACAGTAACAAGGAATGTGAAGCGGCTCTCCCTGCAGGACGTGGCAGGTGGAGTGGGTGTACACCACTTGTGTCGTGGCATGCAATGTGCAGAATGACGTGTCCGCAACAACAATATAAAGAAAGCTGTTAGGACAAGCTAGGTAATTGGTGAGCGTGGCAAGATGCGGATGCTTGACTGAGACTGAGCAGTTACTATGGTAACGTGAGTGTGGTATGTCAACTACAGGGACCAACCGCCGGTACCGACGTGTGCAGGGTAACTATATGTGACTGTACAGTGCCACCTGAGAATATCTGTACCATGAGATGTTACGAGCGTGAGTATGGTGTGCCGAGTGAGGTTGTGCGTATGAACAGTAGTAGCTATGAGCAAAAGTGCGGCAACACAGTGAGGAGCTAGACACTATGATGGTTGTGAGCGTACATTCCGTGCGAGCCGTGAGCGCATATGAATTGATGCCGCGGCACATGTGAGTGCGATATGACCATGATGGGCACGGTGCGGTGCTGCAATTGTGAACGCTTGGCACTATGACTGTACTCACAGTATGTGGCGTGATGCACATATGTACTGTGTGTAAAATGTAACTGTACCCACTGCATGGAACTATCATATGAACTGTAACAGTGCTATGGCTGCACTCGCAGCATATAACATTATGAGCGTGTGCTATATGCGACAATGTGACTGTACTCCCTGTATGTAACAGAGTGAGCGTGTGTACTTGTGTGTGATACAACTGTACCCACTATGTGTGACTGGGCGTGTGAATTGGATGCAACAACAACTGTACTCACTGTAAGTGACACCAAGAGCGTACATACCGTACACGATACCCCGACTGTACCCACTGTATGTGACACTGTGAGCGTGTATTTGTACAATGACGTGACTGTACTTGCTGCATGTGACCCTGAACTTGCGTAAACTGTAAATGACGTGCTGTACCCACTGCATGAAGCACTATGACGTGTGTGCTCTATACCACACTGTAACTGTATGCCCTGCGTGTGCCACTAAGAGTGCCTGTTGTGCAGGATGAAATTTCTGAATGTTTATACGTGGTGTGAAATGCATGCGCGTAAGTGCAGTATGAGCGGCGAGCGGTGTAGTACTGACATTACGTAAGAGTGGTGAATGTTGTGAGTGTATGAACCGTATACGTGTTGTGTGTGGTGTGAAAGCCATGAGTATATGTATCGTGAGAAGCTACGTGTGGAAACAGTCTATGAGTAACTGCATGGTATGAGTGCTGAGAGTAGGTGCATGGTGTAAATGCTGAGGAGATTGCACAGTAATGAGATGGTAAGGGTGACTGCATGGTACGAGTGCCTAGCGACAGTGCAATATCAATGATATGAGTGACTGCGCAGTAAGACGCTATGAGTGAGCGGACTGCAAGAAGCTGTGGGCGACTGCCTGTATGACGCTTATGAGCGGCTGCATGGTGAAAACTATGAGTGACTGCACGGTGTGAATGCTACGAGTGACTGCCCGGCAAGAACGCTGTACGTGAACTGTGACGGAATAATGCTAAGAGTGCCTATACGGTATGAAGCTAGGAGTGGCTGCACAGTGAGGGACGTAGTGAGTGACTGTATGGCATGAAAGCTGAGAGTGACTGCATGGTGTGGAAGCTGTGAGTGACTGCGCAGTATGGAAAGAAGCTATGAGTGACTGCACAGTATGAAATGAAGCTATGAGTGACTGCCCGGTGTGAAAGCTATGAAATGACTGCATGGTGTGGATGCTATGAGTGACTGGACAATGTAAGAGCCGGGTGACTGCCAGGTAAGAAAGCTGAGTGACTGTACGGAAAGAAATCTAAGGGCGACTGTGCGGAAAGAATGTTATGAGTGACTGAACGGCACAACACTTGTGAGCGGCTGCGTGGCATGGCCGCTACTTGAAGCGTCGACCCCCACTAACCTGGGCCGTGGTGGCCCTGGTACCGGAAGGAAAGCCTGGGTGTGAAAGTGGAGGAGGGGAATTGCATTGGAGACTCCCCCTAAGGCATCCAGCTGCCCGATGGCCGCGGGGAGCCGAGCCCTTGGATGGTACAGGGGTGCCGCCAGTCCGCCTTGTTATTTGTTTATTCATTTACTTATTTGTTTTAACTTTTTTTTTTTTTTTTCTCTTTACGTTTGGCTCCGCCCCCTCGCACACCACGAGGCCCGGCGCCGCCGCCCCCGGCAACCGGGGAGAACGCCGCATCCTGCCGACCGGAGCCACGGGGAGCGAGGAGGAGGAGAGCCCAGCGTGAGGACCAGACCGGGCACCGTGCTGGACGTGGGCTCCGCCCCCCCGCACCACGCTGTCGAGCAGCCGCGAGTCGGAGAGCGAGGAGGAGGAGATCCGGCTCGGAACCCAGGTGAGGGGCCGGCGAGCACTGAGACGGCAGTGGGCCCCGCACAGACTGGGGATGATCTCTATATATGTGAAGGGGGAGGACATACTGCACGGACTGGGGATGATTTCTATATGTGAAGGGGGAGGACATACTGCACGGACTGGGGATGATCTCTATATATGTGAAGGGGGAGGACATACTGCACGGACTGGGGATGATCTCTATATATGTGAAGGGGGAGGACATACTGCACAGACTGGGGATGATCTCTATATATGTGAAGGGGGAGGACATACTGCACAGACTCGGGATAATTTCTATATGTGTGAAGGGGGAGGACATACTGCACGGACTGGGGATAATTTCTATATGTGAAGGGGGAGGACATACTGCACGGATTGGGGATAATTTCTATATGTGAAGGGGGAGGACATACTGCAGGGACTGGGGATAATTTCTATATGTGTGAAGGGGGAAGACATACTGCACGGACTGGGGATAATTTCTATATGTGTGAAGGGGGAGTACATACTGCACGGACTGGGGATGATTTCTATATGTGTGAAGGGGAGTAAATACTGCACGGACTGGGGATGATTTCTATATAAGTGAGGGGGGAAGACATACTGCACGGACTGGGGATGATTTCTATGTGTGAAGGTGGAGGACATACTGCACAGACTGGGGATAATTTCTATATGTGTGAAGGGGGAGTACATACTGCACGGACTGGGGATGATTTCTATATGAGTGAAGGGGGAAGACTTTTCTATGTGTGAAGGTGGAGGACATACTGCACGTGCTGGTTTCTGTTTTTTCATGGGGTGTTTATTATTAGCCCCATAAAGAGGACATAGAAATGAACAGGGTTCATACAGTGAAGCAGAAATGCACTGGGTCCATACAGGGCAGCAGAAATGCACATGGTTCAAACGGAAGCAGAAATGCATGGGGTTCATACGGGAAGCAGAAATGCACAGGGTTCATACAGGGACGTATAAATGCACAGGGATCATACAGGGAAGTAGAAATGCACGGGGTTCATACAGGGAAGCAGAAATGCACGGGGTCCATACAGGGAAGCAGAAATGCACGGGATCCATACAGGGAAGCAGAAAATCACGGGGTTCCTACAGGGAAGCAGGAATTCATGGGGTTCCTACTGGGAAGCAGAAATGCACGGGGTTCCTACAGGGAAGCAGGAATTCATGGGGTTCCTACTGGGAAGTAGAAATGCACGGGGTTCCTACAGGGAAGCAGAAATTCACAGGGTTCATATGGGAAGCAGAAATGCACAGGGTTCATACGGGGACGTAGAAATGCACGGAGTTCATGCAGGGAAGCAGAAATGCATCGGTTTCATATAGGAAGCAGAAATGCACAGGGTTCATACAGGGACGTAGAAATGCAAGGGGTTCCTACAGGGAAGCAGAAATGCACGTGATTCCTACAGGGAGGCAGAAATGCACAGGGTTCCTACAGGGAAGCAGAAATACACCAAGTTCATACAGGGATGTCGAAATGGATGAGGTTCATACAGGGAGGTAGAATTGCACGGGGTTCATACAGGGAAGCAGAAATGCACAGGGTTCATACAGGGATGTAGAAATGCACGGGGTTCATAAAGGGACAGAAATGCACGGGGTTCCTACAGGGAAGCAGAAATGCAAGGGGTTCCTACAGGGAAGCAGAAATGCATGGGATTCATACAGGGAAGCAGAAATGCATGGGGTTCATACAGGGAAGCAGAAATGCACGGGTTCCATACAGGGAAGTAGAAATGCACGGGGTTCCTACAGGGAAGCAGAAATGCACGGGTTTCATACAGGGAATAGAAGTACACGGGGTTCATACAGGAAAGCAGAAATGCACAGAGTTCATACAGTGAAGCAGAAATGGACAGGTCCATACAGGGAAGCAGAAATGTACAGGGTTCATACAGGAAGCAGAAATGCACATAGTTCATACAGGGACGTAGAAATGCATGGGGTTCATAAAGGGAAAGCAGAAATGCATGGGGTTCATACAGGGAAGCAGAAATGCACAGGGTCCATACAGGGAAGCAGAAATTCATGAGGTCCATACAGGGAAGCAGAAATGCATGGGGTTCATACAGGGAGGTAGAAATGCACGGGGTTCATACAGGGAAGCAGAAATGCACAGGGTCCATACAGGGAAGCAGAAATGCATGGGGTCCATACAGGGAAGCAGCAATGCACAGGGTTCCTACAGGGAAGCAGAAATGCACAGGGTTGCTAGAGGGAAGAAGAAATGCACGGGGTTCCTACAGGGAAGCAGAAATGCACGGGGTTCCTACAGGAAAGCAGAAATACACAGGGTACATACGGGAAGCAGAAATGCACAAGGTTAATACAGGGATGTAGAAATGCACGGGGTTCATACAGGGAAGTAGAAATGCACAGGGTTCAAACAGGGAAGCAGAAATGCACCGGGTTCATACAGGGAAGCAGAAATGCACGGGGTTCATAAAGGGAAGCAGAAATGCACAGGGTTCATACAGGGAATAGAAATACACGGGGTCCATACAGAGAAGCAGAAATGTATGGGGTCCATACAGGGATGCAGAAATGCACAGGGTCCATACAGGGATGCAGAAATGCATGGGGTTCCTACAAAGAAGCAGAAATGCAAGGGGTTCCTACATGGAAGCAGAAATGCAAGAGGTTCCTACAGGCAAGCAGAAATGCAAGAGGTTCCTACAGGCAAGCAGAAATGCACGGGGTTCCTTCAGGAAAGAAGAAAATCACAGGGCTCATACGGGAAGCAGAAATGCACAGGGTTCATACAGGAACGTAGAAATGCACGGGTTCATACAGGGAAGCAGAAATGCACAGGGTTTCATAAGGGAATCAGAAATGCACAGGGTTCATACAGGGAAGCAGAAATGCACGGGGCTCATACAGGGACTTGGAAATGCACGGGGTCCATACAGGGAATAGAAATGCACGGGGTTCATACAGTTAAGTAGAAATGCACGGGGTTCATACAGGGAATAGAAATGCACGGGGTTCATACAGGGAGGTAGAAATGCACGGGGTTCATAAAGGGAAGCAGAAATTCACAGGGTTCATACAGGGATGTAGAAATGCACGGGGTTCATACAAGGAAGCAGAAATGCACAGGGTTAATACAGGGAAGTAGAAATGCACAGGGTCCATACAGGGAAGCAGAACTGGACAGGGTCCATACAGGGAAGCAGAAATGCACGTGGTTGCTGCAGGGAAGCAGAAATGCACGGGATTTATACAGGGAATAGAAATACACGAGGTTCATACAGGAAAGCAGAAATGCACGGAGATCATACAGGGAAGCGGAAATGCACGGGGTTCATATAGGGATGTAGAAATACACGGGGTTCATACAGGGATGTAGAAATGCACGGGGTTCATACAGGGAGGCAGAAATGCATGCGGTTCATACAGGGATGTAGAAATGCACTGGTTCATACAGGAAAGCAGAAATGCACGGGGTTCAAACGGAAGCAGAAATGCAGGGGGTTCATACAGGGAAGCAGAAATGCATGGGGTTGATACAGGGAAGCAGAAATGCACGAGGTTCATACAGGGAAGCAGAAATGCATGAGGTTCATACAGGGAAGCAGAAATGCATGGGGTTCATACAGGGAAGTAGAAATGCACTGGGTTCATACAGGGAACAGAAATGCACGGGGTTCATACATAGACGTAGAAATGCACGGGGTTCATACAGGGACATAGAAATGCACAGGATTTATACAGGGACGTAGAAATGCACGGGGTTCATACAAGGATGTAGAAATGCACGGGGTTCCTACAGGGAAGCAGAAATGCACGGGGTTCATACAGGAAAGCAGAAATGCACGGGGTTCAAACAGGGAAATAGAAATGCAGGGGGTTTATACTGGGAAGCAGAAATGCACAGGGTTCATACAGGGAAGTAGAAATGCACGGGGTCCATACAGGGAAGTAGAAATGCACGGGGTTCATACAGGGAAGTACAAATGCACGAGGTTCATACAGGGAAGCAGAAATGCACGGGGTTCATACAGGGAAGTAGAACTGCATGGGGTCCATACAGGGAAGTAGAAATGCACGGGGTTCATACAAGGAAGTAGAAATGCATGGGGTTCATACAGGGAAGCAGAAATGCACGGGGTTCATACAGGGAAGCAGAGATGCACAGGGTTCATACAGGGAAGCAGAAATGCACGGGGTTCATACAGGGAAGCAGAAATGCACGGGGTTCATACAGGGAAGCAGAAGTGCATGGGGTCCATACAGGGAAGTAGAAATGCACGGGGTTTATACAGGGAAGCAGAAATGCACGGGTTTATACATAGGCGTAGAAATGCACGGGGTTCATACAGGAATGTAGAAATGCACGGGTTCATACAAGGATGTTGAAATGCACGGGGTTCCTACAGGAAAGCAGAAATGCACGGGGTTCAAACGGAAGCAGAAATTCAGGGGGTTTATACAGGGAAGCAGAAATGCACGGGGTTCATACAGGGAAGCAGAAATTCAGGGGGTTTATACAGGGAAGCAGAAATGCACGGGGTTCATACAGGGAAGCAGAAATTCAGGGGGTTTATACAGGGAAGCAGAAATGCACGGGGTTCATACAGGGAAGCAGACGTGCACAGGGTTCATACAGGGAAGTAGAAATGCACGGGGTTCATACAGGGAAGCAGAAATGCACAGGGTTCATACAGGGAGTTAGAATTTCTCGGGGTCAATACAGGGAAGCAGAAATGCACGGGGTTCATACAGGGATGTAGAAATGCACGGGTTCATACAAGGATGTTGAAATGCACGGGGTTCCTACAGGAAAGCAGAAATGCACGGGGTTCAAACGGAAGCAGAAATTCAGGGGGTTTATACAGGGAAGCAGAAATGCACGGGGTTCATACAGGGAAGCAGAAATTCAGGGGGTTTATACAGGGAAGCAGAAATGCACGGGGTTCATACAGGGAAGCAGAAATTCAGGGGGTTTATACAGGGAAGCAGAAATGCACGGGGTTCATACAGGGAAGCAGACGTGCACAGGGTTCATACAGGGAAGTAGAAATGCACGGGGTTCATACAGGGAAGCAGAAATGCACAGGGTTCATACAGGGAGTTAGAATTTCTCGGGGTCAATACAGGGAAGCAGAAATGCACGGGGTTCATACAGGGAGGTAGAAATGCACAGGGTTCATACAGGGAGGTAGAAATGCACGGGGTTCATACAGGGAGGTAGAAATGCACGGGGTTCATACAGGGAGGTAGAAATGCACGGGGTTCCTACAGGGAGGTAGAAATGCACGGGGTTCATACAGGGAGGTAGAAATGCACGGGGTTCCTACAGGGAGGTAGAAATGCACGGGGTCCATACAGGGAAGCAGAAATGCACGGGGTTCATAAAGGGACATAGAAATGCACGGGGTTCCTACAGGGAAACAGAAATGCAAGGGGTTCCTACAGGGAAGCAGAAATGCATGGGATTCATTCAGGGAAGCAGAAATGCATGGGGTTCATACAGGGAAGCAGAAATGCACGGGGTTCATACAGGGAAGCAGAAATGCACGGGGTTCATACAGGGAAGCAGAGATGCACGGGGTTCATACAGGGAAGCAGAAATGCACGGGGTTCATACAGGGAAGCAGAAGTGCATGGGGTCCATACAGGGAAGTAGAAATGCACGGGGTTTATACAGGGAAGCAGAAATGCACGGGTTTATACATAGGCGTAGAAATGCACGGGGTTCATACAGGAATGTAGAAATGCACGGGTTCATACAGGGACGTAGAAATGCACAGGGTTCATACAGGGACGTAGAAATGCACGGGGTTCATACAGGGATGTAGAAATGCATGGGATTCATACAAGGATGTAGAAATGTACGGGGTTCCTACAGGAAAGCAGAAATGCATGGGGTTCATACAGGGATGTAGAAATGCACGGGTTCATACAAGGATGTTGAAATGCACGGGGTTCCTACAGGAAAGCAGAAATGCACGGGGTTCAAACGGAAGCAGAAATTCAGGGGGTTTATACAGGGAAGCAGAAATGCACGGGGTTCATACAGGGAAGCAGAAATTCAGGGGGTTTATACAGGGAAGCAGAAATGCACGGGGTTCATACAGGGAAGCAGAAATTCAGGGGGTTTATACAGGGAAGCAGAAATGCACGGGGTTCATACAGGGAAGCAGAAGTGCACAGGGTTCATACAGGGAAGTAGAAATGCACGGGGTTCATACAGGGAGGTAGAAATGCACGGGGTTCATACAGGGAGGTAGAAATGCACGGGGTTCATACAGGGAGGTAGAAATGCACGGGATTCATACAGGGAGGTAGAAATGCACGGGGTTCCTACAGGGAGGTAGAAATGCACGGGGTTCATACAGGGAGGTAGAAATGCACGGGGTTCCTACAGGGAGGTAGAAATGCACGGGGTCCATACAGGGAAGCAGAAATGCACGGGGTTCATACAGGGAGGTAGAAATGCACGGGGTTCATACAGGGAGGTAGAAATGCACGGGGTTCATACAGTGAGGTAGAAACGCACGGGGGTTCATACAGGGAAGTAGAAATGCACGGAGGTTCATACAGGGAAGTAGAAATGCACGGGGTTCATACAGGGAGGTAGAAATGCATGGGGTTCATACCGGGAGGTAGAAATGCACGGGGTTCATACAGGAAGGTAGAAATGCACGGGGTTCATACAGGAAGGTAGAAATGCACGGGGTTCATACCGGGAGGTAGAAATGCACGGGGTTCATACAGGAAGGTAGAAATGCACGGGGTTCATACAGGAAGGTAGAAATGCACGGGGTTCATACCGGGAGGTAGAAATGCACGGGGTTCATACAGGAAGGTAGAAATGCACGGGGTTCATACAGGAAGGTAGAAATGCACGGGGTTCATACAGGAAGGTAGAGATGCACAGGGTTCATACAGGGAAACAGAAATGTACATGGTTCGTACAGGGAAGCAAATGGCGGACTGCCTGGGACTTCAGTAGACTGCGGGAATCTGCATAACATGCAGACGCTAGGACCACACGGGAATGTGATAGACGGTAATGCATTATGTGCGTATTCCGCAGAAAAAAATTAAAAGGTTCATTCTTTCTGCGGACATGGAAATTCCTCCATGTGCACAGCGCAGCGGAATGCCGCATGAAAATCCGGACGTCTGAGCATGGCCTGATTCCTAACATATTTGGAAATTACTTCATTGACAACAAAAGAGCTCTGAATTATTGGCTACTAGGTGTCTCACTTCTCTGCAACTTGCTATCTACAAGTGGGGTAGCATTAGAGGGCCTGGACCGCCTAAGGCCGCGTTCACACGGCAGAATTTCTGCACTGAATTCTGCATGAATATATAGCCAGTACACTTCAATGGGATTCCGCTGTCCCATTCATACAGCAGAATTTCCGCTGCAGGAATTCCATTAAAGTGAGTTGGTGATAAATTCATGCAGAATTCAGTCCAGAAATTCTGCTGTGTGAACCTGGCCTAAGCGTATGTTCACATGACAGAACTTTACATGGAAATTCAGCAGAAGAGTCCCATTGATTTCAATTGGATTCTGCTGCACTGTACAGATGGGTGAATTTACACACCAAATGTTCATGTTCAATGTTTTTGAGGATTCCACAAGGAAAGGCATTGCCTTCCATGAGACGGCGCATTTGCGTGCGGTCCTAGCACTGGCATGTTCTGCCGCCGCTCCGCTGTCGGTGGAATGTTTGCACAGAGATTTTCCGTGCGGACATTCTACCTTGTGAACATAGCCTAAGAGTATTTTCACACAGCGAAATTTACGCAATTCTGCTGAATTTCTGCAGAATTGCGGTAATTTCTCCGCAATTGCGAGGGAATTTCTGTGTTCTGAGAACACAGAAGTCTGCAGAAATTCAAGCCCCATTGATATCAATGGTATTCTGCTGCGGAAGTCTGCAAAATATAAGACTGGTCTTTTCTTTTTTTTATATAAATTTTATTCCCAATATGCATTGTACAATAATAAGGAGCATGACAGAGAGATATGCCCAAGTATTCATAATAAACATTTCCTTATCAATATGAATCCTTAAAGGGGTACCTTAAAGGTGGAAAACTTTTTTATTTTTTTTTAAATCAACTTGTGCCAGAAAGTTAAACAGAATTGTAAATTACTTCTATTAAAAAATCTTAATCCTTCTAGTACTTATCAGCTGCTGAATACTACAGAGGAAATACTTTTCTTTTTGGAACACAGAGCTCTCTGCTGAGATCACGAGCACAGTGCTCTCTTCTGACATCTCTGTCCATTTTAAGAACTGTCCAGAGTAAAGAAAATCCCCATAGCAAACATATGCTGCTCTGGACAGTTCCTAAAATGGATAGAGATGTCAGCAGAGAGCACTATGCTCGTGATTCAGCAGAGAGCACTGTGTTCCAAAAAGAAAATAATTTCCTCTGTAGTATTCAGCAGCTAATAAGTACTAGAAGGATTAAGATTTTTTAATAGAAGTAATTTACAAATCTGTTTAACTTTCTGGCACCAGTTGATTTAAAAAAAAAAAAAAAAAAGTTTTCCACCGGAGTACCCCTTTAACCCCTTAAATGGGCACTGTCATGAAATAAAAAAATTGATATGTTGTAGTACTTAAGTACTACAACATATCTCTAATATAGTTTAATTTAAAAAAGTGATTTTAAACCAGTTTAAAAATCACTTTTAAATTCGGCCACTAGGGGGTCGCCCTCCTAGTGGCCGAATGCATTCGGCAGTGACGTCACTACAGAATTTCGTCTCATTTGAGCCTGGCAAATGAGTCGAAATTCCAGTCACTGCGGTGCTCGCTCCCGCCTGTCAATCAAACAGGCGAGAGCGAGCACAGTGAAATCCAGGGCTGCGCATTGGCTCCCTGGACTCTCACACTGGCCGTCTCCCTGCTGCATATTCTCCCTGCAGCAGGGAGGCACATGGCTCTTACCTCTCCTTACAGCCCCGGCTCCTGTGGGGATACGCCGCCTCCTCACTGCTGTGTCCTGTCATTACCGGGAGCGCGTTATACGGAGAGGGGGGCGCCATTTACAGGAAGGCCCATCCTACACTGAGCAACAAGTGTATGCCTGGCTTCCTGTCATGCTCCTACACTCTGGTAACTCTCTCTATGGTTCTGGAGGACTTTCAATCCTCCAGAAACATAGAGACAGTTTCCAGAGTGTACGGGCATGACAGGAAGCCGGGCACACGCTTGTTGCTTGCTACGGACCCCCGCTCATGGTCCGGCACAGGTGAGGGAGGCGATATTGGTCGGGGCTGGGTGTCTTCCAACACAGGGTGCCTCCAGTTGTTTCACCACTACAACTCCCAGCATGCCCTGACAGCAAATAGATGTCAGGGCATGCTGGGAGTTGTAGTGGTGAAACAGCTGGAGGCACCCTGTCAGGAGAACTAAGGGGGGAAGTCCCCCCCAGCAGGCATCAGTGACGTGGTGCCTGCTGGGGAAGTCTGCCTTGTAGTGAGCACACTACCAGGCAGACAAAATGCCATTTTTAAGATAATAAAAAAAAAATAAAGGCAGGGAGGGGGTTAGGGATAGATGGGCAATAGGCAGGGACAGAAAAAAAAAAAAGAGGATGGTGGGAGCTACCCTTTAAGGACACATGACGTTCTCATACGTCTCCATTTCCGAGTCCTTAAGGACACATGACGTATGAGAACGTCATGTGTTTTACCGGCCCCCCGCAACCATCTGGAGCAGAGCCGGTGCCCGATGCCTGCTGAAATCGTTCAGCAGGCATCGGGGCATATCGCCCAGGGGGGTCATGATGCCCCCCCATGTCGACAATTCAGTCCAGCGATCTGCGGCGGATTCCGAGTCAATCGGATCTCCAGTGACCCGGTGACCCGGAATTATTGGCTGATCAGAGACGGCCCCGAACAGCCATAGCCAGCAGGGGTGAGGTGGCACTGGTGCCACCTCACGATCGCCCTGCTTCGTCGGCCGGGACGTGCACCCCAGGTGCTGGGTAGCCCGATCCCCGGCGTTAATGTTGGGATCGGGGCCCCAGGAGCAGCGGCGGTGGCGACGACGAGGGACTGACCTGATGCGGCTGGATCGTTGGAGGTGAGTGACAGCCTACTGCTGTTGCTTAGCAACAGCTCCCAGCATGCAAAAAGGGCATGCTGGGAGCTGTAGTTATGCAACAGCAGGAGACAGACCACCACAACTCCCAGCATTCCCTTATGGGCATGCTGGGACTTGTAGTTTTGCAACAGCTAGAGGCACATTCTTTCTATGGAAAAGTGTACCTTCAGCTGTTGTATAACTACAACTCCCAGCTTGCACAATCAGCTAAAGTGCATGCTGGGAGTTGTAGTGGTGCATCTGGTGGTTGCATAACTACAACTCCCAGCATGCCCGTTGGCTGTCTGACTGCTGAGAGTTGTAGTTTTGCAACAGCTGAAGACACACTGAGTTAAGTAGCAAACCAGTGTGTCTCCAGCTGTTGCATAACTACAATCCCCAGCATCCCCAGCCAAAGTAGTATGCCTCCAGCTGTTGCATAACTACAAGACCCAGCATGCCCTTCCGCTGTCCGTACATGCTGGGGGTTGTAGCTTTTGCAACAGCTGAAGGCACACTGGTTGCAAAACACTGAGTTTGTTACCAAACTCGGTGTTTCACAACCAGTGTGCCTCCAGCTGTTGCAAAACTACAACTCCCAGCATGGACTGATAGACCGTACATGCTGGGAGTTGTAGTTTTGCAACAGCTGGATGTCCCCCCCCCCCCCCCCCCCCAATGTGAATGTACAGGGTACACTCACATGGGCGGAGATTTACAGTAAGTATCCGACTGCAAGTTTGAGCTGCGGCAAATTTTCTGCCGCAGCTCAAACTGCCAGCGAGAAACTACTGTGAACCCCCGCCCGTGCGACTGTACCCTAAAAACACTACACTAACACACAATAAAATAAAAAGTAAAAAACACTACGTATACACATACCCCTACACAGCCCCCCTCCCCTCCCCAATATAAATGAAAAACGTCTGGTACGCCACTGTTTCCAAAACGGAGCCTCCAGCGGTTGCAAAACTACAACTCCCAGCATGCACTGATAGACCGTACATGCTGGGAGTTGTAGTTTTGCAACAGCTGGATGTCCCCCCCCCCCCCCCCCCAATGTGAACATACAGGGTACACTCACATGGGCGGAGGATTACAGTAAGTATCCGGCTGCAAGTTTGAGCTGCGTCAAATTTTCTGCCGCAGCTCAAACTGCCAGCGAGAAACTACTATGAACCCCCGCCCGTGTGACTGTACCCTAAAAACACTACACTACACTAACACAAAATAAAAAGTAAAAAACACTACATATACACATACCCCTATACAACCCCCCTCCCCAATAAAAATGAAAAACGTCTGGTACGCCACTGTTTCCAAAACGGAGCCTCCAGCTGTTGCAAAACAACTACTCCCAGTATTGCCAGATAGCCGTTGACTGTCTAGGCATGCTGGGAGTTTTACAACAGCTGGAGGCACCCTGTTTGGGAATCACTGGCGTAGAATACCCCTATGTCCACCCCTATGCAAGTCCCTAATTTAGGCCTCAAATGCGCATGGTGCTCTCACTTTGGAGCCCTGTCGTATTTCAAGGCAACAGTTTAGGGTCACATATGGGGTATCGCCGTACTCGGGAGAAATTGTGTTACAAATTTTGAGGGGTATTTTCTGCTATTACCCTTTTTAAAAATGTAAAATTTTTGGGAAAACAAGCATTTTAGGTAAAAAAAAATATAGATTCTTTTACATATGCAAAAGTCGTGAAACACCTGTAGGGTATTAAGGTTCAAATTACCCCTTGTTATGTTCCCCGAGCGGTCTAGTTTCCAAAATGGTATGCCATGTGGTTTTTTTTTTTGCTGTTCTGGCACCATAGGGGCTTCCTAAATGCGGCATGCCCCCAGAGCAAAATTTGCTTTCAAAAAGCCAAATGTGACTCCTTCTCTTCTGAGACCTGTAGTGCGCCAGCAGAGCACTTTTCACCCCCATATGGGGTGTTTTCTGAATCGGGAGAAATTGGGCTTCAAATTTTGGGGGGTATTTTCTGCTATTACCCTTTTTAAAATTGTTAACATTTTGGGAAACCAAGCATTTTAGGTAAAAAATATATATATTTTTTTACATATGCAAAAGTCGTGAAACACCTGTAAGGTATTAAGGCTGACATTACCCCTTGTTACGTTCCCCGAGGGGTCTAGTTTCCAAAATGGTATGCCATGTGTTTTTTTTTTTTGCTGTTCTGGCACCATAGGGGCTTCCTAAATGCGGCATGCCCCAAGAGCAAAATTTTCTTTCAAAAAGCCAAATGTGACTCCTTCTCTTCTGAGACCTGTAGTGCGCCAGCAGAGCACTTTTCACCCCCATATGGGGTGTTTTCTGAATCGGGAGAAATTGGGCTTCAAATTTTGGGGGGTATTTTCTGCTATTACCCTTTTTAAAATTGTAAACATTTTGGGAAACCAAGCATTTTAGGTAAAAAAAATATATATTTTTTTACATATGCAAAAGTCGTGAAACACCTGTAAGGTATTAAGGTTCACATTACACCTTGTTACGTTCCCCGAGGGGTCTAGTTTCCAAAATGGTATGCCATGTTTTTTTTTTTTTTGCTGTTCTGGCACCATAGGGGCTTCCTAAATGAGGCATGCCCCAAGAGCAAAATTTTCTTTCAAAAAGCCAAATGTGACTCCTTCTCTTCTGAGACCTGTAGTGCGCCAGCAGAGCACTTTTCATCCCCATATGGGGGTGTTTTCTGAATCGGGAGAAATTGGGCTTCAAATTTTGGGGGGTATTTTCTGCTATTACCCTTTTTAAAATTGTAAACATTTTGGGAAACCAAGCATTTTAGGTAAAAAAAATATATATTTTTTTTACATATGCAAAAGTCGTGAAACACCTGTAAGGTATTAAGGTTCACATTACCCCTTGTTACGTTCCCCGAGGGGTCTATTTTCCAAAATGGTATGCCATGTGTTTTTTTTTTTGCTGTTCTGGCACCATAGGGGCTTCCTAAAGGTGACATGCCCCCCAAAAACCATTTGTCGCTCCTTCCCTTCTGAGCCCTCTACTGCGCCCGCCGAACAATTAACATAGACATATGAGGTATGTCCTTACTCGAGAGAAATTGGGTTTCAAATACAAGTAAAAATCTTCCCCTTTTTACCCCTTGCAAAAATTCAAAAATTGGGTCTACAAGAACATGCGAGTGTAAAAAATGAAGATTTTGAATTTTCTCCTTCACTTTGCTGCTATTCCTGTGAAACACCTAAAGGGTTAATACACTTAATAAATGTCATTTTGAATACTTTGGGGGGTGTAGTTTTTATAATGGGGTCTTTTATGGGGTATTTCTAATATGAAGACCCTTCAAATCCACTTCAAAACTGAACTGGTCCCTGAAAAATAGTGAGTTTGAAAATTTTGTGAAAAATTTCAAAATTGCTGCTGAACTTTGAAGCCCTCTGGTGTCTTCCAAAAGTAAAAACTCATAAATTTTATGATGCAAATATAAAGTAGACATATTGTATATGTGAACCCAAAAAAAAATATATTTTGAATATCCATTTTCCTTACAAGCAGAGAGCTTAAAAGTTAGAAAAATGCAAAATTTTAATTTTTTTCATCAAATTTTGGGATTTTTCACCAAGAAAGGATGCAAGTTACCATAAAATTTTACCACTAAGTTAAAGTAGAATATGTCACTAAAAAACAATCTCAGAATCAGAATGATAACTAAAAGCATTCCAGAGTTATTAATGTTTAAAGTGACAGTGGTCATATGTGCAAAAAACGCTCCGGTCCTTAAGGTGTAAAATGGCCTGGTCCTTAAGGGGTTAAGGACACATAACGTTCTCATAAGTCTCCATTTCCGAGTCCTTAAGGACACATGACGTATGAGAACGTCATGTGTTTTACCTGCCCTCCGCAACCATCTGGAGCGGAGCCGGTGCCCGATGCCTGCTGAAATCGTTCAGCAGGCATCGGGGCATATCGCCCAGGGGGGTCATGATGACCCCCCATGTCGGCGATGGCCTCAGATCGCTGGACAATTCAGTCCAGCGATCTGCGGCGGATTCCGAGTCAATCGGGTCTCCACCCGGTGACCCGGAATTATTGGCTGATCGGGGCCGTCAGAGATGGCCCCGAACAGCCAGAGCCAGCAGGGGTGAGGTGGCACTGGTGCCACCTCACGATCGCCCTGATTCGACGGCCGACCAATCAGGGCGCCTGCTGCGGGTGTCACTCCCGCAACCCGCTCCGCCCCTCTTCCGGAGGACGTGTGCGGGAAGAAGACCCCGGGTGCTGGGGACCCCGATCCCTGGCGTCCCTGTTGGGATCGGGCCCCAGGAGCGACGGCAGCGGCGAGGGACTGACCTGCGCAGCGGCGGCGTGGAGCAGCAGCAGGAGGTAAGTGACAGCCTCCTGCTGTTGCTTAGCAACAGCTCCCAGCATGCAAAAAGGGCATGCTGGGAGCTGTAGTTATGCAACAGCAGGAGGCAGACCACCACAACTCCCAGCATTCCCTCATGGGCATGCTGGGACTTGTAGTTTTGCAACAGCTGGAGGCACATTTTTCTATGGAAAAGTGTACCTTCAGCTGTTGTATAACTACAACTCCCAGCTTGCACAATCAGCTAAAGTGCATGCTGGGAGTTGTAGTGGTGCATCTGGTGGTTGCATAACTACAACTCCCAGCATGCCCGTTGGCTGTCGGTGACTGCTGAGAGTTGTAGTTTTGCAACAGCTGAAGGCACACTGAGTTAAGTAGCAAACCAGTGTGTCTCCAGCTGTTGCATAACTACAATCCCCAGCATCCCCAGCCAAAGTAGTATGCCTCCAGCTGTTGCATAACTACAAGACCCAGCATGCCCTTCCGCTGTCCGTACATGCTGGGGGTTGTAGCTTTTGCAACAGCTGAAGGCACACTGGTTGCAAAACACTGAGTTTGTTACCAAACTCGGTGTTTCACTACCAGTGTGCCTCCAGCTGTTGCAAAACTACAACTCCCAGCATGGACTGATAGACCGTACATGCTGGGAGTTGTAGTTTTGCAACAGCTGGATGTCTTCCCCCCCCCCCCCCCCAATGGGAATGTACAGGGTACACTCACATGGGCGGAGGTTTACAGTAAGTATCCGGCTGCAAGTTTGAGCTGCGGCAAATTTTCTGCCACAGCTCAAATTGCCAGCGAGAAACTACTGTGAATCCCCGCCCGTGCGACTGTACCCTAAAAAACATTACACTACACTAACACACAATAAAATAAAAAGTAAAAAACACTACGTATACACATACCCCTACACAGCCCCCCTCC
This sequence comes from Hyla sarda, assembly GCF_029499605.1. Lineage (NCBI taxonomy): Eukaryota > Metazoa > Chordata > Amphibia > Anura > Hylidae > Hyla > Hyla sarda. The sequence goes on along the minus strand of NC_079189.1, from coordinate 319,882,127 downwards.
CCTCCCCAATAAAAATGAAAAACGTCTGGTACGCCACTGTTTCCAAAACGGAGCCTCCAGCGGTTACAAAACTACAACTCCCAGCATGCACTGATAGACCATACATGCTGGGAGTTGTAGTTTTGCAACAGCTGGATGTTCCACCCCCCCCCCCCCAATGTGAACGTACAGGGTACACTCACATGGGCGGAGGATTACAGTAAGTATCCGGCTGCAAGTTTGAGCTGCGGCAAATTTTCTACCGCAGCTCAAACTGCCAGTGAGAAACTACTGTGAACCCCCGCCCGTGCAACTGTACCCTAAAAACACTACACTACACTAACACAGAATAAAATAAAAAGTAAAAAACACTACATATACACATACCCCTATACAACCCCCCTCCCCTCCCCAATAAAAATGAAAAATGTCTGGTACGCCACTGTTTCCAAAACGGAGCCTCCAGCTGTTGCAAAACAACTACTCACAGTATTGCCAGACAGCCACTGACTGTCCAGGCATGCTGGGAGTTTTACAACAGCTGGAGGCACCCTGTTTGGGAATCACTGGCGTAGAATACCCCTATGTCCAGCCCTATGCAAGTCCCTAATTTAGGCCTCAAATGCGCATGGCGCTCTCACTTTGGAGCCCTGTCGTATTTCAAGGCAACAGTTTAGGGTCACATATGGGGTATCGCCGTACTCGGGAGAAATTGTGTTACAAATTTTGGGGGGTATTTTCTGCTATTACCCTTTTTAAAAATGTAAAATTTTTGGGAAAACAAGCATTTTAGGTAAAAAAAATATATATTTTTTTACATATGCAAAAGTCGTGAAACACCTGTAGGGTATTAAGGGTCACATTACCCCTTGTTACGTTCCCCGAGGGCTCTAGTTTCCAAAATGGTATGCCATGTGTTTTTTTTTTTTTTTTTGCTGTTCTGGCACCATAGGGGCTTCCTAAATGCGGCATGCCCCCAGAGCAAAATTTGCTTTCAAAAAGCCAAATGTGACTCCTTCTCTTCTGAGACCTGTAGTGCGCCAGCAGAGAACTTTTCACCCCCATATGGGGTGTTTTCTGAATTGGAAGAAATTGGGCTTCAAATTTTGGGGGGTATTTTCTGCTATTACCCTTTTTAAAAATGTAAACATTTTGGGAAAACAAGCATTTTATGTAAAAAATGTTTTTATTTTTTTACATATGCAAAAGTCGTGAAACACCTGTAGGGTATTAAGGTTCACATTACCCCTTGTTACGTTCCCCGAGGGGTCTAGTTTCCAAAATGGTATGCCATGTGTTTTTTTTTTTTGCTGTTCTGGCACCATAGGGGCTTCCTAAATGCGGCATGACCCCAGAGCAAAATTTGCTTTCAAAAAGCCAAATGTGACTCCTTCTCTTCTGAGACATGTAGTGCGCCAGCAGAGCACTTTTCATCCCCATATGGGGTGTTTTCTGAATCGGGAGAAATTGGGCTTCAAATTTTGGGGGGTATTTTCTGCTATTACCCTTTTTAAAATTGTAAAAATTTTGGGAAACCAAGCATTTTAGGTAAAAAAAATTAATATTTTTTTTTACATATGCAAAAGTCGTGAAACACCTGTAGGGTATTAAGGTTCACATTACCTATTGTTACGTTCCCCGAGGGGTCTAGTTTCCAAAATAGTATGCCATGTGTTTTTTTTTTTTGCTGTTCTGGCATGCCCCCAGAGCAAAATTTGCTTTCAAAAAGCCAAATGTGACTCCTTCTCTTCTGAGACCTGTAGTGCGCCAGCAGAGCACTTTTCATCCCCATATGGGGGTGTTTTCTGAATAGGGAGAAATTGGGCTTCAAATTTTGGGGGGGTATTTTCTGCTATTACCCTTTTTAAAAATGTAAAATTTTTGGGAAACCAAGCATTTTAGGTAAAAAATATATATATTTTTTTACATATGCAAAAGTCGTGAATCACCTGTGAGGTATTAAGGTTCACTTTATGCCTTGTTACATTGCCTGAGGGGTCTAGTTTTCAAAATGGTATGCAATGTGTTTTTTTTTTGCTGTTCTGGCACCATAGGGGCTTCCTAAAGGTGACATGCCCCCCAAAAACCATGTGTCGCTCCTTCCCTTCTGAGCCCTCTACTGTGCCCGCCGAACAATTAACATAGACATACGGTATGAGGTATGAGCTTACTCGAGAGAAATTGGGTTTCAAATACAAGTAAAAATTTTCCCCTTTTTACCCCTTGCAAAAATTCAAAAATTGGGTCTACAAGAACATGCGATTGTAAAAAATAAAGATTTAGAATTTTCTCCTTCACTTTGCTGCTATTCCTGTGAAACACCTAAAGGGTTAATACACTTACTGAATGTCATTTTGAATACTTTGGGGGGTGTAGTTTTTATAATGGGGTCTTTTATGGGGTATTTCTAATATGAAGACCCTTCAAATCCACTTCAAAACTGAACTGGTCCCTGAAAAATAGTGAGTTTGAAAATTTTGTGAAAAATTTCAAAATTGCTGCTGAACTTTGAAGCCCTCTGGTGTCTTCCAAAAATAAAAACTCATAAATTTTATGATGCAAACATAAAGTAGACATATTGTATATGTGAACCCCAAAAAAATATATTTTGAATATCCATTTTCCTTACAAGCAGAGAGCTTAAAAGTTAGAAAAATGCAAAATTTTATTTTTTTTCATCAAATTGGGGGATTTTTCACCAAGAAAGGATGCAAGATACCTCAAAATTTTACCACTAAGTTAAAGTAGAATATGTCACGAAAGAACAATCTCGGAATCAGAATGATAACTAAAAGCATTCCAGAGTTATTAATGTTTAAAGTGACAGTGGTCAGATTTGCAAAAAACGCTCTGGTCCTTAAGGTGTAAAATGGCCTGGTCCTTAAGGGGTTAATACAAGGTCAATGGTATGGTAGCAAATTGGACTTTTATCATTTTTTAAATAATAACATTTTAAACATACTAATTTTGGTGCATGTAGTTATAATTTACATATAATTTATAAATAAAATAAAACCTACATAAATTGGGTATCCTTGTGACTGTATGGACCTACATAATAAAGATAAATAGTAATTTTTACCAGTAGAAAATTTACGAAATGGTGTTTTTTTTTTCAGTTTCACCCCACAAATATATATTTTTGGGTTCTGTGGTAGATTTTGTTATTTTGATGTCATTACAAAGAACAATTGGTGACGCAAAAAACAAGCCCTTATATGGGTCTGTAGGTGCAAAATTGAAAGCGTTATGATTTTTAGAAGTGCAAAAAGAAAATTGGCCTGGTCCTTATGGTCAAAATGGGCTTCGTCCTTAAAGGGTTAAAAAGGAAACCCTTCAAAATGTAGCAAAATTGTATTTTAAAAAAAAAATGTCATTCCACCAATAATTTTAGGGGGTTTTGCATTGCATTTTATGTCAAAATACCATTAAAGTTATGCAAAAATCATATGGATCTATCAATGGCTTTCTGCTGCAGAATTCTGCAAAATATAAGACTGGTCTTTTTTTTTTTTTTTTTCACAACATTTTATTCCCAATATGCATTGTACAATAATTAGGAGCATGACAGAGAGATATGTCCAAGTATTCATAACAAACATTTCCTTATCAATATCAATCCTTATTACAAGGTCAATGGTATGGTAGCAAATTTGACTTTTTCCTAAATTACTGCTACTTGTCACATATAAACAGAACAAACTGTATATTAAACCAACAAGTACAACTCTGGTACAGAAACTCTATACAGTATCCGATCATAAAATGTAAGAGAAATGGTCTACCAACTCAAGCCATCAAATGTTGACTCCTTATAACTTTTATGGCTTTTCCCAGTTTGCCCTGCAGCACCAGTGTGCAATACCAGGCCGTTGACATTAAGGAACGTACAAAAGCTAATCTCTCCCCATCATCTGGTATAGAATGAAGGAAAGGGCACCATTTCCGAAAGAAATGTTTGGCTGACTGCTCTGTATTTCGTGTAGCTACAATCATCTCGTATCTAAGTATATTCTTCAAGTCTTTAAAGAGTACCTGTCATCAACAAAAACTTTTAATATGTTGTTCATAATCATTAATGAAGACATATTGTAATATATCTTCATTAAAAAATATTAATATTTATACCAGTTTTTTCATTTTATACTTTTGGCCACTAGGGGTCTCTCTTTTATGCCTGGTCTGCAGGCAGCTTCCTATGCTTTTCATAGTAAGTGTACAGCTTTTAGGACTAATGCTGAAGGGCTCTGGTCCTTCCACCGGAAGTTCAGTACTCTCAGCTCAGGACTCGCTCCCAGCCTGTGAGCTACAAGCCTGCACATGCCTCTCATAACAGCCAGTCACCTCCCCCTCCCCCCTGCTCTTTGTTCTCCCTGCCCCTCACCACACATTATTTTATACATTGTATTATCTCACTGCACTCCCTCTGTGCCCCCCCCCCCCCCCCCCCCCGACATTCATCTTAATCACTGCCTCTGTAATTGCTCCCTCAGCCCCTGGTTCTCAGCATTGACTTTTTAGTGCAGAGAGACACAGGAGAGAGAGAGACAGGCTGCCCCTCCCATGTACTTAGTCTGTATGCAGCTGTTGGCTGTCTGGGCATGCTGGGAGTTGTAGTTTTGCAACAGCTGGAGGTGTCCTGGTTGGGAAACGCTGCTGCAGAGGGAGAGCAGCATACAGGAAGACTGGCAGAAGCAGAGCCCCAGCCCGGCTTCATGTGACATCATGCCTACTGGGACCCGCCTCCTTCCACCCCTCAGAAAGATAGTCCTCCTGACCTAATGAAGAGGGATAAAAAAAGGTATTTCTACAGCGTTTTAAACCTCAATAAACACAGGGATAGGCATAGTTAGAGAAAGGGACAGATGGGAAGGGGGATCAGGGAAAGTTTAGATGATGACAGGTACTTTTTAAGCAATTCAGGGAGACAGTGTAAAGTGGGTTGAAGCCGATGCCTCAACAGCAAAAATAGGTGTGCAGCTTTGGAACCCGCCCCGTTACTCTCTGAGGTTCTATGTACATTTTCCGGAAAATAATGGGGTCAAGATCTATAGTATAATTCCATATGTGTCAATTCTTGTTGAATTTGGGATTATGAAGTCTGCGGAGGGGATAAGAATGGTCTTACATTTTTGTGGAATGCTTCGGAAATTCTGTTGAATGGTCTGCGGAATCCCATTCAAAATTAATAGGCAGTAAATTTGGGCAGAATTTTCAGCTGAATTCTTCAGCTGCATTCCGCATGGAAATTCTGCTGTGTGAACAGACTTCTCAGCAAAAGTTATTAAACTAACAGGTTGTTAGTGTACTTAATGATCATGAAGTGCAATCCCACTAGCCACGTCACTGCCATCTGTAAGTAATGGGTCCCTAACATCCCTAGCATAAAATGGCGCCGAACTGAGCGGTGACCACCGACACCGCAACACCAGTGCCCACAGGGGGAATGACCCACTGGCAGAGCAGCCCCAATGCCGCCCAAAACCAGTCCCTGGGCTGCGCCTCCCCAGTCCCTTGGCTGCGCCTCCCCACAGACTCGGAGCCGGGGGGGTTTTGCTAAATTTCCCCCCATTCTGCAGACTGCGGTTGCCGGCACGAAATCTCATTGATGGCAATGCATTTCGTGCGGAGTCCGCAGAAAGAATGTCCACACCAGATGTTTCCAGTGCCGAAATTTTGCCATCAAATCAATTGTACTCTGCTGCTGCTGCTGCTGCGAAATCTTCATGCAGAACTCCAGTGCAGAATTCCGTCTTCAGTCCTGGCCCTGTGAAATAATCTAAGACAGAGTTATGCGAGGGCCACTATGAAGTTTTAACACATTGCTTCAACTTAAGAATTAGAGATGAGTGAAGTTACAGGGATTCAATTAGTCACAAACTTCTCGGCTCAGCAAATGCTGACTTTAGCCTGCATAAATTAGCTCAGCTTTCAGGTGCTCCGGTGGGCTGGAAAAGGTGGATACAGTCCTAGGAGAGAGTCTCCAGCCCACCGGAGCACATGAAACTGAACTAATTTATTCTCCTAGGACTGTATCCGCCTTTTCCAGCCTACCGGAGCACCTGAAAGCTGAACTAATTTATGTAGGATAAGTCAGCAACTGCTGAGCCGAGAAGTTAGTAATAAATCGAATTACTGTAACTTCGCTCATCTCTACTACTTCTATTTTTTTATTAAAATTAACCCTTTCAGTACTGTACCAGCTGCTGTATGCATTTACAAGAAGTTCTTTTCTTTTGAATTTCTTTTCTGTGTGACCACAGTTCTGTTATGGGGATTTGCTCCTGCTCTGGACAGTTCCTGACATGGACAGAGGTGTCAGCAGAGAGCACTGTGGTCAGACAGAAAATAACAATACAACTTCCTCTGGGGCATACAGCAGCTGATACAGTACTGAAATGGTTAATATTAGCAGAGATGAGCGAGGTTACAGTTATTCGATTTGTTACTAACTTCTCGGCTCAGCAGTTGCTGACTTTAGCCTGCATAAATGAGTTCAGCTTTCAGGTGCTCCGGTGGGCTGGAAATGGTGGATACAGTCCTAGGAGAATAAATGAGTTCAGCTTTCAGGTGCTCCGGTGGGCTGGAAAAGGTAGATACAGTCCTTGAAGACTCTCTCCTAGGACTGTATCCTCCTTTTCCTGCCACCGGATCACCTGAAAGCTGAACTCATTTATGCAGGCTAAAGTCATCAACTAGTAGTTTGGATTTGCATTTAGAAGGATTTGTAGTACATATTCCAAAGTATTACTTCATTGTTTGTCAACAATACAGAGGCCTCAGACTTTAACCCCTTAGGGACTCAGACCATTTTCACCTTAAGGACTCAGCCTTTTTTGCAATTCTGACCACTCTCACCTTATGCATTAATAACACTGAGATGCTTTTACCTTTTATTCTGATTCCGAGATTGTTTTTTCGTGACATTCTACTTTAACATACTGGAAAATTTTAGTCGTTACTTGCAGTTTGAAGTAGATTTGAGGGGCTTTTCTGTGAGAAATATCCCATAAATGACCCCATTAGAGAAACTGCACCCCTCAAAGCATTGAAAATGACATTCAGAAAGTTTGTTAACCCTTTAGATGTTTCACAGGAATAGCAGCAAATTGAAGGAGAAAATTCTAAATCTTCATTTTTTACACTCGCTTGCTCTTGAATTTTTATAAGGGGTAAAAGGAGAGAAATCCCCTCAAAATTTGTAACCCAATTTCTCTCAAATAAGGAAATACCTCATATGTAGATGTGAAGTGCTCTGTGGGTGCACTAGAGGGCTCAGAAGGGAAGGAGAGACAATGGGATTTTTGAGAGTGAATTTTGCTGAGATGGTTTTTGGGGGGCATGTCGCACATAAAAAAAATAAAAAACACATGGCATACTATTTTGGAAACTACACCCCTCAAGGAACCTAACAAGGGGTACATTGAGCCTTAAAACCCCACAGATGTGTAAATGAAAAAAACATTTTTTTCACTAAAATGCAGTTTTTCCCCAAAATTGTACATTTTTACAAGGGGTAATAGGAGAAAATGCCCCCCAAAATTTGTAACCCCATTTCTTCTGAGTATGGAAATACCCCATATGTGGACGTCAAGTGCTCTGCGGGCGAACTACAATGCTCAGAAGGGAAAGAGTTACATTTGACTTTTGGAAAGCAAATTTTGTTGAAATGGTTTTTGGGGGGCATGTTCAATTTAGGAAGCCCCTGTGGTGCCAGAAAGGAACGTAACAAGGGGTACAGTGAGCCTTAACACCCCACAGGTGTTTGACGACTTTTCGTTAAAGACAGATGTGTAGACACCTGTGGGGTGTAAATGCTCACTGTACCCCCTATTACATTATGTGAGGGATGTAGTTTCCAAAATGGGGTCACATGTTGGGGGGGGACCCATTGTTCTGGCACCATGGGGGCTTTGTAAACACACATGGTGTTAGGGACCGACCGGGGGACAGGGAGAGTGAACCCTAAACTGACCCTAAAACTGCTCTCCCTGCCTAACCAGTGGATCGACAACTGGGCACCGGTCCCTTCCCGAACTAAAGTGCAGGGGCCTAATAAAAACACATACTAATAAATCGTCAGTCACAAATCAGAAACATAACAGGAACATAGAACTCTATAACAGATTAAGTTCAGAGGACACAGATCAGTGAGCAGCACAGGGGACACTGGATCAGCGGTCATGAACAGAGGACACTATAGATCAGCAGACATGAACAGAGGACTCAGTGGTCGTGAACAGAGGACACTATAGATCAGTAATCATGTACAGAACTCCAGAGATCCGAACAAAGAACTAATAAACATATAGGCCCTCATTTACTATTGCAAACCCAACATGTTTTGTTGGGTTGTGCGCCATAAGGGCCATAGAGTTCAAAACACCAGATAGGAAAACAGATGAGTCTAAAAAGACTCCAGGAACAAACAGGAATAAGCTTATAGAACACTGTTCACACTCAGAACACCTCCAGTAGATAAGGATGTCCCCATGGAGCAGAAACAGGGATTCCTAGTTACAACGGATACAACAGGATATAAATATAGAACACTGTTCACATTAAACACAAGACAGAAATCGCAATCCCTCCAAAACATCTCCAGTAGACCCATGAAGCGGAAACAGGGATGCCTAGATACACAGGATATATTTATAGAACACTGTTCACACAGTGCTGAATGCTTAGTGTGGCACACGCAGACACACAATGCAAAGATGAAGGGAACTTCTCTCCTTTTTATCTGCTTTCAGGTGTGATTTTTATATTGCCCACAACTGTTACTTGCCCCTAGGTGAGTTTAAAGGAGCATCACATGCTTGAAACAATCTTATTTTTATTTTATTTTTTGGAGTTTGGTGTGACATTATGTCCAATTTGCTATTTTCCTCCCTTTTTTTGGTTTAGTTGCAAAAACCCCCAAGGGGAATAATCATGTGTATAGCAAAACATGTGTTACTGCAATCCTTTTCTGTGAGAAATACTTCATTTTCTTGAAAAATTTTGGGGTGGCATCATTTACGGCCATGACTGTATATGATCTCCGAGAACTCTGCTCTGGTGGTAACCTCCTACCACCCAATACTAAAATCTAAAGAAAAATTAACAAATGGCAGATTCTCAAGGACTGTTTGTAGATGCCGCCTTGAATGGAAATGAGTGCATGGATGGATGATGTGGGAATATAGATGTCAGTCAGTGATATGTGTCAGATGGATATGTAATGGTGTGAGGGGAAGGAATGATTGTGTTAGCTGAGAGGAAGATGGTAGAATATATGTATTCACTTGAGGCAAACGTGTGAGTGTGAGGTAGTTGAAAACTAGCTACTGATTGTCTCTGATGGTTGAATAAAAGCTAGGTGGTCATGAATGTGAAAGAAAAAAAAAGAATGAGTGAAGTGAGATAGAGAAAAATGCTAGATGTCCAAAGTACAAATGTAGTTTATTCTAAATGGTCAAATACAATTATAACATACAAAAACAGAGAGGATTGCAGGATCCTTGCATACCTCCCTGATTAATGAATTAAAAAATATATATAAAATCAAAAGAGTAGTAGTGAAATTATAACAGGTGCTGCACCACTAAGTAACCACTGTCTATTGATATGAACCAGCTTGAGGTAGAGGTATTGGAGCGCTGTCCATTCTCAAGCACTGCAGTCCCCCAATTTTCGGCCCACTGTGCCGGTACAATGGTTTGTAGCTCAAAGTCTCTGATAGTGAGCGCTGTTTAGGCTGGGTGGCTGTGACAGCAGCACAGCCTGGGACCACATTCGTGGCTTGGGAGAATGAATTTAGTAATTCGCTGCAATATTAATGGCTCAGCGGCCGCAACAGAATGAATGAATCGCTGGTACTATGTACCGCTTTCCCATCCTGGCAAAGGTCTCGGATGAGTGTCCTTTGCTGTTCTGATGTTCATCGGCTTCGTCCTGGTGTAGGTGACCGAGTCCACCCACAGACAGACAGGTAACCCTCGGTGGAGATGCCGGTTTTCAGAGTGGTGTCCACAGGTATCTCGTAGGAGCGCCCGCTCTAGTGATGGAAGCAGCTTCTTTTGATGACAGTGTAACTTGCCGGTATTAGGGTCGTCTATCCAGGGGTTGGGTAGTGGTCTTTGGGTATAAGTGAAGCAGATCAGACCGGAATTACAACCTTTATCAGACCTGATTGCTGCGGAGGAAAAGTTAAGGAAGAACGGTCATAAGCCGCACAGGCAGGCAAGTGGAAACGCAACCTATATTTGCATGTGGAATCATTGACACTTTGACTAATAGGCCCAGATTCACTAAAAATGTGTAAGTTTTGCAATTGTGTAGTTATTGGTTTTTGGGTTGACATCCAGTTACATTTATTATGCATCAGTTAATTACTGTATTTGGCTCTATGTTACTGTTATTGTTACTGTTTGTTGTGTCTGTGGGGTGGCCCAGATCTAGGGGGCTTGGTCTGACAACAGTAATGTTATTTACTGACAGGGGCAGACTGACAACACTCAGAGTCCCTGGACCAGAGCAAGTGCCCCCTCCAAGACTCCGCTCCCTGGCCACACCTCTGCCCTGCCCCTATTCCACCCAAATCCCTCCTCATGCCCCACCCCAACACACACAATTATATATATATATATATATATATATATATATATATACACAGTAAAGACCAAAAGTTTGGACACACCTTCTCATTCAGAGTTTTCTTTATTTTCATGGCTATGAAAATTGTAGATTCACACTGAAGGCATCAAAACTATGAATTAACACATGTGGAATTATATGCATAACAAAAAAGTGTGAAAATATGTCATATTCTAGGTTCTAGCCACCTTTTGCTTTGATTACTGCTTTGCACACTCTTGGTATTCTCTTGATGAGCTTCAAGAGGTAGTCACCTGAAATGGTCTTCCAACAGTTGAAGGAGTTCCCAGAGATGCTTAGCACTTGTTGGCCCTTTTTGCCTTCACTCTGCAGTCCAGCTCACCCCAAACCATCTCGATTGGGTTCAGGTCTGGTGACTGTGGAGACCAGGTCATCTGGCGCAGAATCCCATCACTCTCCTTCTTGGTCAAATAGCCCTTACACTATGGCCCTCATTTACTAACAGGATCCCGACACTTTTTGTCGTTTTTGCGTCAGAATTCTGTCTGCACCAGAATTTGCAGGTAGGTAGCTAATTAGGTCAGCGCCAGAATTTGCGCCAGAATCTGGCGCACAACCCGACAAAATCAAAATCACTCAGAGTGAAAAAAAACAACAACAAAAGGGGCGTTTTTTGCTACAAAAGGGGCGTGTTCCCAACAAAAAGAGAAAAAACACTCCGAGTATGAAGAAAACTCACAGGAAAACCTGTGAGTTTTGATTCACAGAAAACCGACAGCTCAGAGCTGTCGGTAAATTCCTCAAAACGGAGGGAATCCATGTTGGAGGTAGTAGTAGAGGGGCTGAGGGATTGATCGCACCGGGTCTCACTTCTGAGACCCGATCCGATCAGATGTTATTAAGCAGGGGAGCGGGCGGCATGTTCCGATCCCCTGCAATGTACAGTAAACTTTCATTTTTAAATTCCCCACCAGGAGCCCTGAATGGCCGGGACCGAGGAGCCAATCAGGGCTCCTGGCAGGGTTTTAATATAGAAGCGCTGTGGTGGGCTAAGATGTATAGAATCGCTGGGGGGGGTATATATCTGGCCCCTCCAGCGTTTATATGGCCCCTTTATATCTTTCCCCTCTGCGCTATATCAAACTTAGTGCCCGCTGTGCTTGAATAAATGTACTGCCCCCCAGCGCTATTATATATCTATACTGACCCCCGCTGCGCATATACTGACCCCCGCTGCGCATATTTATATATATACTGACCCCCCCCCCCAAGCTGCGCATATTAATATTCATATTTTCTCCCTCCCCTGGCTGCATATACAAATGCCGGCTCACCGCTATGAATGACAAGTAAGCTATTAGGAGCAGCAGCGCGAGCCTCCCCACTGCTTTACTTGTCATTCATAGCGGTGAGCCGGCATTTGTATATGTATGATGTGAGGGTCAGACATACCGTATTTATCGGCGTATAACACGCACTTTTTAGACTAAAATTTTTAGCCTAAAGTCTGTGTGCGTGTTATACGCCGATACACCCCCAGGAAAGGCAGGGGGAGAGAGGCCGTCGCTGCCCGCTTCTCTCCCCCTGCCTTTCCTGGGGTCTAGAGCGCTGCTGTCGGCCCTTTTCACCCCCTGGTTATCGGCGCCGCTGCCCGTTCTGCCCCCCTGATTATCGGTGCCGGCGCCGATAGCCAGGGAGAGAGAAGCAGCGCCGACAGCCAGGGGGAGAGAAGGGGCAGCGGCACCCATTGCCGGCGCCACTGCCCCGTTGCCTCCCCCCATCCCCGGTGGCATAATTACCTGAGTCGGGTCCGCGCTGCTCCAGGCCTCCGTCGTGCGTCCCCGGCGTCATTGCTATGCGCTGAACGGCGCGGCGCATGACGTCAGTGCGCCGCGCCGTGCATAGCAACGACGCTGGGGACGCACGACGGAGGCCTGGAGCAGCGCGGACCCGACTCAGGTAATTATGCCACCGGGGATGGGGGGAGGCAACGGGGCAGCGGCGCCGGCAATGGGTGCACCTGCCCCTTCTCTCCCCCTGGCTGTCGGCGCCGCTTCTCTCCCCCTGGCTATCGGCGCCGGCACCGATAGTCAGGGGGACAGAACGGGCCGCGGCGCCGATAACCAGGGGGTGAAAAGGGCCGACAGCAGCGCTCTAGACCCCAGGAAAGGCAGGGGGAGAGAAGCGGGCAGCGACGGCCTCTCTCCCCCTGCCTTTCCTGGGGGTATATTGGGGTATACACGCGCACACACGCACCCTCATTTTATCATGGATATTTGGGTAAAAAACTTTTTTTACCCAAATATCCTTGGTAAAATGAGGGTGCGTGTTATAGGCCGGTGCGCGATATACCCCAATAAATACGGTATATCCATATGTCTGACCCCCACAGCATGATATGCAGCTGCTGCCCGCTATGAATGACAAACTCCTTCCGCTCCGCCGCTAATAGAGTTTTCATTCATTGGCAGCCAGGGGAGGGAGAAAATATGAATATTAATATGCGCAGCTGGGGGGGGGGGGGGTCAGTATATATAAATATGCGCAGCGGGGGTCAGTATAGATATATACTAGCGCCGGGGGGCAGTACATTTATTCAAGTACAGCGGGAACTAAGTTTGATATAGCGCAGCAGGGGGGAAAGATATATACCGTATATACTCGAGTATAAGCCGAGTTTTTCAGCACGATTTTTCGTGCTGAAAACACCCCCCTCGGCTTATACTCGAGTGAACTCCCCCACCCGCAGTGGTCTTCAACCTGCGGACTTCCAGAGGTTTCAAAACTACAACTCCCAGCAAGCCAGGGCAGCCATCGGCTGTCCGGGCTTGCTGGGAGTTGTAGTTTTGAAACCTCCGGAGGTCCGCAGGTTGAAGACCACTGCGGCCTTCAACATCATCCAGCCCCCTCTCACCCCCTTTAGTTCTGAGTACTCACCTCCGCTCGGCGCTGGTCCGGTCCTGCAGGGCTGTCCGGTGAGGAGGTGGTCCGGTGGGATAGTGGTTCCGGGCTGCTATCTTCACCGGGGAGGCCTCTTCTAAGCGCTTCGGGCCCGGCCTCAGAATAGTCACGTTGCCTTGAACGGTCAGATGCGTCGTTGTCAAGGCAACGGCTCTATTCCGGGCCGGAAGCGCGGAGAAGAGGCGCCCCCGGTGAAGATAGCAGCCCGGAACCGCTATCCCACCGGACCACCTCCTCACCGGACAGCCCTGCAGGACCGGACCAGCGCCGAGCGGAGGTGAGTACTCAGAACTAAAGGGGGTGAGAGGGGGCTGGATGATGTTGAAGGCCGCAGTGGTCTTCAACCTGCGGACCTCCGGAGGTTTCAAAACTACAACTCCCAGCAAGTCCGGACAGCCGATGGCTGCCCGGGCTTGCTGGGAGTTGTAGTTTTGAAACCTCTGGAGGTCCGCAGGTTGAAGACCACTGAGGGCGAATGATGAGAAGAGGATGATGAAGGGGGGGTGTGGGGATGATGAAGGGGGGTGGGGATGATGACAAGGGGATGATGAAGGGGGGGTGTGGGATGATTACAAGGGGATGATGAAGGGGGGATGTGTGGGATGATAAGGGGATGATGAAGGGGGGATGTGTGGGATGATGACAAGGGGATGATGAAGGGGGGGATGTGTGGGATGATAAGGGGATGATGAAGGGGGGATGTGTCGGATGATGACAAGGGGATGATGATGAGGATGTTAATGACGGGTCTGGATGATGACAGGGGGGGATGAGGTATTTCCCACCCTAGGCTTATACTCGAGTCAATAACTTTTCCTGGGATTTTGGGTTGAAATTAGGGGTCTCGGCTTATACTCGGGTCGGCTTATACTCGAGTATATACGGTAGAAACGCTGGAGGGGCCAGATATATACCCCCCCAGCGATTCTATACATCTTTGCCCACCACAGCACTTCTATATTAAAACCCTGCCAGGAGCCCTGATTGGCTCCTCGGTCCCGGCCATTCAGGGCTCCTGGTGGGGAATTTAAAAATGAAAGTTTACTGTACATTGCAGGGGATCGGAACATGCCGCCCGCTCCCCAGCTTAATAACATCTGATCGGATTGGGTCTCAGAAGTGAGACCCGGTGAGATCAATCCCTCAGCCCCTCTACTACTACCCCCAACATGGAACAGACCCTGTTCCATGATGGGGGTAGTAGTACAAGCACTAATGTAGTCAGAATTTGCAGAGACTTTTTTCTGTTGCACAGAATACATTTTGTGCGACAGAAAAAACCCTGCGACAGAAAGAAAGGGAAATTGGGAGACAGATTAGCATAAGAAAAAAAAAGGAGTAAAGGACTTGCAAAAACACAAACCCACACTCCACTCTTAGTAAATGAGGGCCTACATATATATGAAACATTTTAATGACTTTAATGTACATAATTTTCCATGACCAATAATACATGTATACAAGGAGGAAATATATTCCACCACACACATGACTGGAAAATACCATCATCCTGTACTCAATAGAAAGCACTATACACAGACAAGTATTCCCCCAAACAGTGCCTAATATAATGGTAAATACCAGCTGTACACAGGACAGGATCTGCAGACCATATAAGTGATTATATACAGGGCCATATGGAGGTAGATACCAGATGTGCACAAACTGTAATAATGCCCCTCTTGGTGTCCTGCACAATAAAAGGGCAGGTAGGTAGCTAATTAGGTATCCAGGTATGTAGGTTGGTATGTAAGTAGATAGCCCAGTATGTAGGTATTCAGGTAGGTAGTTAGGTAGCCAGGTATATACATAGGTAGCTATTTAGGTAGCCAAGTAGTTAATTAGGTAGCCAGGTATGTAGGTAGATAGTTCTGTAGCCAGGCATGTAGGTAGTTAGGCAGCCAGGTATGTAGGTAGGTAGCCAGGTTAGTTGGTAGATAGTTAGGCAGCCAGGTATGTAGACCAGGTAGGTGTGTAGGCCAGGTAATTAGAGCCAAGTATATAGTTAGTTAGCCATGTATGTGGGTAGGTAGACCTCCCCACACCCTTTGTGCCAGGTTGAAGGAAATAAAATAAAAGTAAAAAACAAAAGGAGATACTCACCTGTGCCACACAGTGATCTCCTCCGCACTACTGCCAGGCCACGTTTTTCTTTCTCCACAGTGATTTAGACTTCATCAGCCCCTGCACTGCGTGGGAGCGGAGGTCACGGCTCCTCTCAGTGTAGGCCACTAATGCAGCTCACACTGAGAGGACACAAGTGTCCTGGGTCCCCAGTAGCAGCAGCGGGCCCTTTACCCAGCCGGGCCTTCGGCCCACCTTTGAATGAACCAGTCAGCCCCTGTTCATTGAGTAGCTTTCTCCTATGAGCACAAGGTCTATGCTATTTAACATAGGGGCCCATTTGAAAAGGGGTGGCCCAAGAAGTGTCAAGTGGACTACAGTCTGAACAAAATGTATGATAACGTCTTGATGTTAGTTGTATAAAATGTGCTAAGAAGCAGTAGGTAAATGTATAACATGTGGACTAGCGGCTATATATTTTGTTTTCTGTCGATAGAGCTATACTATAGAGAACACTGAGGCTACTCCCCCTTTTTTTTGAGATTCTGTGGTGCTTTGACTAGGTAAGTACAAATTTACTGAAACTCTGATAGGAAGTGTTGATAAATCTTCCATGGATTCCATGAAAGAGCATAGTAGGCATAAAACATGTCTAGGATCAAACGAAAAGTCTTTAGTAAATCTGAGCCTTACCACAAGTATTACAGCATCCAGCACAACCTTTGCAGTTCCATCCATAGAGGAAGCAATCTTGCCACAACGTGTATTATATATGCAGCATGCACTTGCTCTTTGGGGATCCTGCTTTTGTAAAAGTTTTGCTTTGATATTGATTATTAATAGACTCTTCATAACATTTTGCATATTTCCTTTTTTAGTGACTTGTCTGTCTTTTGTGCTTGATATACAGTACAGTCAAATATCTATATGCTGCAAACAGGAGCCAGTTTCATGAGTATAGCCTGTAAACATATTTACTCTCTCCATTTATAAAACCCAACACAATTCATTGGGTAATCTTTTATTTATCCATACAATTCATACTGTTTGTTCTTCATGGGCCACTAACTTTGAAATTAAGTTTCTAAATGTTTATTCTGTAATGTAGTAGTAGAGTGCCTATCGAGATAATCTTCTGTTGAAGGAAATACCATACAAGCCAAAAAAGATAAGAGATTATTTATTGTTACATGTAGGAACAAGTAATATTCAAACAAGTGTTTGTTCATTTAGCTACAAGTTGTGGTAGTTATTTAACAATAGATTTGTTGAGATTACTTTAAGGTGCCACTTATAGTCTGGCCCAAATGCTGCTTCCACTTTGCATTGCTTTTTCCTTGATGCATATGTTCTGTAAAATGTAATGCAAAATTATTATAAGGTTGTTTACAAGTTGCTTTCAAATCTGAGGCAGAAACCAAGGCTGACTTTGGGATTTCAGACATGAATGTTCAGTTTGCGTTGCTGTGGATCCACACAAGGACCCCACCTATTGTCATTTATCAGGGCTAGTCCTCAGCTTTTCTATTCAGAATCCACAAATGAGTAGCATGCTACATTTTCCATTGCAGACTTGCGGCAACCTTATTCCAATGTATAGGATGTGGATTGTCATCAAATCTGACATGGATTTTTAGCTCAAAATCAAGAAGTGCATGAACAGAACCTTACAGAGCTACCATTAAAGGGGTACTCCGGTGAAAAACACTTTTTTTTTAAATTTAACTGTGCCAGAAAGTTAATCAGATTTATAAATTACTTCTGTTTAAAAATCTTATTCCTTCCAGTACTTATCAGCTACTGTATGCTCCAGCTGATAAGTAATGGAAGGATTAAGATTTTTAAATAGAAGTAATTCACAAATCTGTTTAACTTTGCTGCACCAGTTGATTAAAAAAAAAATAATAATAATTCCACCGGAGTACCCATGTATGCAAGTTATCCCCTATCCACAGAATAGGGATAACTTGCTAATCAGAGGGGCAACGATTGCTGGGAACTAAGTAAAAATGCAGTTCCGAATTAACAGAGTAGGCTCTGCATGTGCTGCCACCACTCCAATGATTCGGTGGGAAACTATTTGTTTCATATCAACTTGCTCCAGAAAGTTAAAGGAAAACCGTCACCCGTTCACCCGCACTATAACCCGATACATCGGGTTATAGTGCGGGTGAACAGGAGACCGATGCGTGGTCTCGGACTGCTATACCTACCTGCAGTCCAGAGCCCCGATCCCATGAAGGTCCTCCTCTTCCAGCACTGACTTGCACTTTTGAGGCGAGCCCGCCGGCTAGATTTAAATATTCATAAGCGCTGGTAACGTGAGCGCTCGTGCCTACTGAGACCTCACGTGACCGACACTGATGAATATGTAAATTTAGCCGGCGGGCCCGCCTCAAAGTGCAAGTCAGTGCTGGAAGAGGGGGACTTTCGGGGGATCGAGGCTCCGGACTGCAGGTAGGTATAGCAGTCCGAGACCCTGCATCGGTCTACTGTTCACCCGCACTACGCACTATAACCTGGGGTAGCGGGTTATAGTGTGGGTAAACAGGTGACCGTCTTCTTTTAAAAAGGTTTGTAAATTACTTCTATTAAAATATCTTAATCCTTCCAGTACAACATCAGCTGCTGTATACTACAGAGGAAGTTGAGTTGTTCTTTTCTGTCTGACCACAGTGCTCTCTGCTGACACCTCAGTCTGTATCGGGAACTGTCCAGAGTAGGAGCAAATCCCCATAGCAAACCTCTCCTGCTCTGGACAGTTCCTGATATGGACAGAGGTGTCAGCAGAGAGCACTGTGGTCAGATAGAGAAGAAATTTTAAAAGAAAAGAACTTCCTCTGGAGCATACAGCAGCTGATAAGTACTAAAAGGATTCAGATGTTTTAATAGAAGTGATTAACAAATCTGTTTAACTTTCTGGCACTGGTTGAGTTGAAAAAAAAAAATAGTTTTCCACCACTTTATAGAGCCTCCTAAACAATGCTGAGCACAGATTAAGGCTAAGTTTCCACTTGGTTTTTTTTCTGGCAGTTTTTGGATATCTGCCACTGCAGTTTTTGAGCCAAAATCAGAAGTGGATCCATAACGGACGAGAAGTGTAAGTCCTTCCTTTATATGTCCTATTCCTTTTGAATACACTTCTGGCTTTGGATCAAAAACTGCAGTGGCAGCATTCCAAAAACTGCTAGAAAAAAACACAAGTGGAAACTTAGCCTGATATCCCTATTATTCTGAATGGGCCTTGTTATACGAAATGTCATTTGTTATAAACATTTTTCTCACATATACTTCCATAGGTTGGGCTAACTAATAAACCTCAAAAAATCAACAGTGAGTCATCTAGAGTATGCTTATGTTAAATTGATGATTTAGGATTTCAAACAAGAATACTATGTACTATGACACCACACATCCATACACTGTAACATCACATTTACACGAACTCTTTTTACTCTTGGAGAGCTAAATAGTCTAATATACATTGTATTGTTAACTAGCCACCTTTATAATTAGCATTTGTTAGCTACTTTATTCTTTCCATTAGCAAATGAAGCATGTGTAAATGCACAGGTATCTACTATACTTTGAGCATTTGTGCAATAAAAAGGAGACATTATGATATACATCTCAATATTGAAGGTTAAGACAGTAAGCTTTTGATCTTTTGTTGCTCTTGCTCATTTGAAAAGGATGACTTGTAAGATCGAAATCTGATTAAAGGTATTACAGCTACACTACATCGCCTCCTAAACATTCCTTTTGTAGACTTTTTGTTTTGTAAAGCATCCAGGACATCAACTGATAACCTTCTGCTTCTTTTTCTATGTAGCGCATTCTCATTAAATCTATTCATTTCATTTATGCTGACTTTTGGGTATCTCTTTATGCTAGGTGGTAAAAGCTTGGCATTTTTGCAGTATGATGAACTGAGCTGTATTTCAAGTGTTGCTGTTAGTCTTTGCAAGTCTTGTCGCCAGCTGGTATCCTGCGTGTTCCCCTTGGTTGACTTGCTATCACTTGTCAAGCTTTCCTTGTTGGGAGATGGTGATTGTTCTTGGGTCGGTGCTTTACAGCCTAGTTTGGAAGTAGTTTGCAGGACCTTGTTTTTGGTTGCATTGTAGAATTTTGTCCTTTTATCCCAAATGAGAGCTGGAATAGTTTTGTAAGGCTGTTTATATTGTATCCTATTGACTTTTGCAGTAGAATGCTGCTGTGATTTCTTCGGTGCTTGATGAGTGGTTCCCAATGTATTTGAAGTATCTGCTATATGTAAACCATACTTCTTAAAAATGTCTTTTAGCATAGTTGCAATTTTGACATTTTCACTTAAGGCTGCATACCAGAGTACAGTGTGTTTCCATTTATCCGTATGATTTAAATCACAGTCTAATGCATTGAGGAACAATATGACAAGGCTTTCTCTTTTGTACATGACCGCATACATCAGGGCATTTCGACCCACCTTGTCACATAAGCTTAACTTTGCGCCATGCGTCAGCAGCAGTCTTGCTGATCCCAATGCCCAGGTCTCTCCGTCATGTAGACAGCAGTTTATCAGAGGAGATCTGCCTTCCTTGTCTTGTAGGTTAACATCAGCGCCTGATACCACAAGAGTTCTTAAAAGGTTAAAATCTCCTTTAGATAATGCCTTATTTATATCCAATACTTGCAGCATTTTCATGAAAAAAATGAATCCACGCAACTTATATGTTGCTTGTTCTCAGTTGTTCAGTTGCAGCAGTTGCTTGGAGAACATTATATTGTGGAACTGCTACTGACAAGCTGCTTTATCGCTAGGAAAACCTCTGATGTAAGTGATACTGTTGGGAGGGCTCTTGTTGACAGGACATCATTGATTTGCAATAATCTGTTAATTCTGTTTGGCAAAGTTAAACGTAGGTTTGCTTAAACTTTGTTAAACCTCCTGTACAAATGAATGATTAACAGATTAAGGGAACAGTAATTCCATGTAATTTACGGTTATGCTAGAAAAGAGACTGACATTTCTTTATTAACTTTACAGCACAGTGCCAGCTATAGATTTAGGCATTTGACCAGGTATTGTGGAAAACCAGGGAGAGAGTAGCAGTGTAATGTATAATAGATTTATCACCAATGTTTGCCCTGTTGATAAATGTATCATAGTCTTTAGACAGAGCCAAGACCAAGCTGACTTTCTACAGTTTTCAAAGTAGAAAAGTGTTGAAAAATGTTGCTAAACAAGCCACTAAGCCATGCTAAGTTTTCTGGCATACACTATATACAATTGTAGTGGCATCGGGCTTCATAAATATGACATTTGGCTCAAGCAAGCACAATTTTCCACTCACATTTGGCATACGCAGGAGCAATAGACTGTAGAGGTAATCACATGGTTATATCATGTGTCCCTGTTTAGGAGTATAGTACACTCACTGTGCAGCTTTTTGTATCTAGAATTAATGTCATATACAACAGGCGATTAAACAATTAATAATGTACAAACATACCGTATTTACTTACAAATATAGATAACTAAAAAAAAGTATGACATAATCGTAACAATTACAGGAACAGGAAATAGATCACTATATTATCTAGCTTACAGTCTAAATGGGATGTGAACAGAAATAGGAGGTGGGGTAGGCAATTGGTATACTCAAGTTTCTGATTTGGTATTGAAGTAAAATTCATGGAAGAGTTGATTAAGTTGTTCGAAAAGCTTACAAAGTACTTGTAAATACAATCCTTTGTGGAGGCAGCATGTTATTGAGCAGAAGAGGGTGAATAGATTGAAATATAATTTTTTGGGGGAAAAATTTGAATAACTTGTAATACATTGATCTAAATCTCTGCTCATTAGAGGCCTTAGGAGTCCAGTTGGCCATCCTACTCGGTGACTGACAGCTATCTTCATGTAAAGATGAACGTTCTCAGTAACTGAGTAGGACCACCCAGTAGACTCCTAAGCATAGAAAGAACACCTCGTAATCTCTGGGAGAGGACTGCGACTCTCTCATTGATGAGCGTGTCCCATCTATCATGCACTCCATTTATTTCTATGGGAATGCCGATGATGCCAGAGTGCTGTACTTGGGTCTTTGCAGTGCTCCCATAGAAATAAATGGAGTGCGTGTCATCTGCAGCACATGCTCCTCACTGAGAGCTGGGTCCCGTTCTGGAGATTATGGGAGGTCCCAGCAGCCCCCCACAATTAGCTACTTATCCCCTATCCTGTGGATAGGGGATAAGTAAATTTTTGCCGAAGTTCTCCTTTAATATTCTGTCCTATGGGCAGTATGCTACAGATAAAAAAAATGTGTGCCATTTAACCATAAGGAGGTCCTCTTGAAAAAGACTGCAAAACGTGTGTTGAGATCGGGGAAGGTGCCAATGCTAAACCATTAAAGGGTAGCTCCCACCATCCTATTTTTTTTTTGCTAGCCCGTTCAACACCCCCCCCCCCCCCCCCGCTACGGCACTAGCCCGTTCCCTCCTCCCCCTCCCCCCGCCCCGCATACCCCGTTCCCTCATTACACTTGCAGTTACTGCAGAGTCCGGCAGCGGGCGTGCAGGGACAGTGGCGGCAACGAGGCGGCGGCGATGTGCGGGAGGAGTGGCCTCCCAGCCAGTGGCCGGGGAGCCAATGCTCTCGCTCCCGCCTGTCTGATTGACAGGCAGGGAGCGAGTGCAGCCTAACTGAAAAAGGACTGATTGCCACTCCAAAATCAGTCCTTTTTCAGTAGCCGGTTTTTAAATGTAAATTAAACCTTTTTAATGAAAAAAAAATTATAAAAGTATATTAGAGATATGTTGTAGTACATAAGTACTACAACATATCAAAAAATAAAGTTGGTGGCAGTGCCCATTTAAAAGATATGGGTAAACAGAACACTGCATTTGGTGATATGTGTATGTGATAGATACAATTGTAATATAGGGGTTGGGTCTCCACAGGTGAGAGATTAATTTCCCACCCCAATACATGCTGTTATATAGAGTATTGGTGATTTTGCTGCATAAAAGCATAAATAATCCCATGTAAAATTGACATCTAATACAGTGATAGACTTAATATCTATGTACGGTTTGGCAACTGGTATTCCTCTTCCTTCATGTACTTTATAGTACTGGATTGTTGCAATAAAGGACCTGATCATGCGTAATATATGTTTTATGGAATTTAAATAAAGGTAATATTTTATTGGTTAAACAGTGGTTAGGCTCCCTCTCTTCTTTTTGTATATATATTGTCATGGAGCAGCATGTATACTGCAATAAGGTCATCTGGAAATAAGACTGTATAATATAATCACGGTGATGATGAGAATAACAGATCCATACCCAGTAAAAACTATTGTGTATTTGTTACGTAAATGTGCAGCATGGTGTGTTAGGGCCCAGGTGGCTATGTCTCCAATTTACATCCACTGTCGCCAAGGGGTTAAAAAGTTTTTTTTTTCACAACTTTTTAATTGATTGCCTATCCTTGTAATATGTTTGAATGTTTGAATTTGTGAAGCCCAGCAGCCCATAGTTTAGGATAAATTGACATCTACCAACATATTTTTCACACTCACAAAAAGGGAGTGCAGGTTAAAAACTTAAACCAGCCAATGGAAGGCAAATACATAATAAGTCACATGATATGTGTAACACTCACGGTTGGAAGACAGGAACACTGGAGGTAGTGGATCCGATGGACCTTTGTGTCAGATGACACAGGCCGTACCAGGGAGTGGAGTCTAATTTGCCGCTGGTTTTCACCAGAGCCCGCCGCAAAGCGGGATGGTCTTGCTGCGGCAGGCGGCACCCAGGTCGCTACCCCTGGTATGACTCAACCACACAGGCGGCTGAGAAGATTCGAGGTACAGGAGGGATACAGCAACTCGTAGTCAATATAGAAGAAGGTCAGGGCTGGCGACACAGGTGCATAGTCAGGAACGTATCAGGAGGTCAGTAGGCAGGTGGCACAGGAGCAAGGTCAGGCCACAGAACAAGGGGTCAGAAACAATGCAAGGCAAGTCAGAATAAGACTTTCTAAATGGCACAAGGCAACAAAGATCTGGCAGAGATGTGTGGGTGGAGCAGGAATTTGTAAGTAAGGCACAGGTGTAAAACTAATTATGGGCGTACTGTCCCTTTAAATCTTATAGCTCCGGCACGCACGCGCCCTTGGAGATAGGGACACATGCACCAGAGCTGAGAGGCAGGGGAGGAGATAGCAGAGGACCGAGGTGAGTGACGGTCTGGGATTCACATGCGGGCACGTCCCTCGATGCGAATCCCAGCCCTGCCGGCTGGAGGAGAGAGCGGGTCAATGCGCTCACGGTCAGCGCGAGCGGCCGGAGCGCGGATCATAACAATATGAACCCAAGCTGAAATCCTGAGCCTGTACACAGACATTATAAGAGTGAAATTAAACTAAATAAGTACCTTACAACAGAGCAGTATCTCAGTAATAATGGTATAAAAAATAATTCTAATTTAAATCACTAGGGAACCTAGTATTGAAATGGAAAATATATTCAGCCTCTGTGGGTAGGAGGCGTTGCCTCCAATCCCCTCCCCTTTAGACATTTTAACCCTTTTAATGCCATAGCATAGAAATGAGGTAGAATTCACCTGTCTACCTTAGTTGGTGCCCTTTGTGATATTTGTGACACAGGCAGAATATATCTCACATCTGAATACTAGGTCCCCTAGTTGCTTAAATGTAAAAAATGATTTATTAAACCATTATATGAATCCTGAGGATAGACCATCAATTAAAATGTCATATAAAACCACTTACCGTATATACTCGAGTATAAGCCGACCCGAGTATAAGCCGAGACCCCTAATTTCAACCCAAAATCCCAGGAAAAGTTATTGACTCGAGTATAAGCCTAGGGTGGGAAATACCTCATCCCCCCTGTCATCATCCAGACCCGTCATTAACATCCTCATCATCATCCCCTTGTCATCATCCCACACATCCCCCCTTCATCATCCTCTTATCATCCCACACATCCCCCCTTCATCATCCCCTTGTCATCATCCCACACATCCCCCCTTCATCATCCCCTTATCATCCCGCACATCCCCCCTTCATCATCCCCTTGTCATCATCCCACACATCCCCCCTTCATCATCCCCTTATCATCCCGCACATCCCCCCTTCATCATCCCCTTATCATCCCACACATCCCCCCTTCATCATCCCCTTGTCATCATCCCACACATCCCCCCTTCATCATCCCCTTATCATCCCACACCCCCCCTTCATCATCCCCACCCCCCTTCATCATCCCCACCCCCCTTCATCATCCCCACACCCCCCCTTCATCATCCTCTTCTCATCATTCGCCCTCAGTGGTCTTCAACCTGCGGACCTCCAGAGGTTTCAAAACTACAACTCCCAGCAAGCCCGGGCAGCCATCGGCTGTCCGGGCTTGCTGGGAGTTGTAGTTTTGAAACCTCCGGAGGTCCGCAGGTTGAAGACCACTGCGGCCTTCAACATCATCCAGCCCCCTCTCACCCCCCTTTAGTTCTGAGTACTCACCTCCGCTCGGCGCTGGTCCGGTCCTGCAGGGCTGTCCGGTGAGGAGGTGGTCCGGTGAGGAGGTGGTCCGGGCTGCTATCTTCATCGGGGGCGCTTCTTCTCCGCGCTTCCGGCCCGGAATAGAGGCGTTGCCTTGACAATGACGCAGAATTACGTTGGCAATGAACGCACCTCTGCGTCGTTGTCACGGCAACGTGACTATTCTGAGGCCGGGCCCGAAGCGCTTAGAAGAGGCCTCCCCGGTGAAGATAGCAGCCCGGAACCAGTATCCCACCGGACCACCTCCTCACCGGACAGTCCTGCAGGACCGGACCAGCGCCGAGCGGAGGTGAGTACTCAGAACTAAAGGGGGTGAGAGGGGGCTGGATGATGTTGAAGGCCGCAGTGGTCTTCAACCTGCGGACCTCCGGAGGTTTCAAAACTACAACTCCCAGCAAGCCCGGACAGCCGATGGCTGCCCGGGCTTGCTGGGAGTTGTAGTTTTGAAACCTCTGGAGGTCCGCAGGTTGAAGACCACTGCGGGTGGGGGAGTTCACTCGAGTATAAGCCGAGGGGGGTGTTTTCAGCACGAAAAATCGTGCTGAAAAACTCGGCCTATACTCGAGTATATACGGTATCTATTTGTCTTTTATTATGGCCTGTGGAGGAGGGTAAGTTGGATAAAACCCATATGAAACCCAAAATGCAGTTTTTATATGTGGTCTTGACTTTATTTTTTATTCATGATTTTAGTGTCATACTGTATACCCTGACAATATGGAAATATTTTTATCTTTAATTTTTATATCAACTGACCTGTATATTTCACTTTCTTGCAATAATAGTATCTTTCATGCCATCTTAATAGCTGAAATTCAACATGGATAAAGTTGAACATATTCTTAAACTGTTGTTTGATTGCTTATTTAATCCTTTAAGTAAATGCCTTTACTTTAGCCTCCCAACATTGCCTGGGGTAATTCTTGACTCTGTTCTCATGCAAACAATGGAATCCAAACACTTGTGTATATTTGGCTTCTCAGAGAACAATGACAATGGAAGAGATTTATAAAAACCTGTGTAAAGGATAAGTGAATCAATTGCCCATAGCAACCAATCAGATTGTTTCATTCATTTAAAAAAAAGCCTCTGAAAAATTAAAGAAACCGTCTTCTTGGTTGCAATAGGCAACTGCACCACTTTTCCTCTACACGTATTAAAGGGGTACTCTGCCCTAGACATCTTATCCCCTATCCAAAGGATAGGGGATGAGATGTCTTATCACGGGGGTCCCGCTGCTGTGGACCCCTGCAATCTCTCCTGCAGCCCCCCAAGTCTTCACTGGACGGAGCTGCGTTTGCTCCTTGTGTGATGACTCACAATACAGGGGCCGGAGTATCATGACGTCATGACTCGGGTGGGGCGTGGCGTCACAAGTGGGCGGAGCCGTTATGTCACGCTACTCCGGCCCCTGTAGCGTGAGTCATCACGCACAGAGCAAACTTAGCTCCGTGCAGTAAAGACTTGTGGGGTTGCAGGAGAGATTGCGGAGGTCACTAGCAGCGGGACCCCCGTGATCAGACATCTTATATAAGATGTCTAGGGCAGAGTACCATTTTAATAAATCTCCCCCACTGGATCCCAGGGAACAAGCACAAACAACACAAGAAACTTAAAAAAGAGACCTCAATTATTACATCCTCACATAAGAATACTGTATATTGTAATGTAACATTGGTTTTAACTCATTTTTAGATGCTATTTAAAGTTTTTTTTTTTTCCTTATAACTTCTTGTGTTGATAGAAATGATGCACAAATTTACAATTACACTAAATTTGGACATGGTTCTAGAACTGGGATCGAAAACTGGGATCCAGGATATTGTGGCTATGTTGAGCTACACTGCAGATAATGTGTAAGATGCACAGAAATGTGTAAAGTCATCTGAGGATAATACTTGTTTTTAGGTACATTTTTTTGTTATGATCATATAGCACAGGAGCAAAGACTCCCATCAAAGACAGGAGCCACTACTTCTGTACACTGAGTGGTGAGGCATACACTGTATGCCTCGCCGCTCAGTTAACATCGGCTGAGACACTGGCCCAGCAAATTTGTGGTGTCATCTGGAGGTTGAAGAGAATTTGTAATTTAATTTGTATTTCACCACAGCCAAGGTGACACAGGTTTCAACTCTGGCATGCCTCTCTTGACAATACGTGAGTGTGGTTCACATATAAGCCTTTTGACACCAATTTGGCATTGGCTAAGGGACCTTCTCATTGTTGATCATTTTATCAAGGTATGACATTTCATATTTTTATGTATCAGTATGATTTTTTTTTTTTTTTATTAAAGACATAAAATATAATTAAAAATAAAGCAGCAAAAATAAAGTGGCATAAAATAACTAATATAACATAAGTAAACAACTAATTAAAATAGGCCACTAAATAAGAAAAAAAGTAAAAAATAAAAACGTAGTTTTTCAATACATCAGGATTATTTTATGCCAGAACAGTACATCAGTAAAAACGCTAAAGAGCCTAAGGGACCTTACTGTAACACACCCTGTGCTCTTTTTGGTACCTTAAAGTGTACCCGTCGTTAAAAAAAACTTTTGATATAATGTAGATAATACCATTATATGTATATTTCTAAGATACATTAATTAAAAATGTTCTTATATTTTTGGGTGAAATAATGCTGTCCCTGCAGCTGTTACCTGTGTGTCTCTATGAGGAGTCCAAATACATGAAGTGAGGGCAGGACAAGCAGGGTTATGTGCAGGGTCCTGACTTGTCAATCATCGTGATGTGTGAGCTGGGGGCATGTCACAGAGCCTCAGTGTACAGAGCCCTGCTTGTCCTCAGTGTACAGAGCCCTGCTTGTCCTCAGTATACAGAGCCCTGCTTGTCCTCAGTGTACAGAGCCCTGCTTTTCCTCAGTGTACAGAGCCCTGCTTGTCCTCAGTGTACAGAGCCCTGCTTGTCCTCAGTGTACAGAGCCCTGCTTGTCCTCAGTGTACAAAGCCCTGCTTGTTCTCAGTGTACAGAGCCCTGCTTGTCCTCAGTGTACAGAGCCCTGCTTGTCCTCAGTGTACAGAGCCCTGCTTGTCCTCAGTGTACAGAGCCCTGCTTGTACTCAGTGTACAGAGTCCTGCTTGTCATCAGTGCACAGAGCCCTGCTTGTCCTCAGTGTACAGAGCCTTGCTTGTCATCAGTGTACAGAGCCCTGCTTGTCCTTAGTGCACAGAGCCCTGCTTGTCCTCGCTGCACAGAGCCCTGCTTGTCCTCACTGCACAGAACCCTGCTTGTCCTCACTG
This sequence comes from Hyla sarda, assembly GCF_029499605.1. NCBI lineage: Eukaryota > Metazoa > Chordata > Amphibia > Anura > Hylidae > Hyla > Hyla sarda. The sequence goes on along the minus strand of NC_079189.1, from coordinate 319,853,693 downwards.
CACAGAACCCTGCTTGTCCTCACTGCACAGAGCCTTGCTTGTCCTAACTGCACAGAGCCCTGCTTGTCCTCACTGCACAGAGTCCTGCTTGTCCTCACTGCACAGAGCCCTGCTTGTCCTCAGTGTACAGAGCCCTGCTTGTCCTCAGTGTACAGAGCCCTGCTTGTCCACCCACACTTCCTGTATTTGGGCTCCTCACAGAGACACACAGTAGGGACAAAAATATGCACATTTTTTAACCAATGTATATTGCAAATATACTGTACAGATAATGGTATTATCTACATTATATAAAAAGTTTTTGTTAATGACAGGTACACTTTAACCTGTTGGGGAATGAGGGCGTACCTATATGCCCCTTGCCCACTCCCTTTTTATAACGCGGTGCCATGCGCAATTAACCCATTAGACGCGGCGTTCAAAGTTAAAGTGAAAGTAAGACATTACCGGTTAGCTCAGGGGGCATCCCGAACAGCTTACAGGACAGCAGGAGGGTCCCTACCTTCCTCCTTGCTGCCCGATAGCCAAATGACTACTCAGTGCCTGAGATCCAGGCATGAGCAGTCAAGCGGCAGAATCATTGGTCAATGGTTTCCTATGAGAAACCATTGATCAATGTAAAAGATCAGTGTGTGCAGTGTTATAACCCTCTATGGGAGCTATAACATTGCAAAAAAAAGTGAAAAAAAAAGGTGAGCAAAGTTCATTTAACCCCTTCCCAAATAAAAGTTTGAATCACCCCCCTTTTCCCATAAAAAAAAAAACAGTGTAAATAAAAACAAGAATAAACATATGTGGTATCACATATGAGCCCTCATACCGCTGCGTCTGCATGAAAATAAAAAAGTTATAGGAGTCAGAAGATGACAATTTTAAAAGTATACATTTTCCTGCATGTAGTTATGATTTTTTCCAGAAATAAGACAAAATCAAATCTATATAATTGGGTATCATTTTAATTGTATGGACCTACAGAATGAAGAGAAGGTGTAATTTTTACCGAAAAATGTACTGCGTAGAAACAGAAGCCGCCAAAATGTACAAAATGGCATCTTTTCTTCAATTTTGCCGCACAATGATTTTTTTCCGTTTCGCCGTAGATTTTTGGGTAAAATGACTAATGTTATTACAAAATAGAATTGGTGGTGCAAAAAATAAGCCATCATATGGATTTTTAGGTGCAAATTGAAAGGGTTATGATTTTTAAAAGGTAAGGAGGAAAAAACGAAAATGCAAAAATGGGAAAACCCTCCGTCCCCAAGGGGTTATAGAGAACCTGACATCAATTTCATACTGCCCAAAGCATGTGCAGCATAAGACAGCATACAACAGTCTTTGATTTGATCTGGATTTCTACTGTGTATCAGAGAAAGCAAGGATTCAAAAATGACCGGGGAACGGGGCTATAAGTCACTGGGCCCTTCCTCTTTTATCTTTGAATTTTCACCCCATTTCTAACTGGTTTTTAAACTTTGATTTTACAGAAAACATCAGTGTAGCGGGGTATGTTATATCTGGTTGTAACAAGGAAGACTGTCATTGCATTATTACAATCATTTCAATGTTTTTCAATGAATTTCTTACTTAGTTTCTTATATGTGCCAGTCATAGTCTCACTTTAAATAGCATTAAAATTGCCTTTTCTCATTTTCTATATACAAAGCATTAAAATTGCCTTTTCTCATTTTCTATATACAAAGAATTACTTATCTTTTACATACTGCAGTACCTATATTGATATAGTCATGGCATGATGCATCAAAGGAATGCTCGGTTATGAAGGTAAAAATATTCCCCTTACATACTTGTTTACAGCACGATGACCATTGCTGAGTGAGTCAGGGCCTTGTAGTCCCTTCTGACTGGTTCAGTGAATCTGACAAATGGGAGGTTCTTTATTTCCATATGGGCTTTGTTCGGCTTAGTTCTGTGCAGTGACTGTATGGGGTGTGAGATATCCCAGGGGAATTATCTCAGGGATCGTCCCTCTAACATCAGAGGACATGTTTTCATGCAGGGGTAACCACGTCACATCAGCTGCCTTGTGAAGATCTGGCTCCTCACCAGGTTTATTAGGTTGCAGGAATAACAAAACAAAATAAAGCCAAACAAAGCCCTCGGCACCTTGGCCACTAACTAAACTTTTATAGCTTGCCCTAACTATGCCAGAAGAGGGCTCACCCCTTTCACACTATAAAAACACTTCCATTATGAACGCCAGTTTGGAAATCGGCAGTTATACGGCCGGTACAAAATACCTAACATACGTTAGAAAATCCCATTATAGTCTATGGGATTTTTCTAATAGCCGTTTTAACAGGTTATTGCCTGTTATTAATAACGGCCGTTATTTTGTGACGGGCGATAGTAACGGGAGAATTAGTGCATGCGTTATTTCTCCCGTTCATTCGCCCGTCACTAAATAATGGCCATTATTAATAACCGGCAATAGCGGTTTAAAACGGCTATTAGAAAAATCCCATAGACTATAATGGGATTTTCTAACGTATGTAGCAGTTTAACCCTGCGATCGCCCACTATTTTATAACGGGTGCTATATAACAGGTACTTTTCATAGTGTGAAAGCACCCTAAACTGACTCACTGGCTTCCTTAAAAGCACTTCCCCTCTCTTCCGGGTTTCATTCATTAGGCACAAGCTGGAAGCATATCCCAGGTCAGGCAGGCAAACACACCCTTTCAGTTCCTGACTATCACAGGGGGCATGCATATTTAATGAAGGGCCTCGTGAGCAGGAAAACCTGCCCTATGTGCGAGGCCACACCCCTTTCAATAAATATGCAGGTCCCCCATATAGTCACTGCACAGAACTCAGTTGAACACAGTCCATATGAAAGTAAAGTCCCACCCATCTGACAGATTCAATGGATCAGTCAAAAGGGACTACAAAACTCTATAACTAAGCAACAGAGGGGCCGATCATAACGCTGTAAATGGGTATGTAATCAGCCCCCCCCCCCCCCCCAAGCTTTCTACTGGTTACTTCAACTCATTTAATAGATCCTCTTTAATAGATATATATAGATGTTTAATAGAGATCCCTTTGTGTAGACCTAATTTCCTGTGATAATGCTCAATTCCATCATCAGGGCTGGTGCAAGGATTTTTGCCACCCTAGGCCAGAGGAATTTTGCCGGAGCTTGACCCTACCCATTTTTCTCTGCCCTTTGACACACCCACCTTACTACTGGGGTGAAACACTGTAACACACCTCTTGGCTTATAATCACTTTACTACTGGGATGACACACTGTAACAAACCTCCTCCTCATGTAATCACCTTACTACTATGGTGACACACTGTAACAAACCTTCTCGTCATGTAATACCCTTACTACTGGGGTGACACACTGTAACAAACCTCCTCATGTAATCACCTTACTACTGGGGTGACACACTGTAACAACCCTCCTTCTCATGTAATCTCCTTACTACTGGGGTGACACGCTGTAACAACCCTCCTCCTCATGTAATCTCCTTACTACTGGGGTGACACACTGTACCATAATTACTATACTACTGGGGTGACATCCTGTAACAAACATACATAATCGTTCACTTACACATGCTGTAAGAATCCACACACAAGCCCCCTTCGGCTGTCAGCAGCACCATCATTGTCCTCTTTTGCCGGAGCGGTGGTGGAGGGGTGGAGACAGAGTTGTGATGTCATGGGGCCGAGGACATCATCGATTATGCCTGTCTGCCTCTGAGGAGCACATCACCGCTGAAAGCAGTACTCCTCTGAGGCGGACAAACGTGATTGCCCGGAGGGGGGGTGTGGCGGTGGTGCTGGCAGGGCGTTTGCTTCGAATAAGAGGCGGGTGCTTCGAAAGCTGGCTGGCTACTAACTTTTTTTGCAGCAGGCAGAGCAGCGTCCCATCAAGAGGGCGCTCTAGGCGGCTGCCTATTTTGCTTATAGGCAGAATCGGCCCTGTCCATCATTTTGTATACTGGCCAACCATGAGAGAACCACTCCTCTAGATAACAATTTTTCAATATAATGTTGTATGGGTGTTTTAGGGGTCCTTTTCTGTAATGAGAGTTCTTTTTTAGTACCAGATCCATTCTACTTTTATCACACTTTTATCATACTCAGCTGACTGTCCCAACTAACAAAGTAGAGATTGCCCTCAATAAGCAACTTTATAACGCCCCCTACTGCTAAATCAAGTAGATTAATGCTACTGGTTTATTCAAAGAAAACTGTTGGGAAAAAAAACTTAAAAATGACTGCTACACATTTGGAATAAATAAGAAGTTGGGGAGATAAGAATATAATGCCTTTATTTCCTTTTTAGGTGACTGGTTATGTATCTCACATGATAAATGTACTTTATTAAAAACACATTTTACACATTAAAAAGAAGTAACTGAAAGATAATAGAATAATGAATCATTCACATAATCAAAATCTATGTCTTGAATGTCACTGAAAGCCATGAAAAAGACAATGGTTGTTGAGTTTGGCAGTTAACACATTTGACCTTATTGGTTTTCAGTGTAACATAAAGAAATAAACTAAAAATATTACTCTTATATAGTATGAGAACTTATGTAACAGTAGAGTTAAAGCAGTGGTGTATAGTACTGATGCTCCACTTGCTCCTGTTCAAGAGGAAAGCCAAGGACCTCATGTGTTTCTGTAGCTGGTCCAAGATCAGACATTACTTCTTTATCTGCAAAAAAAAAATTAAAAATAGTTTTACTAGGTACCATTAATACCTTAAAAATGTGCATGACAAAAAAGCTACAGGGCAACTTTGGCCATGACACAGGATGCACAGTAATTTACACACAATGCGGACACATTTACTTGTATTAGGTGTGATGCATGCAGCATGACTGCGATTCTTGAAGAAGAAACCTGTGTTGTGACCAAAGTTGCCACATAGTCAATTTGCCAAATTGCCAAAATCTTGTGATAATCTCATAGATCTAGCAAACTTTCATTAGGGTACAGTTCATGATTTAAAAATATCCTTAGATTCCTGGTAACTACTACATATTTTATTTACTTCTGTCCTGTTGCTTATACAGTACTGTACCAACATATGTCATGTTGTCACCACAGTCACTAAGTGTACCGTCCTATTTTTCTATCTTAGATACACATATACTGTATATAACACAACGGACAATTTCGTTAAGATAGCGAGGCGATAGCCTCGCTATCTGAGCGCTATGCATAGTCTGACACCCAAGTCCATTGGCATCTCCAACTAGGAGCATCGAGTCGCTTTTTGTGCGGTGAGTGCGGATATTCTTTGTATTCTGCTATTACCACTTATTGATATCTATTTCGATGCTTGTTTCCAGCACCACCGCTGACTCTCTGAACAGTGTTCCATTGCTGCACTGACATCTGTTAACCTGTGAGCTACCTTGATAACTGATAGTGCCATCCTGCATATCTACTTACATTTGTATGAATAAATGTAAAGTTATGCATCTGGGTACTAATAACCTGCATGCATTATATGTCCTAGGGGGAGTAAAACTGAGAGAGTCACTGGTAAAGACTTGTGTACTTGTGTACTTGTAGATCATAGACTACAGAATAGCATGCAATGTCAGGCAGCTGCTTCTAAGGCCAGCACGATATTGTCATGTATCAGAATAGGCATGGACTAGCCCGACAGGGACACAATACTACCCCTTTATAAAGCATTGGTACGGTCTCACCTGGAATATGCTGTTCAGTTTTGGGCACTGGTTCATAAAAAGGATATCCTAGAGCTGGAAAGAGAGCAAAGGTGTGTAACTAAACTAATAAGGGGCATAAAAATTTTTAGCTATGAGAAAAGATTAAAGCAATTAAATTTGTTTACTCTTGAGACATTTAAGAGGAGATATGATCAACATATTTTAGTATATAAATGGCCCATACAAAAAATATAGTGAAGAAATTTTACAGGAAAAACCCCTCCAAAAGACAAATGAAGACTTCGTCCATCTGGAGAAAAAAAAAGTTTAGTCTTCAGGAGTGACAAACCTCCTTTACCATAAGAACTGTGAATTTATAAAACAGTCCCCTTGAGGAACTGGTCACAGCAAAACTGGCTTAAAAAAAAAAAAGCTATGATACATTCTATAACATTAATGTGTATGTAGAAATATAGAATCAAATCCCATCCCCTTCATCTACCCATACACCTTGCCTTCACTGCCTTGGTTGAACATGATGGACGTGTCTTTTTTCAACCTTACTATGTAATGGTGGCCTACTAGAAGCACTAAGATTTTTTGTCTGTTATACATTTATATAATTTATGAAATGCCCTTTAGTGTACATTCAAAAGGTAAAAATCCTTCTGTAGGACATTCTGTAGTAAATTCTTATACTGCTGTCAGTTTTTAATGATTCCATGTCCTTTCTGACTTCTGTCTGGTGTATTGATATCATGGAAGTCATACATAGATTTAAATCCTTTCTAAGGGTGGGTTCACATTACGCTTTGATCATAGGGTCACCGTATCCGGCTGGGGGGAGTGAAAACTGGGCGCTCCCGTATCCCAGCCTGACCCTGCCTGTATCTCATTCATTTGAATTAGCCGACCGGAGTCAGAAAATGATTCTGGACGGCTCATTTTTGCCCTGTATCCGGTTTTATGACCGGACCTAAAACCGTAGTATGCCGCAGTTTTAGGTCCGTTCACAAAACCAGATAATGAGTAAAAATGAGCCGACCAGAATCACTATCTGACTCCGGTCGGCTAATTCAAATGAATGAGATACAGGCAGGGTCAGGCTGGGATACGGGAGCGCCCAGTTTTCACTCCCCCCAGCCGAATCCGGTGACCGTATTATCAAAACGTAATGTGAACCCACCCTAACTTCAGTACAGTGATTCCTCTAGTTACAATGTCCTCAGGTTACAATATTTTTCAGCACACAATGTTCTTTCTTGGACCATTGTAACTTGAAACTATACTCAACAAACAATGTCAGAAACACTTTGGATCAGTGGCTCAAATCAATGACTGGAAAATCTGCCCAATCAGATTGGGCATTTCACTGTTAAAACCCCTGTAGTGTTGTGCACTGATTTGTTTGATTTGTGCACTGATTTGTCTAGTAGCACCTCCCTACAGTGTAATGCAGTACTATATTACTCTTTATCTGTGCCAGGACTAGCTAAGGTTGGCTCCGTTTTATATCTCCAGTACACTGTGCACTGCACAGGGCCCTAAAGAAGCCCACTATGTAAAATGAATGTAGCTTCTAGCTACTATTTCTGACATTTGTATATGAAGACTCGTCTTATAAGTGTTAGTTAACTTGTCACTTTTCTTTAATCTCCAATTCTCTGTACTTTGGGTGACATTTTGGAGACTTTGGAACCAGTTGCTAGTTTTGGGAAACACTAAAGCATGGAGGTACTCTATCTACCACACAAAAATCTGACCGAGAATTTAGCCAAGGAGTGATACCCTCTCAGCACTCCAGAAAATAGTAGAAATAGACAATCAGTGATTTGGCTTCTTCTCCAGGGCTAGATATGCTACGAGTGTGTTGGGCTGTATTGGGTGGGTGTATGTATTTATGAGTATGTCAATGTGTATGTATATAAATGTGTGAATGAGTGAGAAGAGAATGAATGAGAGGGACAATATAGTTAATCTGCTTGTGGTTTAGAGGATGGTGGTTGAAAATGTATTGTGGGTTAGTTAGAATGTGACTATGTAGAGGTGTGAAACTATGTAGGTGAAAGATGTGGTATGACTCTGTATCAAATAAATCAATGTCTATGTCCAAGATATGAAAAATAATAATTTTATACAGTATAAAATTACATAAAATGGGAGTGCAGGATCCTTGCACTCACTAAGGCAATTACACTAATCAGATACAGTAAGTTGCCTAAAATAGAATTAATAAAACATATATCACACTTGCCGCATATGTTTTATTAATTCTAACTTAGGCAACTTACTGTATCTGATTAGTGTAATTGCCTTAGTGAGTGCAAGGATCCTGCACTCCCATTTTATGTAATTTTATACTGTAGTTCAATAAAATTATTATTTTTCATATCTTGGACATAGACATTGATTTATTTGATACAGACTCACACCACATTTTCACCTACATAGTTTCACACCTCTACATAGTCACATTCTAACTAACCCACAATACATTTTCAACCACCATCCTCTAAACCACAAGCAGATTAACTATATTGTCACTCTCATTCATTCTCTTCTCACTCATTCACACATTTATATACATACACATTGACATACTCATAAATACATACACCCACCCAATACAGCCCAACACACTCGTAGCATATCTAGCCCTGGAGAAGAAGCCAAACCACTGATTGTCCAGTTACTAGTTTTACCTAGGGCTATGGTCTCAAGATACAATGGTTTCAATTTACAATGTTCGTCTTGAAACCAATTAACCCCTTTACTCCTTAGCCTGTTTTGACCTTAAAGGGGTACTCCAGCCCTAAGACATCTTATCCCCTATCTGTCCGTCACGCCCCCTCCCATAGACTTGCATTGAGGGGGCGGGGCATGACATCACACGGGGCTGGGCATGACATCACATGGGGCGGAGTTGTGACATCATGATACTCCATCCATGTGGTTGGGAGGCATAAGACTTGGAGCCTCCAGCGCTTCCTGCAGTGCTCACAGGTGGGTGCTGCATGCTAGATTGGAGATTCCCCAGCGGCGAGACCCCCGTGATCAGACATCTTATCCCCTATCCTTTGGATAGGGGAGAAGATGTCTTAGGGCCGGACATCTTATTTTTTTTCGTGACATATTGTACTTTACATAAGTGGTAAATTTTGATTGATATATTAAGCGTTTTTTTTTTTTTTTTTTGTTAAAAAAAAATCCAAAATGTTGTGATTTTTTTTTTAAAAATAGCCTTTTTTTTAGATTTTACATTTATGGCACACCAAATTAATGATTAATTTACATCAATAATATCTCTACTTTATGTTCCCATCATTTGATAAACATTCTTCACTTTTTTAGAATGTTAGAAGGTTTATAAGTTTAGCAGCAATTTTCCAGATTTTCAGAAAATTTCTAAATCTGATTTTTCAGGTATCAGTTCAGTTCTGAAGTGGATTTGAGGGGCCTGTATGTTAGATACTGCCATAAATCACCCCATTTAAAAAAAACTGCACCCCTAAAAGTAGTCAAAATTACATTTAGGGTATGTTCACACATACGCAGATTTGATGAGCAAGATTTGATGCACAGGATTTTCTGCTGCAGATTTCAGTGTAAACTGAATGACTGAGCAAAGCTTCTAATCGTCAGTTACAAATCCTGCGCATCAAATCTGCACAGTATCCTGTACGTGTGAATGTACCCTTAAGATGTTTATTAACCCATTAGGTGCTTCACAGAAATGAAAGCAAAGTGAATTTAGAATTAAAAAAATTTCATTTTTTTTTGCAGATTTTCCATTTTATGAGGTGGTATAATAAAAAAAATCTATTCTGCAGTTGTTGTTTTTTAATACATTTTCTTTTCCTCATTTGTCATGGGGTATAAATGACTAACTTTGCTCTGCAGGTCAGTACAATTATGGCGATACCAAATTTATATACTTTTTTTTATATGTCACTACACTTAAACCATAACAACTATTTTTGTTTAACATGCTTGTAAATGGCCGTATTCTGAGAGTCGTAAATTTTTTACTCATTCACCGATACAATTGTGTGAGGACTCTTTTTTGTGGGACATGTTGATGTTTTCAGGGGGACTATTTTTGGGTGTGTAATATATTATATATATATATATATATATATATATATAACATTTATTTTATTATTTTTATGTATGTATATGTAAAAAAAATTCCCATTTTTTCCCATTTTTTTATTTCTTTTTCAATTTTTCAATTTGTTTTCAATTTTTTTAACACATCACTTTTTTTTTTACTGATCATACGCATAATACAGTAGATTAAACATCTGTACTCTGCTTTATTATGCCTATGTCTGTCAGAGATACACTGACAGGCAGAGTATAGCAGATAAGACTCTACTTTAGGTAGAAGCTGATCGGCTTCCATAGCCATGACAAGGTAGGCCATTGTCAGTGCCGATCCAGAACAGAGGGAGTTCCCTCCCGCTGTAAACCTAATAGAGGCTGCTGTCACCCTGAGAGCAGCATTTATAGGGTTAAATCAGGATCGGAGTGACGCTTGACCCTGAGTGCTGCAGCTGGTCTCCTCCGACGGGGCTTCTCCTCTACTCCGATCGCTTCACTGTCTGAAGCAACGGAGGAGGGGGAAGGAGGAGACCCCACAAATGTCACTACTATTGGTCTGTCAGTACTGACGGACCAATAGCAGCAATTGCCGGCCGAGCTCACTAAACTGTCACAGTGCCCAATGGTGCTCTGGTGATACCAGATATCGTGGTGATACGGCAAGTCAGCCCTAATCACCCTGTAGGTAATATTGTGTGGGGACAGTAATGCTGATGCTAAATTGAATCCACACAAGGCCATTAATAAATAATTTTAAAAAAATTGTATAGACCATAAGCGGCATGCCATACTCAAAGGATTTAGAAAATAGAATTCTATGTCAATAGGACATGTTATTAGAGTCTATGCAGGGAGGTTCTAGACACTAAGGACTCCACAAATCTCCCACTTTAGATAAGGGCCGATATTTATCATTGTCTTTAGACATTTTTTTTTATGTTTAGAAAAGACGCAAATAAGGTGCAAGCAGGGTTTATTTGCGCCTTTTTTGCGCCTTTTTGTTTACTCATTTCTGCTGATTTTGAGTTGCAATCCACTGATTTTGGCAATACACATGATATGGAAGGGTTTTATGAACTGCGCCTTTTTGTGAAAAGGCGCAAAAAAGGCGCAAAGCCACTGAAAAGTCTCTAAAACTACACCAGCCCAGACTTAGCTTAGCTTTTTGGTGTATGTGAAGATAGAAATTTCAGAAAATGTGACCTGCACAAAAATTATCAAATGCTCTGTGAGCATTTAATAAATGTGGTGCTCCTACACATTACCAGCACACACAAAAAAAAGGTGTAGAAAAATGCTTCACTTACACCTACAATGATGAATGCCGGTCAAGGTCTTTAAAGGTCTTCATTATTTATCTATTTTTATATAACAATATCAAGGTTTTATCAACAAAAATGTTACCTTGTTGCAAAGATGTAGACTCTTGTGGTAAATGTCCACCAGCATCTTCATGTATTAGAAGAGTCACATCAGCAGTGTCTTCTTTACTCACAGTGGGCGGTGAATCTTCATGATGCACCAGGGGTTCTTTCTCGTGCTCAACATGATCTTGCGGCACCTCAGACATAAGCTCAAACTTTTTTTCTGCCTCCATTTCAAAGTGTTGCTCTTGTCTTGGTTCATGTTGCAGTTCATGGATCGGTTCATGTTCTGATTCTGGTTTAGGCTCAGGTTCAGAATGTGGTTCAGGATAAGGCTCAGGTTCACGTTCCTTGACTTGCTTCCTTCTTCCACGTCCAGTTCCTTGGGTTTTTCTTTGACGTTTGCTGCTAGTCTGCTCTCTAACAATTAAAAAGTATTTTCTAAAATATATATTTTTCAATAAATTCGCGAGAATCTCCACAAACTAAAATGTAATGACCAATTTTAAATGGGTATTCCTTCTGCACCTGTGTTGAGATTAAGGATTTCTGACCTTCTCTGAACTGCTTGCAGATGGTGGAGGTGGTTAGAAAGCCTTAAAGGTGTACTCCGCCCCTAGACATCTTATCCCCTATCCAAGGGATGGGGGATAAGATGTCTGATCACGGCGGTCCCGCCAATGGCATTCCCTGCCTTGTCCCTGCTGCACCCGGCGTTCATTAAAAATGCCGGCTGTGACACCGGAGGCTCGTGAGGTCATGGCCATGTCCCCCTCGTGGCATCACGGCCACACCTCCTCAATGAAAGTAAGTCCATGGGTCGCCACGTCAGCGCTGCACTGCTAGTCATCAGGCCCAGACGACTGTGGTGCCACAGCAGAGATCGCAAGGGGTCCCAGCGGCATGAGCCCCCCCCCATGATCAGACATCTTATTCCCTATCCTTTGGAGAGAAAAACTGTATACACTAGATTTATCAAAACCTGTCCAGAGGAAAAGTTGCCCAGTTGCCCATAGCAATGAATCAGCTTGCTTCTTTCATTTTTAACAAGGCCTCTGCAAAATTAAAGAGGAAGTCTGATTGGTTGCTATGGGCAACTGGGCAACTTTTCCTTTGCACAGGTTTTGATAAATATTCCCCTATATACTTTACTATACAGTTAAAGCACACATTTAAAATGGGTTATTTCATCAACCTTATGGTCCTAGTTTAATCAATCTAAGACAAAAACTGCCTGGTTTTGCCCATAGCAACCAATTACAACTCAGCTTTCATATGTTGTGATTGGTTGCTACGGGCAATCCGGACCGTATTTGTTTCAGACAGATTGATAAATCTGAACAATTGTGCAAATAAAAAGTGTAGAAGGATGTCACAAGTTGAACCCACTAATTTTAGATTAAGCTTGGACTCTCGCTTTGGCTGACCCAGCCTATCCATACAGTACATTATCAGCTATTCATATGTTCATTCATGTATTGTATAGACAGTCACAGCCACAGCCTTCGCTGAGCAAGACTTAAAGTAGGTATTCGGTTAGGAAAAAATCTTAGGCTATGTTCACATGGGCAATGTTCCTACGGAAACTTTCCATGCAGACATTGCACCGACAGTGGAGCGCTGGGCAGAACATGCAGGCCCTAGGACCGCTTGGAAATGCGCCGTCTCATAAACTTACTGCGCTGTTACTTATTACTACACTAATTAGTTATTGTTACACATTGTTTCAAATACTTCAATATTAATTCATAGCATTTAGTACTATTGTTTTCCCCTGAAAATTTACCCAAAAACCCACTGGTAAGTGTCTTTCTGTTGAGCCTCTTCTTTCTTCCTTTTCAACATTTCTCGATCTCTTAAACGTCTTCTTATATTCACTGGAAAAAAAACATAGGCAAGTATATATATGTTTGCACAAATTTATTAAATTAATCAAATTAAAACAATTTAAAGGCTATGACTACATGGCAGATTTTGCTGACAGTGTCCCTAGTGTTTGAATCACATGTGGCAGCTTGTGAGTAGAAATATCTTAGCATTGGATTTAGATTGCAGCATGTTGTGCTTCTACTGCACAGGTCACCATGACAATATCTTTTGCAAGCTTCTGTTCTTAAGGACTGAAGGACTAAGGGTGTACAGGTACGACCTTGAGTCCTGGTGCTTAAAGGGATACTCCGCCCCTAGACATCTTATCCCCTATCCCAAGGATAAGATGTCTGATCGCGGGGGGTCCGCCATCTCCCCTGCCATCTCCGGGCCGGCACCCCAGTGTTCTGAACATTATGTTCAGAACGCCAGCTTCGGGCGGCCGTAGTTTTGACCTCATGCCACGCTCCCTCCATTCATGTTCAGAGCGCTGGGATGCCGGCCTGGAGATTGCAGGGGGTCATTTGGATAAGGGATAAGATGTCTAGGGGTGGAGTACCCCTTTAAAGAGTTATTTTTATTTCTCTTTGTTATTCCGTAAGCTGATTTTGGCAGTCTGACCACCGGAACCCCATCGATCCTAAGAACAGGGACAATATTGTCCCCAAAATAAATGGTGCACACTGTGTGTGTTTGTGTGGCCAGTGCTCCATTCATTCTATGCCAAGGGCTGAACTTGGTTTGTTGGCCCCACTAATATGGAAAGGGAATAACAAGTTGAGATGGGAATACCCCTTGTATTTTCTTGTCTGCTTTGGCTATGCAAGTGCTCCATGCACTAATAATGCACTCTTAGACTCATATACTAGTGGTTTTTAGACTGGTTGGCTTAGAGTGGTTTTCCAGGACTGTATGTTTGATGGCCTATCCACAGGCCATAAATTGTGTTGGCACCCTCACAATCAGCTGTTAAGTGCCCTGCACTACACAATGAATGGGGCCAAAAGCCTCTGCACTAGTCACTGTGTATTGGCTGCACTGGGATTCTGCAGCTTAGTTTCCATTGAAATGAATAGGAGGTGAGCTGCAGTAACCCAGTGCCACCACTACATAATTAACGGCGCAGAGGCTTCCAGACCCATTTACTCTGTAGTGCAGAGCACTGGACAGCTGATCGTGCGGATGCCATGTTTTGGTACACCACAGATCATCAATTGATGGCCTTTCTTGTGATTAGTCCTGAAAAAACCCTTTAAGAACACTGTGACCAGATGTTAGCAGAGAATCCAAAGTGAGAAAGTAGCAGAAAATATAAAGTACAGCTTGTTACAAGGCGTATAATTAGGCAAAAAAACACTAGAAAAAAAGCTCTTCTAGCTGTTTTGACTGCATATATCCATGTGCTATATTAAAATTTACCGGTCATATCACAGAAAACATAATACTCATATATGTTGCTTACTATGTCATGCAGATTCTTTACATGTCTTTTTTATGTGTTTAGCTTCTGTATTTGGCTCACCCTTTGCTCTGCTGCTCGCTCTTTCTTACATCCACTGCTCAGGAAGAGGCAAACATTAAGCCTGCCCTCACCATGCTTTCACTTCTGCCCTAAGTCTGCTGTGCTTGGTCTTTTCATCCAATCACTGCAGGCTGCTCTGTAACCCCCTCCTCTCTGTTTTCATGCTGCAATATTACAAAGAGAAGGATTATCAGAGCATGCCTGCATTTTGTAGAGGTTAGGCCGCATTCACACTGCGGAAATTCTGCATATCTGCATCAGCATAATTCCACATCAATTTCCACATTGTTTGATTAATGTGCAGAATTCATGCAGAATGTGTGCAGAATTCATGCAAAAATTTCTGCAGATTTTCCTACAGAATTCTGCATGATCAGCTCCTTTTTTAAGCTTTAAAGATCGCTAAAAATGGATGTACATTGCGTTTTTTTGTTAAATTTCGTAGGTTATCCCAAGAAAAAGAAACAGGAGTGATGCTGTATGGATGCTAGAAATTGTAGGTAACGAATTACATTTTTTTATAACAAATTTTTATTTAATTTAAACATGGGGAGCCATTATTGGGAGCGGGCAGTGAGTAAAGAAAGAGCCTCCGACATCGCAACAACGGAAGACGGGTATGTATAATTTTATGTGATAGTTTTAAACTTGAATTAATGGTGACTGTATAGTGTGATATGTAATTTTATTAAAAATATAGAAGGAGATTTATCAAGCTCTGTAGTAGAATTTTTTTGTGTAAAACAGTTGCACGTACTTGCGCTTGTTCGACTTTTCCATACATGCTGCTACTTTTTGATTTTTGCTTATTCCAAAGCAAATTTCTGAAATCTGCTCACGTAGTCATTTATTTTTTTTTACTTTGCAGTGGTCATGTATTTATCAAATGCGATAGTCGCTATTTACGAAGAAAAAAAAGTGGCATCTCCATTTAAAAGTTGCATATGTATTCCAGGTCCAACCTGGCTTACGGAAAGTGCACATGTCTGCAGAAAAGGACATTAACATCCACTTTAATAACTGTTCTTGTTCTACATCATGGAAAAAAGCTACTACATTAATGGTAATGTTAATTATCGAAAAAAATTAATTATATAACTAATAACTATTATTTTTAAGGTTGAAAATGCACACTGCACACCCTGTTAATTTTAGGACATGTACATGCTGGCATACCCACTGAATTTTAAAATGAATGTTGTGCACAAAAATATTGTGTAAGAATTTTTACAGACTACGTAAATAACCCATATGTGGCACAAAATTTTTTCCTTAAAAAAAAGAAGAAACATCCATAGTAATACGGCTTCATGCACACTTTGGGGTGGGTAACGTACCAAGAGTTTTTATTTTTTTTATTTTTTTGTGGCTTCACTATTGTTTATGTGCCTGTTATTGCTGCGCAGTCCGCAGTCTTCCTTCCTGACGTAAACTCCGCCCTCAGTGCAGCAACGCAAGACTCCGCCCACCAACGTCACAAAATGTGGGCTCAAAATTAAACATAAAAGCCTCCAGAGTATGGATATTCATGGTGCGGCATAGTATGTTTTTAATATTTTTTTTATTTCTGAGAAGGGCAGATAGGTTGTTGCAGGATAGTTGGAGTGCAGCTATTTAGTGCCAGGCCGGCCAGTCAGGGTGTCACCCGATGCAGTACCCCCCCTCCCCGTCACTCTCTAGCAACACTACTGGTAATAAAGGGTAGATAAAGAACTTTGGCTATTAACATAAGGGAAAACTTTTCTACTTTAAAATATGCTTTTGTAAGCGGGTTTCACAGGTTTTGCTTACGTGTGATTTATTTATCAAGGTCGTGCAACTATTTTATAAATAGGTCTCATGTAAGCAAAAGTAAGTTAAACAAAATTGTCATATAAAAGCCATACGTTTGAAAAGAATGATAAATCTCCTTCATGAAGTTTAACCTTTTGTGTTATGTCATAAGCATTTTATAAATCATAAAAATTGTTATATGTGTATAAATCTGTTTCGCTAACTCTCACTGCTGTTATCTTTCATTACAGATTTAAAATTGCTGATCTGAGCTGTCAAATGTCATGTTAAGTGGCAAAACCACAAACTTAATTGGCCAGGCCACAAACTCAATAGGCAAAATCACAAACTCTGGTGGGAACTTTTTATTTTATTTTTTTTCTTCAAATTAACTGGTGCCAGAAAGTTAAACAGATTTGTAAATTACTTCTATTTCAAAATCTTAATCCTTCCAGTACTTATCAGCTGCTGTATACTACAGATATACTAAAGAGAAATTTGTGAAGTTCTTTCCAGTCATACCACAGTGCTCTCTGCTGACACCTCTGTCCGTGTCAGGAACTGTCCAGAGCAGGAGAGGTTTTCTATGGGGATATGCTTCTAATCTAGACAGTTCCTGACATGGACGGAGGTGTCAGCAGAGAGCACTGTGGTATGACTGGAAAGAACTTCACAAATTTCTCTGTAGTATATCTGTAGTATACAGCAGCTGATAACTACTGAAAGGATTAAGATTTTGAAATAGAAGCAATCTACAAATCTGTTTAACTTTCTGGCACCAGTTGATTTGAAAACATTTGTTTTCCACCGAATTTCCCCTTTAATTGCCTATTACATTTTAATGAACTGATGCCAGAAAGTTAAAGGGGTACTTCGGTGGAAAACTTTTTTTTTTATTTATTAAATCAACTGGTGCCAGAAATGTAATTTGTAAATTACTTCTATTAAAAAATCTTAATCCTTCCAGTACTTATTAGCTGCTGAATACTACAGAGGAAATTATTTTCTTTTTGGAACACAGTGCTCTCTGCTTAATCACGAGCACAGTGCTCTCTGCTGACATCTCTGTCCACTTTAGGAACGGTCCAGAGCAGCATATGTTTGCTATGTGGATTTTCTCCTAATCTGGACAGTTCTTAAAATGGACAGAGATGTCAGCAGAGAGCACTGTGGGCATGATGTCAGCAGAGAGCTCTGTATTCCAAAAAGAAAATAATTTCTTCTGTAGTATTCAGCAGCTAATACGTACAGGAAGGATTACAATTTTTTAATAGAAGTAATTTACAAATCTGTTTAACTTTCTGGCACCAGTTGATTAAAAAAAAAATGTTTTCCACCAGAGCACCCCTTTAAAGTTAATGAGAAATAAATTCACGGGGAATTCCGCACGGAAAATAAGTCCTTATTAGAGACATTCTAGGATATTACATGATGTCCACGTCTTATACATATATCTGTGTGTTATATTGTATTGTATATTTATATCTATATATAAACTTTAAGTTGGAAACTGCAGGAGAGCTCAGAGGTATATTGAGCCACTGTGTTCGCTCCAGCGAGTGCTCTCTGCATTCTGATAAACAGGACAGGAGTGAGAACAGAGGAGTGCTCGTTCAGCCCTTGCTGGACTTTGACCTAGCCCGTGCTTCAGCTGGGACAAAGATAAAAGACTCCAAGTAGTCTTTTTTATGAAGTATATTAGAAAGGTTAATGTTTTGCCAAGAAGTATGACATATAAAAAGTGTTTGAATTCAAGAGTGTCCATTTAACATATGTTATAATAAGCACAAAATGGTCACAACTATGATTGCCTGGGGGGGGGGGGGGGGGTTCC
Organism: Hyla sarda; assembly: GCF_029499605.1. Taxonomy (NCBI): domain Eukaryota; kingdom Metazoa; phylum Chordata; class Amphibia; order Anura; family Hylidae; genus Hyla; species Hyla sarda. The sequence goes on along the minus strand of NC_079189.1, from coordinate 319,835,562 downwards.
TACTAATATAAGCTGCCCCTTGGTATATGTTTTTTGTGCTTGTTCATTAAATATTCATAATTTTAAGTCAGACCATTTGTAGCAACTAATAATGTAGAAAAAAAAGCCCAGAAAAAAAGTACAAAAACTGCACATAAATATGTGTGAACTCAAATAAGGCTGGGTTCACATCATGTTTTTACCAATACAGGACGGCATTCGGCTGGGGGGAGCTAAAACCTTGCGCTCCCGTATCCCTGCCGTATTTCGCCTGTATGCAATTAATTTCAATGAGATGACCGGAGTTAAACGCTGACTCCGGTCGGCTCATTTTTGCCCCGAATGCGTTTTTCCACCAGACCTTAAACCGTGGTTGACTACGGTTTTAGGTGCGGTGGGAAAACCGCATACGAGGCAAAAATTAGCCGACTCATTGAAATGAATTACATACGGTCCGGTATTGGTAAAAACGTGATGTGAACCCAGCCTTTTGGGAAAATAACAGCGAAAGTAACTTTCAGTCTAACCTTATATTTGTACAAACTTTAACCCCTTAAGAATGAAGCGCATTTTGGCCTTAAGGACCAGGCTGTTTTTCGTTTTTGCCCTTTTGTTTTTTCCTCCTCCCCTTATAAAAATCATAATGCTTTAAAGAGTACCTATCATGATCTAAACTCTCTCTAATTTAGATTAGATTAGATTTTCTAATCTAATCTTCTCCTCCCTGTTTACAACTGCATGTGCAGAGAGAAGAAAGATCGGAGCTCAGATAGTAAAATAAATGAGGGTATGCAGTAAGGCAGAGTCAGGAGTATGCCCTGCCATGCTATGAGCACAGTGCTGGCTCCTGCCTGTCTGATTGACAGGCAGGGAGCAGTGCTGAGCTCGTCTGTGTCCGGCTGCAGTCTGAGATTTAGGACTCCAGCATGAGTCTGAAATCTCTATAAAAGGGCTTGCTGCCAGGACTGGTAGGGAGACCCCTAGTGGTCAATTTTTTCAAAGTGGAAAATTAAATAGAAAGAAGCATTTTTTAAAAACATGCAATTGGAAAGTTATTCTGGATACATTAATCTATAATATATCAAAAGTTTTTTTGATGAAAGGTACCCATTAAATTTTGCACCTACAGACCCATATAGGGCTTTTTTTTTGTGTCAACAATTGTACTTTGTAATGACATCACTTATCTTATAACAAAATCTGCGGCAAAACCGATAAAAAACTTATTAGTGGGGTGAAATAGAACAAAAAAAAATACCATGTAATTTTTGGGGGCTTCAGTTTCTACGCAGTGCACTTTTCAGTAAAAATGACACCGTATCTTTATTCTGTAGGCCCATACAATTACAAAGATACCCAATTTATGTAGGTTTATACTTAAACCTACATAAATTGGGTATCTTTGTAATTGTATCTTAGTACATTTAAAATTGTCATCCTCTGACCTCTATAAGTTTTTTTTATTTTCCGCATACGGGGCTATATGAGGGCTCATTTTTTGCGCCGTGGTCTGTAGTTGTTTTTTTTTTTCTGTCCCTGCCTATTTCCCATCTAACCCCCTCCCTGCCTTTAATTTTTTTAACATATTGAAAATGCCTTTTGTCTGCCTGGTAGTGTGCTCATTACCAGGCAGACTTCCCCAGCAGGCACGACGTCACTAATGCCTGCTGGGGGGCACATTCCACCCTTAGTTCACCTATACAGTGTACCTCCAGCTGTTTCCCCAAGGCAACTCCCAGCTTGCCCTGACATCTATTGGCTATCAGGGCATGCTGGGAGTTGTAGTGGGGAAAGAACTGGAGGCATACTGTATAGGTGAAAATCGTATAAGTGATGGCCGCACATCCTAGTTTTTATCGGTACCATTTTTATTTTGATGAGACTTTCTGATCACTTTTTATACATTTTTTATGGTATATGAAGTGACCAAAAATTTCACTTTTAGGTGTACGCCAACGACAATGCGGTTTAACTAACCTTATATTTTCATAGTTTGGGGATTTACGCACGTGGCAATACCACATGTTTACCGTTTTTTTTATTATTCCGTTATTTTACTTAAAAAATGGGAAAAGGGTGCTTGTCCACATTAACTTTTTTATTTTTATATTTTTTACAAATTTTACTTTTTTTTTTTAGTCCCCATAGGGGGTGTCAGGCCCAAGGCCTGATTATTAAAATCCTATATGTGTATTATAAATTATAACTGTGTGTGATGTATTATCCAAGACATGGGTGAGAGGTCATTCAGACGGTGTATCCTTTGGTGTATTGCATTTTATTGGGGGTCTGGCTGTTTGTTTGTATCTCCTTGAAGTCAGAGGCTCTTTTGAAGCAGCAGGATGTAAGGGGCACTCTGGTCCCATCATATAATCAACCAGATAAGAGGGCCAGGAACAGAGATGCCCCCCTGGTGGGATCAAAGGGGAGGGGGGAATGGAGTCTCCCTCCAAAAAGGCAGATATATAATATTCAACAATGCTGGACTCAACTGCTGTTCAAGGCTGTGCGCAAAAAGCTGACAAGAGCTGGACTCTCACTCACTGAAGGACTGCTATACCATCATGCTGTAAGAACTTCATCTTTTGCTTTCTGAACTTGTCTTGCCAAACTCTTTCATATTTTTGTAACTGTATGCCATATGTTTATTTTTATATAGTCAGCACTGTGATACCTTTTATCAGATTAAATGTTTAATTAATCAGCTCTGGTCTTTGATCTCTAAATATATGAGCTCACCTTTCTGAATGCAGCTCTGGTGGAAACACGTTTATCTAAGGGTTAATTTGGTGACTTGCTGGGACTAGTAGTGGATACCCAGAGGTCTGGTGGCCTTAACCCTTGCACCATCACACTCTCTCTAATGTCTTGGCTGGACCGATAGGGTGTGATCGTGACAGGGGGCTATACCATGCAATCTTTTGATTGCATACACTGTTCAATGCTAAGCTTTTGCTCAGCATTGAGCAGTGTAATCGGTGCTCTGTTGCCTGCGGAGGCTGAAGACAGCAGAGGATCAAAGATCGGATGGCGAGAAGGCAGGTAAGGGCCCTCTGGCCTTCGTCTCAGCTGATCGGGATTTTGCTATTTCATCGCAATGGTCCCCATCAGCTCCGTTGAGCTGCTGGGATCATTTTACTAAAGGGTTAATGCCAGGCATCGGCAGTCGGGACCCACCGGGTTTGAAGCGTGCTCAGCCCGTGAGTGTGTTTTAAACACCGCTAACAGGACCAGGGTGTACAGGTACGCCACTGGTCCTTAAGTAACAAGACGCAAGCATGTACCCATTCGCCCTTCATCCTTATGGTGTTAATTTGTCAATGAAATATCCAAAACAATAATAGCAACACTCACAATACAATGCAAAGTGTAAAACATGTTGATTCTTTGCAAAAAAAAAATATATATATATATACAGTTCTTGTACAGCTTAAATGGGTAGTTAGTTAAAGAGTACCTATCATTAACCAAACTTTGCCTAATCCCCTCCCAGCTGTCCCTGACTCTCTCTGACACTATCCCTGTTTTTTCACTTTAAACAGCCCATAAATAAATTATTTTCTTTGAGCTCTGCTGCTCATGCTGCCGGCCGTCTGTGAGAGAGGAAGGGGGCGTGGACTGGCAAGTGTGATGTCACATGAAGCCTGACTGGCCTAACTTCCACCCTTCCTCCTCTATGCTGTGTTCCCTTTCGGGAGCGTGCATTGAGACTCAGCAGATGGCAGGCACATACATTCTCTCTATGGCCGCTCGTGCTGCACTGAGATTGCACTGGGATCAATATTACAGGAGGAGAAGGGGGAGATTCAGGGGGTGGTGATATTAAAGGGTAGCTCCTACCATCCTTTTCTTTTTTTTTCTGTCCCTGCCTATTTCCCATCTATCCCTAAACCCCTCCCTGCCTTAAATTTTTTTTTAACATATTAAAAATGCCTTTTGTCAGCCTGGTAGTGTGCTCACTACCAGGCAGACTTCCCCAGCAGGCACGACGTCACTGATGCCTGCTGGGGGGGGGGGGGGCACCTATACAGTGTATCTCCAGCTGTCTCCCCAAGGCAACTCCCAGCTTTCCCTGACATCTATTGGCTGTCAGGACATGCTGATAGTTGTAGTGGGGAAACAACTGGAGGCATACTGAACAACTGGAGGCAGACTGAACACCGTGTCTGTGATGGCCGCACATCCTGCTCCCCGCAGAGGACCTACAACCTCGCGGCCCCGCCACACTGCTCAACTCAATCCACCACCCCTTAGTTCACCCATTCAGTGTACCTCCTCCCCGCCACAGCCCGCAACCCCCTTGGCCCCGCTGCGCTGCTCCGCTCAACCCACTCCCCCTCCCCCCCCCTCTATTCAGTGTCCCTCCAACTATTCCTCACTACAACTCCCAGCTTGCCCTGACATCTATTGGCTGTCAGGGCATGCTGGGAGTTGTAGTGGGGAAACTGGAGGCATACTGTATAGGTGAACATGCAACCCCCCGGTATAATATTTTTACCTGTCCCCGGAAGCCGGGGCCGGTGTGCGAGGCCAGCCAGGGAGCCTGCACGCATCCTCTTCCTTCACAGCGCTCGCTCCCGCCTGTCTGATTGACAGGCAGGGAGCGAGCGCAGCCTGACTGAATTTGGGCCCCCTAGTGCCCGTTTTTTAAATATAAAGTAAACCATTTTAATGGGAAAAAAATAAAAAAAAGTATATTAGAGATATGTTGTAGTACATAAGTACTACAACATATCAAAAAATAATAATTTGGTGACAGTGCCCATTTAAGTTAGGCGGTTTCATATACAGGCATGCTATACCAGTAGGGAGACCCCTAGTGGCCAGCATTTCAAAGATAAAAAAAAACTGTGTTATAACTAAATTTTTTTTTAACAAATATATTAGAAAGATTTTTATTTTAATAAGGTATAACATATCAAAAGTTTATTTTAATGAGAGTGCCCATTTAACAGTAGTTTACTGATGTGATCCTATTAGATAAAGACAGTGTGGAAATTCTACACAACCAAGATCTCTAACTGCAACTGTGACTCTTAGAGGATTCTACTACCGTATATGTATATATAGGGTATGGTCCCACGTAGCGCTTATGCAGCGTCTATCCGGCAGCAGCCCTGTGTGTTCAGTGAGGTTTGGAGGCGGGGCCATTCATCACAGTCACACCAAACCTCACTGAACTCACAGCGCTGCTGGCTGGTAGCCCTGTGTGTATGCTCATCATAGAATAAGCAGGGTATTTTCCGCTGCACAGCAGATTTTGTTCAGCATGAAATATGCTGTGTAAGTGCTACATGGGACCACACCCATACTGTGTAATCACAAAAGTGCCTCTACAAAAGTAAACCTTACCTTTATAGATTCACAGTTGCCAAAACATGCAAACTTCCCCATTTTCAACCCCTGTAAGAAAAAGTCCACAAATAAAAAAAATGTAAAATAGCAATAAAATCTCCATACTGTGGTCTTGCTTCTTGAAATTATGCCTTAATGTAATATTTTAAAATATAATAAATGGACTGACTATTCCAGAGGGAGCATTTTAATGGGCAGTGATGTTTTTAACAACTAGGAGCCTCAAGTCTCTCTCTGTGTTCTAGTTACATGCAGCCACTCCTATAACAAGAAGCATTCCCTTTATAGAGAACAGCCTTCTATGTAGAATGGAATCCTTCTGATTTATCAGCTATAATGTAATTATTTGCAGAGCAAACAGTTTAGGTGGAACACTGTGTATTCATGTGTTTTGCTCTTTTTCTGTTTGCTTTTAAATCTTTGTATGGATTTGGGTTGATGCATAATATACAGGCAGTTAAAATGCACCAATCATCCAGCTAATTTACATAGTCTAGTTCGCTTAGTATATACTTAGTCCATAAGAATGGCTGCCTCCGCGGATTTTATATTTAAAAGAATTGTTAAAAGACCAGCAAGAATGAGATTTTTGATTTGGTTGTTATTTTACATTTTTATACAGACTTTTGTACTAGAAGTGAAAATGAGGAAACAAAATTATGATGGAATAATACATAAAAGTGTACCTGTCATTAGCAAAAACTTTTTATATAATGTTGATTATACCATTATATGTATATTTGTAATATACATTGGTTAAAACATGTGCATATTTTTGCCCCTGCAACTATTGCCTGCATATGTCTGTGTGGAGACCAAATACAGGAAATGTGGGTGGACAAGCAGGGCTTTGTACACTGAGGCTCTATGACAGTGATGGCGAACCTTTTTGAGCCCGAGTGCCCAAACCGTAATGCACGCCAGCTTTTTTTTCCCTCAAAGTGCCAGCACAGCAATTAAATCAGAATACTGAGGTTTAAGTTTTAAAAAAACAACTTAGGTAGGCAGTATAGTTCCCCCACATCAGGTTGCAGTTCCCCCACATTAGGTAGGCAGTATGTTCCTCCACATTAGGTAGGCAGTATAATTCCCCCACATTAGGTAGGCAGTATAGTTCCCCCACATTAGATTGGCAGTATGTTCCCCCCCATTAGGTTGGCAGTATGTTCCCCCAAATTAGGTTGGCAGTATGTTCCCCCACATTAGGCTCTAGTTCCCCCACATTAGGTTGGCAGTATAGTTCCCCCACATTAGGCTGTAGTTCCCCCACATTAGGTTGGCAGTACGTTCCCACACATTAGGTTGCAGTTCCCCCATATCAGATTGTAGTTCCCCCACATTAGGTTGCATTTCCCCCACACTAAATAGGCAGTATAGTTCCCCCACATTAGGTAGGCAGTATAGTTCCCCCCACATTAGGTTGGCAGTATGTTCCCCCACATTAGACAGCCTGGAGTGCTGAGGGGGGTGTGGCTCAACAACAGCATATGGCAGTTAAGTGTGAGAGGAGCTATAATTGGATGAGGCTGGACACACCCCCCCTCATCACTCTAGGCTGCACTTCCTGTGTTTGGGCTTCGGTCCAAAGTCTGTGTATGAGAATGGGGAAAATGTGCTCTTGAGATTTTTTTTAAGCACAAATAAAACATAGAAGACTTCATTATTTTTTTTTTAAACAAAGTATATTAGAAATAATTTTTATTTGCCATAAGGAGTGCAATAGCAAAAATTAGTTTTAATAAGTTACCCTTTAAAGTTAACGTGGAGTGGCAGAAAGGTAACCGGACATCCTTGTGTCCCGAAAAGATCTTTCGGGACACAGGGATGCCCCGGTTTGCCACGCCTGGCTAACTATAGCCGCGTGCGCACAGAGGGGGCTCGGCGTGCCACCTGTGGCACGCGTGCCATAGGTTCGCCATCACTGCTCTATGACATGCCCTCGGCTCACACATCAGGATGACTGACAACTTGGGAGCCCTGCACAGAGCCCTGGTTGTCCTGCCCTCACTTCCTGTATTTGGACTCCTCATAGAGCCACACAGGCAATAGATGCAGGAACAGCATTTTTTTCACCCAAAAATATACACATTTTTTAACCAATGTATATTACAAATATACATATAATGTTATTATCTACATGATATAAAAAGTTTTTGCTTATGACAGGTACACTTTAATTGCCTTTTAAGCGGTACAAAGCAATTGGAGTGTATGAAATATCCACAAATCTATTTCAGGAAACAATCAAATAAAAAACATTTCCAGAAATCCCCTCAAAAATTGTATAGTAAAAAGTCAGTTCACTCATTTTATTTTTATTACAAACATGTGTATGCGAGATAGAGGCATTCTGTCATTGAAACCTGCACCAGTACCCTTCCACCTCGAACACTGTAATCGCAGCTTGGGTAGCAATTTATCGGAATATTTGGTACTCAGTCAGATGCAGATGAATATTTTTTCATAATCTGTTCCTATTTTAATTTTATAAAAAATTTAGTACATTTTGTATGGGGCAGCTATCATGCATGAGCCAATTTAAAGGGGTACTCTGCCCCTAGACATCTTATCCCCTATCCAAAGGATAGGGGATAAGATGTCTGATTGCGGGGGTCCCGCTGCTGGGAACCACCGCCACTGAGAACCCCCGCGATCTTGTAGCACCCCCTGTTATCTTGTGCACGGAGCGAATTTCGCTTCATGCCTGATGACAGGCGATACAGGGGCCGGAGGATCGTGATGTCACAGCCGCACCCCTCAATGCAAGTTTATGGGAAGGGGCATGGCAGCTGTCACGCCCCCTCCCATAGACTTACGTTAAGGGGGTAGGGCACGACATCATGAGGGGGTGGGGCTGTGACATCACGATTCTCTGGCACCTGTATCGCTGTCATCAGGTGCTCAGTGCACCAGATGACAGGGGGTGCTGCAGGAGAGATCACAGGGGTCCCCTGCGATCAGACATCTTATCCCCTATCCTTTTAATTGAGGATAAGATGTGGAGTACCCCTTTAAAGTGGTATTCCAGGATTTCTTTTTTATTTGACTGTGCTACAGGGACTGTAAATTTAGTGTAGTTCATAATATCATGTCTATCAAGTGTTGAAAGGAAGCCGTGCTTGCTGTGCTTCAATGGGTGGAGTGACCGCTGGGTGGGAGGCAGATCATTCTCCACAGGGCTGCAGGGAATTGTAGTTTTGAACACAGCACACATGGAAGGGAGCCTGGCTGTGCTGCAATAGGGGGAGTGGCTGATGTGTGGGAGGGAGATAAGTCACCTCCCACCTAGAAACAAGAGATCCTGGGGATTGTAGTTTGCGGGAGGGCACAGAAACAGGAAATAGCCAATTCACGCAAACAAGCCAGCAGTGTTATGTTGGACTCAGGACATGGCCATTTACCACGCATGTACAAATCCTTCCTAAGCATGCCCATTACTGTCTGGCAGGTAAGTACTAAAGGCAACTTATGTTGGATAACCTCTTTAACCTGTTGGCGATGAAGGGTGAATAAACATATGTGGTATTGCCGCATACGGAAATGTCTGAATTATAAAAATATATCATTAATTAAACAGCACGGTCAATGGCGTACGCGCAAAAAAGTCCAAAATAGCCTATTTTTGGTGACTTTTTATATCATGAAAAATTTATAAAAAGCTATCAAAAAGTCAGATAAATACAAATATGGTTCCACTAAACACTTCAGATTAGAGCGCAAAAAATGAGCCCTAATACTGCCCTGTACGCGAAAAAATTTAAAAGTTATAGGGGTCAGAATATGACAATTTTAAACGTATAAATTTTCCTGTCATGTAGTTATGATTTTTTCCAGAAGTACAACAAAATCAAACCTATATAAGTAGGGTATCATTTTAATCGTATGGACCTACAGAATAAACATAAGGTGTAATTTTTGCCGAAAAATGTACTGTGTAGAAACATTGACTTAGGAACAATAGACTGGAGCTGACCTTTATGACTTCTATTAAGGCAGTTTTTAAGGCATGCTCTACAGAGGTAATTGTGCAGAGATGAAGAGGGGGGGGGGGGGGGTGTTGAGCTCTCATCATCACATATTGTGCACCTTTGAGTGTAATTCTGCCTATGAAGATAAGTGGAAAAAATGGCTGAAATGTGATCTGTACAGCTTATCATAAATAAATCAAAGTGGCCAAACTGAAAACTAAAAAAAAATAAAAAGATTATTTTTTCTTTCTAAGGCTCCGTTACAAACAGATGTTAATGGCTTAATTTTTTTCTACTTTGGCTGCCATTAACGTCCGTTATTGTAATGGAGCAAAACGGGAAGTATAACGGGCAAAAAGGATCCCATTCCTCCAAAGTCCATTATAAGTCCTGTTATGATAGCGGGAGAAAAAGACGCGACGTGCACAAATTTTTCTCTCGCTATCTTCCTAACGGACGTCACCTTCTGGATGAAAACAGCAGTGAGAAAGGAGCCTTAGGCTAGGTCCAGACTACGGAATTTCCGCCTGCAATTCCGCTTCGAAATTTCAGGCGGAAATTCCGCTTGCTAAAATGTACTGTATAAGTGAATGGGTTTCCGTTCATAAAATTCACACTTCGGAATTTGTGAAGCGGAATTTGTGAGCGGAAAATCCGCTTGGAAATTTCCGCCTGAAAAATGGCGTTGCTCTTTCTTCAGGCGGAAATCTGCGCGGAACACATTGCAATCTATTGGAGACTGCAGTGTCCGCACGGTCCTAGCGCCGGCTGATTCAGTCAGCGCTGGCCGCACTCGGAATCTCCGGGCGGAAATTTTCTGCCCGGAGATTCCGTAGTCTGAACCTAGCCTTAGATGTATATCTATAGGGTAGTGCTGTGACTCCACAGCACTGAGTTTATGATCTGTACCTGCAGCAGGGTTGACGCCTTAATTTAAATTTGTAAAAAATACTATGTAGATTTGACACAAATAGATCAATAAACAGACTATAGATGATAGCTTATACTTCCAATAACATTAGTGTACCAACAAGCATGATATTATTTCTTAGTTTTAACCCCTTAAGGTCTAAGCCCATTTTGACCTTAAAGGAAAACTGTCACTTGTTTTCTCCCACACTATCCACAGGTACTGGTGGATAGTGGGGAGACGCTGATTAAAATGAGCCCTACCTTGTCCGGATCTGCGCCGCCGTTCTCTCGCAATTGTAGTTTTATTATCTGTTGAAATCTTCCTGTAACTGGCACGGTCAGGGCTTCTGCAGCTAACTGGCACTGACATTAGCACCGCTTATGAATATTCATCCCCCCTCCCTCCAGTTCTCTCTCTCTTTGCAGCTCCTAACTGGGGGGGAGGGGTGAAGAATATTCATAAGTGGCGCTGACGTCAGTGCCAGTTAAGCACCGAAGCCCCGCCCGTGCCAGTTACACTAAGATTTCAACAGATAATAAAACTACAAATGTGGGAGAACGGCGGCGCAGATCCGGACAAGGTAGGGCTCATTTTAATCAGCGTCTCCCGCACTATCCACCAGTACCTGAGGATAGTGCGGGAGAAAACAAGTGACAGTTTTCCTTTAAAGGGGTATGCCACTGAGAGACCCCTGCTGGAGACCCCTGCAATCTCCAGGCCAGCAGTGGAGGCGTCCGGAACACGGAAACGTGGAGCATCCGGGTTCGTGACGTCATGCCATGCCCCCTTCATTCATGTCTATGGGAGGGGGCGTGATGGCAGGTACGTGATCGTCACCCCTCCTTCCATAAACATGAATGGAGGGGGCGTGGCGGCCGTGTCCGCCAGTCATCGAGCATGAATGACAGGGTTGCACTGAATGACAGGTTTGCCACAGCGGAGATCGCTGAGGGCTAATTTTTTGTGCCGTGATCTGTAGTTTTTATCGGTACCATGGGACTTTTTGATCGCTTTTTATAAAAAAAATTTCAAATATATGATGTGATTAAAGGGTACCTCTCATGATCTTGTTAAATCACCCACACAAATAACCTGTATCTCAGGTAATGCAGGTAATGCTGCTGTCAGTTTCCCTATAAGTACATAACATAAGAAGCAGACAAACTGGTACAGCTGAAAAGGGTCCCTGCCACTGAGAGCATCCAATGTACAATGGAAGGAGAAAACGGGTGAGCAAAGAAGTTGTTGTAATGATGGGTAAAATTCTAACCTGTTGGGATAATGAGTTTCAGAGTATGGTGGATGCACAGGAAAAATCTGGGAGATGGTTGTGTGAGGACCAAACAAGAGGGGTACACAGAATAAGGTCTTGTGTGGATCAGAGATTATATGAGAAATATTGTTAGGTCAGAGATTTATGAAGGGAATAGGTTGAAGACAACCTTAAAAGTCATTATTAACAGTTTAAGCTGAATTTGTTAAAGAGTACCTCTCACCAAATAAAACTTTTAATATAGTGTTCCTTGTGTAATTAGCAGACACTTTCCCATTCACTTGCTTTTAAAATTATCAAAATAAATATGTTTAAAATGTAATGTAATGTTTAATTGTGTTCCATGCCACAATTAATACAGTGAGTTTGGTCTCCTCCTGTCCTGGCAGGAGACCAAACTTAGGAAGTGTTTCTCTGCACTGAGCTTTATTGACAGCTGCAAAGAGCCTCATTGAAAGCTGCAAAGAGCCTCACTGAAAGATGCACAGAGCCTCACTGAAAGCTGCAAAGAGCCTCACTGAAAGCTGCAAAGAGCCTCACTGAAACATGCACAGATCCTGAGGTCTTCTAGTCATCACAGCACTGCAACCATGTGAGGGCAGAAGTGGTCCCCCAGCAGGCTTTAGCAATGTCATGCCTGCTGGGAAATGCCCACTTTCTCCTGCTGGGAGATTGCACTATGTGAGCAGGAATAAAGGTAAGATAAAGAGCTTTTTAAAGGTCTGAAATGTTTTTAAGGGTAGTTAGGAAACTTAGTTTAGAAAAGTTTATTTGGTGACAAGTAGTTAGAAAACTTAGTTTAAAAAAGTTTATTTGGTGACAGGTACTTTTTAGATCGTGGGTTGCCAGTGAACAAATTATTAGCGGGGTGAGCTGAAGAAGGATTGAAGGGGAGAAATGTTGCTGTAGTCTAGACAGGAGAAGGTCAGTCATACATTAGATCATTTGTATGTGCAGCTTACACAAAGTGCCATATAATTGACTGTAATCAGTCACTCATGCAGTACAGTCGGAAAAAAAAACATAACAGATAACTATTTCCATTGTAAAAGATGGTCTGTGCATAATTTTGAAATGCTAACCAGTCATAATAGTGAATTATTGCCAGACATCACCTTTATTTATTGATGGAAATAAGAGACATAAGCAGTAAGCACATGTAATTTTGTTACATCTGGAAGAATATGCACAGTTTCTACATCACAGTGGAGTGCACCCATATAATATACACTTTTACACTGTTCTTAGAATTTCTTCTGTAGTGATAAAGCCTCCACCTAGCACTAGTTAAAGATGTGAAATTGTTCAGTTTCACACCCATTTTATCTATGGGAACACATTTGCTGTACACTGAATTTTTTTATGTTATAGAAATGTAAGTGTACAGAATCTTATCTACAGATGGATTTATGCAACTACAGGGTCAATTCAACTGGTGTCCCTTATCTTCTTAGAGACTGTATACAGTGTAGCAGCAAACAAATCCATGTTTTGTTGTCATGGACCTTGTATTGCCAACAATTTAGCTACTAAAGTAAAGTAAATTAGGTCATTTTTTCACAGTATAATATGGTACAAGACCAGAAGATACATGAGCAGTAGTGCACAAAAAGAATAGGACTAGTGCAAAGCAAATGTGCTGCCAATATTCAAAAAAGGGTCAGTCAGTTTAACCAGTCGCATGTAAATAGTTTAAGGGCTTTCAATGAAATGTATGACCCCACATCAGCATGGGTTTATGAGAGGTCAGTCCTGTCAAACTAACCTGATCAGCTTTTATAAGGAGGTGAGCTCAAAACTGGACCTGGGTACATCCTCTACTTCTAGAGGAGAGAAGGTTTCTATACCAGCACAGACAGGGGTTGATCCATAGTTTTATTCTAATTGCCAGACTGGATTCAGAAAGGAATTTTTACCCCGAAAATGAGAAAAATGTATATATATTCAATATATAGAACATGTAAGCCAGGACATTCCCCTGACAAAAACCTCATAGAGTCAAGGACACCAGCCGAAGGTCCGTGTGCCGAATGCCTATAGCAATAATAGAACAGAAAAAACCCTCCACTCCCCAAACATAAACCCCCTCCCCAACCCAAGTTATCAAAGAGACCCCCGAGGGCCACCCTCTGCAGCAAAACCCAGCCAGTATGACAGTGTAGTAGAAAATAGTAATAAAAAAAAACATGTCTACAGACATCTGCGGTAAAAGAAAGGAAAAAACGCAGCATGGTTCCAACAGCCTCCATCTTCCAAAAGCCTCTCCAATCCCACCATTAGTAAACCTAAAGAGTAGGTGCTGTCCCTGAAGAGATATCCAGCCTACCTAGAGAACCCGCTAAAGACCTGGTCAGGTACCATGTAGTCTCCCTAAAAGGTCCCATGATCTTCAGTATTTCCTCGTCAGACAAAAACGTTACCATGTAAGTCCTCCATATTTAAAAAAAAAAAAAAAAAAAAAAAGATTTAGCCGATTTTTCCTACGGCCCAAATCTCCAAGGTCAATAAAAAGATACCTCTTGATTTGTAGGAAAACTTCAGATATTGCGGGTGTAGAAGTTTGTAACTAGTGAGACAACAAGCATAGTGTCGCTACCAGGATAATTAGGTGAAGTAGTATCGTTACAGTAAGACCATCAGGAGCTATATGGAGAACTATGAGAGAAGGGTCAATTTGGAGGGATACATGTAATTTCCGATTCAGTACCTCAAAGAGGTCAGACCAAAACCGATCTGAGAACGGGCAGGTAACCAGCCCATGGAGCAGGTCTGTTTTGTGCTGCCCACACTTAGGGCATTCCTCTATGCGGTCTGAATGTGCAGGCGTCTGGAGAAAGATGAAACCAAAGACAGCATGATGGATAATCCGAAATTGCGTTTCCCTCCATGACTCATTACAAACCGCTCGGCGAACCTTCGCTAAACCCTCCAGAATAGGAAGAGTTAAGTCAGCCCTACCTAATTTCCCTTCCCAATACTTGAACAAAGACGTCTGTGTCCCAGTTACATTTTTCCTGTTAAGATGTCAGTATTGCCCTGATAGGGAGTTATAGTCCATAATTTGACCTCTCAGCACTGCCTTAGCGGCCTCCCAGAACAATTGCGGAGTGTAAGCATGTTCACAGTTAGTCTGCTTGTTTTCCTGCCAACACCCTTTTAAGAGCAATTGGAACTGCTCATCCCTTGCTAATCCTAAGGGAAATCTCCACACAAAATCTGCCTCCCTCGGAATTAGATCAGTAAGGTGAAGCAGAAACGGTGAATGGTCAGAAATAACTAATTCCTCCAAACTGGCTTGTTGCACCCTGGGGAACAGGGCAGGATGAATGAAACCATAGTCCAACCTCAACCATGAAGCATGTGCATGGGAATAATGACTGAAGTCCCTTGCCTCAGGATGCAACACACGCCAGACTTCTAAGAGACCAGTCTGAGTCTGTTGTCTGGGTAACGAAGGGCCTCCCCCGGCGCTTCTATGGTCCTTATCAGTATGCATGACCGCACTGAAGTCCCCAGCCCCTACTTGGTTACACCCCTGACTAGACTGAACCTCCACCGCCAAGTAAGACAGAAATGATCCATCATCTACATTTGGACCGTATATATTAAATATCACTATGGCCCTCATTTACTATTCTAAACCCGACTTCTTTTGTCGGTTTTTTTTGTCGCATCTTTGTCTGCGCCATGTCGCAGACATGGTGCGCCAGTCTGCGACACGATGCAACATTTTTTCCCGACGGACCCGATGTGGGGCGTAACCCGACATTTCTGAGCTTTCCCACGTATTTATAAAGGTTTCCAACCCGAATTTGTTGAATTGTTGTGGATTTTTTCCCGACAGCTCAGAGGAGTTGGAAACCAAAACCAACAAAACGCACGTGCGACAAACAAGATGCGACATAATAATAAATACCATGGGAAAAAAGCAGTCGGGTAAGAAAGCAAGATAGACTTACAACCCGATTTTCTAAGTAAATGAGGGCCTATATCCTCAGAAGTCGTTTTCAGATGTATGCTACACAGCCTCCCTTCTGCTTCCCTGCGTATTCATATGATATCATAAATAAATGATTTATGAAATAAGAATAATATATCTGCCTTCCAAGCCATGGACGGGGACCCTTCCACTCTACCCAACCACCATTTCCTCATATGGTGAAAATCCGCCTCCACTAAATGTGTTTCGTGCAAGAGCTCTATATCAGGGGACAAGCACTTCAAATGACGTATGAACCATGCTGTGTATGTTAGGGGAACGTTACCCCTTAACGTTCCATGAGACTAACCGCATGTTCGGGCATAAACCCCAGGTAATAAAACAGTAGATAAACAAAAAAATACTGGCCATGCGCTGCAGATGTGTCTTTCTAGTTGCCCTCCCCCAACTATAAGGACAACCAAAAACCACCCAGTAAAGAAAATAGGCAAGACACTGAGACCTCCCACCCTCACTCGGGTCACGATCACCTTAGGGACCTCCAAATATCCCATGCCTGGGACGTAATTCCATCAACTGAAGTCCCCCTACTCCCCAGAGACTATGGAGAGAAAACCCCCTGGTGAGACCTACCCATATGAACAAGAGAAGTCCAAGACCATCGACCATAAGGCACTTAGAGAAAGATAACCCAGGTATGTATTACGTAACAACAAAGAATGGTATAAACATTTCCAAACTTGTCTCCCAAGCGATGGCACTCCGATTCTAGGAACACGATGCGGGAGTCAGTTTTGTCTGATGTTTCTTCCACATGGCATACCCTCTCCTCTATTTCAGTAATGCGGGCGCCATGCTGTGAGACAGTTTGCTGCAAGTTCTGACAGGTCTCCTTGATGGTGGAGACCACCACCGCCTACACCTTAAGGGTAATATGGTTCGCTACCTCAGCAGCGAGGTGAGCATAGTCCTTGTTCGGCTGGTCTCTGCAATCCAGCCCATGTGGAGCTGTGATCCGACATAGCAGAGGAATTAGTGCGACTATAGGCTGGAGACTCCACCATTTTGGATATGTTGCCTGTTCTCACTGAACGCCATCCTCTGTTCTTTTGACTGGTTTTCCGGCCCTTACGGAGCAGGTACCGGTCTATGCAGGAACCCCCACTCCCGCTCCCTCCTTGGGGGAACAGTGGACAACCGGAATGTGGGTAGAGAAGGTCAAGTATCAGGTGCGGGCAGGGGGCTCTTCACCGCACGTCCTTATGGCATGGCGCCGAAACAGGAGGTCAGGGCTTTTTGACTTCCCATGAATCAACACTATAGGGTACTAGGCAGAACACTATAGGGTCATACTTTGAACTAGATGGACATATGTGCCTTTCAGCCTTACAAACTTTGTAATAATTAACAATTAATGTTTATACAATCATATTGTTTTTGATATTTCACAATTTATTATCCAGTATAACAACCAGCATTGCAATAATTAAAAAAAATATTGAAAAACTGTTCATATTGCAGACAAATCCAGGATAGTGTAAGATCAAGGTTATGTTTGTTATAGCACCTCCTATTGGTAGACTTCATCTGCTCTGACATAGATGTACTGTATTTGTTGAGACTTAAATATTTAAAGCATTATAACGAGAGTAGAATGCATGGCATAAGATCAGTACACGACACGTATAACTATTTGCAAGATTCTATGTGGACTGTAAAATGACATTTAGGGATGAAACTATATTAAACATAACATGACAGAGAAAGGAGACTGATTATGCATAGTATATAATGTGTTATGCTGTTGGTATGAACTCAAAGCTCCTTATATCCTGTAACCATTAAAACTGTATATGTGTTTAACAAGAAAATGGTCCTCTCTTTCCCATGGCATGATAAATAATATAGTACCATTCATTTGCAATCTAGGTTAAAATGACCGACATATCTAATTTTTCTAAAGTATGTCATGTATTTTACTTAATCTATTTGAAAAAGGTGACAACTTTACTTTGTGTTTTATGTAATCTAATACAAGCCCATACAATACAGTTAGAAATAAAACATATAAGCCACATACAAATAGAGTCATTATGTAGAGAAAAAGACCTTCCCATCCAAATCTTACCTGGACTTTCTTGCTTTACCTCATGATGCCCAGTTGCCGAGGCAGAGGCTCCAGAGGGTTCAGAATAATGATGGTCCTTCTCAAAGTCCCCCATTGTTATTGGTAGTGCTTCTCTGGTCTCCTTCCCCCAGTAATTTGCACAGTTATTTGAAAATAAGATTGCATTTTGAAAAAAAAGGAGTGACCATAACAAACTTTCCTTCCCGCCCCAAGTGTCTTATCAGTCCATGCCACTACAGAAGGCCAATAATGATTCCTTATCACAGGCTAAATAGGTGTGTTTTTGGCTTCTTGCTTGGGTTAATTGGCTTGTGGCTCAACATTCTGGTTAATTATGATGGAAGTACCGTATTTATCTTCACGAATGTAAATGTGATATGCGAACATTTTTGGGTAGTGTTGAAAAGCAGCGTCAAAGGTTTTCATGTATGCTAATGCTGAACATGCACAGAATCTGAATATAATAGTTGCAGGTCATTTTATGAGAAAACAGGCATAACACTTTTGTAAAAAATAATAATAATAATAATAATATAAAACCGCCATACTCGGCATATGGCATTTTTGTTGGACAAAATCAACGTGGCCTGATGTTAGCTGGGAGACAATAGGGAAATATGAAATGCAATAACCACATGTATTTTTTAGGTTCAGTGGCAGCTTTTCAAAATTCCATCATGCTCTGGATGTGGCTTTTTTTCCAGAAATGCCATGTATGTTAGTGATTTTTCCCCACAATTTTTCAATAGAAATTCTTAAGTCACAATATGTTGTAATAAGAAAAACACAGGAGAAATAACACGTTTTTTAGGAAAAGAAAAAAAATAACCCACAAAAACTGAATCATGGGGGGAGAAAAATGTGGGAGTTGTTTGTTGTAGTGTTTTTTTTAGGCCACAAAAAGGCCAAATATAAGTTATGTCTATTCACAGACTTAAAGCGTACCCATCAGATCCAACAAAAATTTTTTTTTAAAATATATCACTCAGTACCTAATCCTGACC
Source organism: Hyla sarda (assembly GCF_029499605.1). NCBI lineage: Eukaryota > Metazoa > Chordata > Amphibia > Anura > Hylidae > Hyla > Hyla sarda. The sequence continues at coordinate 319,817,002 of NC_079189.1, read as the reverse complement.
ATGTACATTTAATTTTTATGTGTCTAGCATGTGTCTTTATGTATTTTTTTATTACACTTTTAATTTAGCTCATTAGTCTGAATTCCTACCAAAGGGAGGGGGCGGGGCCTCACTGTGCAGGTCTCTGCCCCCTCCCTCAGTATGCTGTCTCCTCACATTTCCCCTAGCATTAGCAAAACTACAACTCCCAGCTTGTCCTCACTGACAGTAGCGGGACACAAGCTGATAGTGGGAGGATTTTTCCTCCAGTTGTGAGCCCTGCACTCACAGCTGTCAATCAAGGAAGTGTGTCCATGACGCATGGACACAGCAGAACTAGTATGTGTCCAAGCAGGGGGGGGCAGTTGTTTGACTGTCTTTTTCAGTATGAAATACTGAAAATTTTCTAATGAAAGCAATTGAAAAACCTATTGGTTTTGCATACTGTACAATATATCAAAAGTTTTTGTATCTGACAGTGCCCATTTAAGTTGTATATTCAAGCAGATTTAGATAGTTCTAAAGGAAGGCAAATGAGCCACTGTCACTAGAAGAGTACAGTATACAAACTATGATAAATACTAAAGAAATACACAGACAGGGGTGAAATTCCAATGTCCCACTCTATTATACCAGCACTAATTCACATATCTTTATGAACATTTCAGATCAGTGAAAGGCTTATAACTTTTCATGTGTATCATAGATTTAGATAAAACTACTCAGTACCAATTCTGCAGTGTCATCAGGAAAATAGAAAAAAAGGTGAACGATGAGGGCCCAGGCCCTTATAATCTTTAGTCACCTTCACTGAACTCCACTGGCCCGCTGCGAGTTACGCTACCATTCATTTGAATGGGTCCGCGGACAGTCCGCAAATCTGACACTATTGTGGTCTGTGGACCCATTTAAATCAATGATTGCGTAACTCGCAGCAGGATTCCTGCAGTGGTAAACTGGCTGCTAGTAATAGCATGTGAACGCACCCTAAAGGGGTATTCCAGGAATCAAAAAACAGGTCTTTTTTCTTTCAAAGACAGCACCTTCCTTGTCTCCACTTTGGGTGTGGTTCTGCAGCTCAGCTCCATTGAAGTAAATGGAGCCAAGTTGTAATACAGAACCCAAAGTGGAGACAAGGAGGGCGCCGTCTTTGAAAGAAAAAATACCAGTTTTTTTTTTTCCTGGAATACCCCTTTAACCCTAAGATCTGAGCTCAAGTGCTAACTAATATGAACACTCATTTTACAGCAAACAGCTGCCAATCCAAGTGCCAATCGACTATATGCTACTGAACCGTACAATCACTGGACCATTTGTGCAGTCGTTCACTTCTTTCTTTGTTGTCATTACATCACTTGTGGAAACTCAATGTTTCTAGGGCCATACAATATATGCAATCAGAAGAAAAAAAAAGGGTTTGTTCACCCATTGTAAAAGACCTTAAAGGGGTTATCTAGGAAACAGCGCACCTTTTCCTCAATTTCTGTGTGGTATACCAGCTTAGTTTAGGATAGTTGTGGTGCTGTTTTTTGAAGAAAGCAACTATATTTTCCTAAACCTGGATAACCTCTTAAAGGGGTACTCCGGTGGAAAACTTTATTTATTTATTTATTTTTTAAATCAACTGGTGCCAGAAAGTAAACAGATTTGTAAGTTACTTCTATTAAAAAATCTTAATCATTCCAGTACTTATTAGCTGCTGAATACTACAGAGGAAATTCTTATCTTTTTGGAAAACAGTGCTCTCTGCTGAATCACGAGCACAGTGCTCTGTGCATACATCTCTGTCCATTTTAGGAACTGACCAGAGCAACATATGTTTGTTATGGGGATTTTCTCCTACTCTGGACAGTTCTTAAAATGGACAGATATGTCAGCAGAGAGCACTGTGTACCATAAATAAAAGAATTTCCTCTGTAGTATTCATCAGCTAATAAGTACTGGAAGGATTGAGATTTTTTAATAGAAGTAATTTAAAAATCTGTTTAACTTTCTGGCACCAGTTGATTAAAAAAATTAAAAAAAGTTTTCCATCTGAGTACCCCTTTAAGTAACACTTGTGACTGTTAAACCCATGTGGACAATTTCACATTCCCCTTATTAAAAAAACAGCTCCATATCTGTCCCCAGGTTGTGTGTAGTATTACAACTTGGCTCCTTTCACTTCAATGGAACTGAGCTGCAGAACCACACCAAACCTGGAGACAGACAGTGAGCTTTTTTTGAAAGAAATTAGCTCTGGTGACCCGGAAAATATGGGAGATTGGGGCAGTCCAAGACACCCCCAATCCCCCTGAAGGGATAGGAGTGAGGTGGCAGGGGTGTCACTCCTCTTATCCCTGCTATTGGTCGGTCACAAGCGACCAACCAATAGCAGATCGGGGGTGGGGGGTGTTAAAGTTCGGTTCCCCCGCTCTGCCCACCAACGGTAGTCCGGGCAAAGCGGGGGAACTGTCCTGTAAGCGGCAGCGGAGGTCCCTTAACGGCGGCAGGTGATGAGCGGCGACCCCCCTCTGTGTGCGGTGGTGGCGATCCTGCTGACGACAGAAGCCAGTAGGTGAGTTGTTGCCTGGCAACATCTGGAGGGCCGCAGTTTGAAGGCCACTATACAGTGGTCTCTAAACTGTAGACCTCCAGATGTGGCAAAACTACAACTCCCTGCATGCCCACACAGCAGTTTGCTGTCTGGGCATGCTGGGATTTGTAGTTTTGCAAAATCTGAAAGGCCACAGTTTAGAGCTCACGTTGCGGTGGTCTCTAAACTGTACCCCTCCAAATCTTGCATAACTACAACAGCATGCATGAACAGAAAACAGCTGTCTCGCCATGCTGGGAGTTGTAGTTGCGTGCCTTCAGCTGCTGCATAGCTACATCTCCCAGCATGCCCTTCGGCGATACTTACATGCTGGGAGTTGCAGTTTTGCAACAGCTGGAGGCCCACTGTTTGGAAAATACTGAGTTAGGTAACAGAACCTAACTCAAGATTTTCCAACCAGTGTGCCTCCAGCTGTTGCAAAAGTACAACTCCCAGCATGCACGGTCTGTCAGTGCATGCTGGGAGTTGTAGTTTTGCGACAGATGGAGGTTTGCCGCCCCCATGTGAATGTACAAGGTAAATTCACACAGGTGTGGGTTTACAGTGAGTTTGCTGCTTCAAGTTTGAGCTGCGGCAAATTCTCCGAGCGGTAAACTCACCATAAACCCCCGCCCTTGAGAATGTACCCAAAAAACACTACACTACACTACAAAAAATAAACAGTAAAACGCTACATATACACCCTGTTACACTGCCGCCCCCCCCCCCCCTCAATAAAAATGAAAAACGTCTCGTACAGCAGTGTTTCCAAAACGCAACCCCCAGCTGTTGAAAAATGGAGCCTCCAGCTGTTGACTGTCCAGGCATGCTAGGAGCTTAGCAACAGCTGGAGGCACCCTGTTTGGGAATCACTATTTATGGTAGCAGAGGCAAGCGCCATGCTTGCATCCAAGTCCATCCCTATGCAAATCCCTAATTCAGACCTCAAATGCGCATGGCGCTCTCTCACTTCGGAGCCCTATCGTATTTCAAGGAAACTGTTTAGGGCCACATATGGGGTATTTCCATACTCGGGAGCAATTGTGTTACAAATTTTGAGGGACTTTTTCTCCTTTTACCCAGTATGAAAAGGAAAAGTTGGGGTCTACACCAGCCTGTTAGTGTAACATTTTTTTTTTACACTAACACAGGGGTGGCTGATTGTTACAGTGGTTCTGACATTTAAAAAAAAACACCAACATGTGACCCCATTTTGGAAACTATACCTCTCACGGAATGTAACAAGGGGTATAGTGAGCCTTAACACCCCACAGGTGTTTGACGAATTTGATTTATTTCACTAAAAATGCTGGTGTTACCCCAAACTTTTCTTCTTCACAAGGGTTAATAGGAAAAAAAAGCCCACCAAAATTTGCAACACCAGGAAATCCCCAATATGTGGATCGTAAGTGCTCCGTGGGTGCACTACAGGGCTCAGAAGGGAAGGAGCAAAAAATTGTTTTTTGGAGAGAGAGAATTTGGCTGGAATTGAAGGCCATATGTGTGGACGTAAAATGCTCTGCGGGCGCACAACATGGCTCAGGAGTGACAGCGCATTATGTACATTTGAGGCCTAAACTGGTGATTTGAACAGGGGAAGCTGATTTTACAGCGGTTCTGACATAAACGCAAAAAAATTGAATACCGACATGTGACCCCATTTTGGAAACTAAACCCCTCATGGAATGTAACAGAGGGGTATAGTGAGCCTTAACACCCTACAGGTGTTTGACGAATTTTTGTTAAAGTTGGATGTGAAAAAAAAAATCACTAAAATGCTGGTGTTACCCTAAATTTTTCCTTTTCACATGGGAAAATAGGAAAAAAAGCCCCACAAAATTTGTAACCCCATTTAATTTGAGTATGGAAATATCCTATATCTAGATGTAAAGTGCTTTGCAGGCGCACTACAATGCTCAGAAGAAAAGGAGCGCCATTGGACTTTTGGAGAGAATGTGTCTGTAATTAAAGGCCATGTGTATTTACCATGTGTATTTAGCCCCCATGGTGCCAGAACAGTGGAACCCCCACATGTCACCCCATTTTGGAAACTACACCTCTCACATAATGTAATAAGGGGTGCAGTGAGCATTTACACTCCTCAGGTGTCTGACAGATTTTAGGAACAGTGGTCAGTGAAAAAATACAATTTTTCATTTGCACAGCCCACTGTTCCAAAGATCTGTCAAATGCCAGTGGGGTGTAAATGCTCACTGCACCCCTTATTAAATTCAGTGAGGGGTGTATTCTCCAAAATGGAGTCACAAGGCCCCCGACTTCCATTCCAAACAAATTCTCTCTCCAAAAGCTCAATGGCGCTCCTTCTCTTCTGAGCATTGAGTTCACTTTACATCCACATATGGGGTATTTCCATACACAGATTAAATGGTGTTACAAATTTTGGAGGGCTTTTTCTCCTATTACCCCTTGTGAAAATGAAAAATTTGGGGTAACACCAGCATTTAGTGAAAAAATCTCATTTTTCATTTTCACGTCCAACTTTAGCGAAGACTCGTCAAACACCTGTGAGGTTTTAATGCTCACTATACCCCTTGTTACATTCTTTGAGGGGCGTAGTTTTCAAAATAGGGATGTTTTTTTCTTTTACTTTTTGTTGCTGTTCTGGCACCATAGTGGCTTCCTAAATGCGATATGCCCCTCAAAAACCATTTCAGCAAAATTTGCTTTCCAAAAGCCAAATGTGACTCCTTCTCTTCTGAGCCCTGTTGTGCGCCATCAGAGCACTTGTTGTCCACACATGGGGTATTTCCATGTGTTGCTATTGGGGGCTCCAGCAACAAAGCTAAAAAGTCAAAGGTTGCTACAGAGGCGGCCCGGCAGTCCTCTGAAGATGAAAACTCCTCTGATGAAGGTTCTCCGCAGTCCAGTGGACCATCCCACAGGGACTCATGTGTACCTACTCCTCTTACATCTAAAGTGTCGTCCCATGCAGCTAAAATTCTCAGTCAATACTCCAGGGCCCAGGACCACCAGAGAGCCCACTCTCTGCCTTAGATATTGACCAGAAATTTGCCGTACTGGCGGCTATTACAACCTGCCAAACGTTAATGCTTTCCAGGGTTGATGAATTGAGGCAAGACTTTGTAATTCTGCGCCATGAAACCCAGAAGATCAGAGAGCGCACCATGGAGGTGGAGTGCAGGGTCTCTACAGTGGAGGATACATTGCAGCCAATTCCTCAGCAAATAGCTACTCTCCAGCACCATATGAAAGGAGTGGCTGACCAGGCAGATGACTTTGAGAACCGTTTACGCAGAAATAATATTCGACTGGTTGGCCTCCTGGAGAGGGCGGAGGGTGCTGATGCTGTCGCCTTCCTTGAAACCTGGCTTAAGGAGCTCCTGCCTGCCAATACTTTTTATCCTTACTTCTCAGCAGAGCTGGCGCATAGGTTCCCGGGCAGACACCCCCCCCCCCCCCCCACCTAAGGATCCTCCTAGACCCTTTCTGGCAAAACTGTGGCACTACAGAGAGAGAGGCTATCCTGAGAGCGTTACGCATTAAGGGGGAAGTTCTTTTCAACTGTGCCAGAGTGGCCTTTTACCCGGACTTCTTGGTGGAACTCCGCAAGTAAAGAACAAAATTCACTGAAGTTCGCCAGCGTCTTAGGTCCAAAGGATACCAGTATGCTATGCTGTTCCCGACGCGGCTGCGAGTGGTTGATGGCGAGTCTACGAAGTTCTTCACCTCTCCTTCTGATGCTCTGCAGTGGGTGGATGCCGTGCCACCTGCTCGCTCTCCGGACTGAACTCTGCTGATACAGGACTTGTAGTCTCCCCTTATTATTTAGTTAGTCCAGGAGTTAGGGGTTCCCTGTTTAGGGCCTTCCCTAGGTTCCTGCTTCCCTAGGGCTTTCAGTCACAGGGGTATTGGCCTTAGGTGGGTTAGTTGTTCCCTATAGTTCTTTGGTTGGGGGGGGGGGGGGTTGGGTTGCGGTATTGTTTTCTTAGCTAGAGCTAGTATTTCCCCCAATTTATGTCTGTTTAGGGTATAGGTCTGCTCGTGTTTTCTTAGTGTAAGACAGGGAGTTTTGGGAATGTTCTTTACGGTTCTTGTTTTTTTGTTTTTGTGTGTCTTTGTGCCCAGTTTGTTGGTATGTCTGTGGTTTGTCTGGTTTGTGAGCACTGGGGTGCTCCTCCCTCCATCTGGTGTATTGGCGTTGTCTCCTCTGGTAAGTAGCGGTCTCCGACAGAAAGGGACAGAAAGTGTTGGCCCTTAAGAGGGCATGGGTAGCCAAGGGCTATCATGCCTCCTATTCCACTTCTGCTAAAGGGGTATCGGTTTTGGTGTCTAAAGCATTGTCGATAGATCACCCAGATGGCCTGTGACCATTTTGGGTGTTTTGTTATTCTCCACTGCTCTTTGTATTCTTTTAGTTTTGTCTTGGTGTCCTTGAATGTCCATCCTCCTTATAGGATCGAGGTGTTGGATGTATTTACTGCTAAATTGCTTACCTTTCCTGCTGACCCTGTTCTTTTTATAGGTGACTTTAATGCTGTATCTGATCCACGGCTCAATCTCACTAATGTCGCGGACCCTGGTTCTCTTCAGCTTGCATCTTGGCGTCTGGCGTTGGCTCTCACTGAAGTCTGGAGATGGAAGTATCTGACTGACTTGGGCTTTTCCCTTTATTCTGCAGTGCACAAGTCCTTTTCCTGAATTGACCTTGCCTATGCCTCATCTGACCTACTGCCTCTGGTAAGCGATATCCTATACACCAGTAGAGGAATCTCAGATCATTCTGTTCTCATTCTTACTCTAAAATTAGGCCCGAATTCTTCCTCTAAACTCTGGCGCATGGGTGTCAAACATGTGGCCCACAACGAATATCTTTGCAGCCCGGCAAAGTTATTCATTGCTCTGGTCAGGGCCGGACCATCATTGGCGCTCCTGGAGCGCCTGCTCCGGGCTCCGTGCCCACAGTGGGCCCCCGTCACATTCGGGGCATCCCTGTGTCCCGAAAAATCTTTTCAGGACACAAGGATCCCCCGGTTACCTCTCTGCGGCCCCATGTTAACTTTAAAAACACAGGGGCCGACGGGAGGTAGCGCACACAGGGACGTTACTGACGTCCCATGCGTGCGCCCATAGGAGAACAGCGGAGTGGAGCAGTGAGGAGGACGCGCAGGTATGGTAAGTCACCACTCACTAGCACGTCATCTTCGGTGTTCAGACCATCGTTCCTCTGGTCCCGGGACCTACTGCTATGGCCCATAGTCCATAGCAGTAGATCGTGACCCCGGACCAGAGGAGTGGTGGTCGGAACACTGAAGTGGGGCAGGAAACAGGCATACAGCCTCCAGCCATACAATTTATATGGCTGAAGGCTGTATGTCTGTGGGGGAACTGTACTGCACCTAATGTGGGGGAACTATACTGCCAACCTAATGTGGGGAACTATACTGCACCTAATGTGGGGAACTGTACTGCACCTAATGTGGGGAACTATACTGCACGTAATGTGGGGGAACTATACTGCACCTAATGTGGGGAACTATTCTGCCAACCTAATGTGGGGAACTGTACTGCACCTAATGTGGGGAACTATACTGCCAACCTAATGTGGGGGAACTGTACTGCACCTAATGTGGGGAACTGTACTGCACCTAATGTGGGGAACTATACTACACCTAATGTGGGGGAACTGTATTGCACCTAATGTGGGGGAGCCAGTAAACAAGTGAAGAAGCGGCACTCCAAAGATCATTTAGGCTGTATTTATTCACCCATCAGGTGCAAAGGTGCGACGTTTCAGACTCACAATGAGGCTTTTCTCAAGCTTGAAAAGCCTTATTGTGAGGCTGAAACGTTGCACTTTTGCACCTGATGGGTGAATAAATACAGCCTAAATGATCTTTGGAGTGCCGCTTCTTCACTTGTTTACTGGATGTATCCTGGTTTGGGGTCAAGACCTTAGAGGCAGAGCACCCGCTGTTGAGCTATAAGCTCTTGGTTTCATACAGTGCCGATTTCTCCACACCTTTGGCCTAATGTGGGGGAGCTATACTGCACCTAATTTGGGGAACTATACTGCACCTAATGTGGGGAACTATACTGCACCTAATGTGGGGGAACTATACTGCCAACCTAATGTGGGGAACTATACTGCCAACCTAATGTGGGCAATGTGGTTTCCCCGGTGTTGTGTGATAGAGTGTATGGTTGTGTGTTTGTGTGCTGGGCTTGTTTTTGCTTGGAGCTACATGGGCTGGGACTATGCCTGAGGGGTATTGTAAGAATCATATGGGACTATTCCGTTACAATTTACTATGTGGACTTTGCCTGTCTGTTCCCATTCACTTGTTCATGGAACTTGCTATGCTGGTCTTGTGTTCGCTCCTATGGGGCTCTTAGTTGTATTGTTTTGTTTGTTACTATTCTTTAAAATTAATAAATAAAACTTAAAAAAAAACTTTATGATGCAAACATAAAGTAGACATATTGTATATGTGAATCAATATATAATTTATTTGGTATGTCCATTTTCCATACAAGCAGAGAGCTTCGGAGTTAGAAAAATGCAAAATGTTATAATTTTTCTTGGAATTTTGGAATTTTTCACCAAGAAATGATGCAAATATCGACAAAAATTTACCACTAACATAAAGTAGAATATGTCACGAAAAAACTGTCTCGGAATCAAATTCATAAGTTAAAGCATCCCAGTAAAGTTATTAAAGGGGTAGTCCACTGGTGAAAAACTTATCCCCTATCCTAAGGATAGGGGATAAGTTTGAGATCGCGGGGGGTCCGACCGCTGGGGCCCCCTGCGATCTCTCTGTACGGGGCCCCGGCTCTCGGCCCAGATAGCGGGTGTCGACCCCCGCACGAAGCGGCGGCCGACACGCCCCCTCAATACATCTCTATGGCAGAGCCGGAGATTGCCGAAGGCAGCGCTTCGGCTCTGCCATAGAGTTGTATTGAGGGGGCGTGTCGGCCGCCACCTCGTGCGGAGGTCAACACGCCCCCTTCCCGCGGGCTGTCGGGGCTCCGTACAGGAGATCGCAGGGGGCCCCACCGGTCGGACCCCCCGCGATCTGCAACTTATCCCCTATCCTTAGGATAGGGGATAAGTTGCTCACCACTGAGTCACCACTGGACTACTCCTTTAATGCTTAAAGTGACAGTGGTCAGATTTGTAAAAAAAAAATGCTCTGGTCCTTAAAGGGGTACTCTGCCAATAGACATCTTATCCCCTATCCAAGGATAGGGGATAAGATGTATGATCACATACATTCCTGCTGTTGGGGACCCCCCCCCCCCCAGTCTCTCCTGCAGCCCCCCAAGTCATCAGCTCTCCAGAGCTACGTTTGCTCCTTGGCCGATGACTCACGATACAGGGATCAGAGGTTCGTGATGTCATGGCTCCGCCCCCTCCTGATGTCACACCCCCTCCCATAGACTTGCATTAAGGGGGCGTGGCGTGATGTCATGAGGGGTGGATCCATGACATCACGAACCACTGGCCCCTGTCATCAGCCACGGAGAAAACCTAGCTCCAGAGAGCTGATGATTTGGGGCACTGCAGGAGAAATCACGGCAGCGGGACCCCTGCGATCAATCAACTTACCCCTTATCCTTGGATAGGGGATAAGGTGTCTAGGGCGGAGTACCCCTTTAAGGTGAAAATGTGCTTGGTCCTTAAGGGGTTTTAAGAATGATGGTTTACATTTGGATGGATTTCCATTGACTACAAAAGACTACAACTTTTTGTTGAGTGAAAAATAATTGTATTTACTGAGACTGGAATATCCCTTCAATGGGTGCTCTGTTAGGTATGTGATAGGCATGATACTTCACTGGCTTTAAAGTCCAAACTTGGCCATATTTAGCCCAAATTAAACAGTTGCAAAAATGTTGTGCCAATGCTTTCCAAGGGCTTTCTAAACATTTCTAAACAGTCTGAATGAACTTCAATCTTTTATGCCTCAGAAATAAGCTCAGCTGTAAAGCTGGCCAAGCATATCAAACAAATGTCAGCTGGACCAGGATCCCATCTAATGTGTGTGAGGGCCTCCCAACTCTCCCCTAACAGGTGATGTTGGATGAGAAAATGATCTGACTGTTACGCTGAGCGCTCCGGGTCCCCGCTCCTCCCCGGAGCGCTCGCTACACTCTTCCCGCTGCAGCGCTCCGGTCAGATCCACTGACCCGGGGCGCTGCGATTCCGCTTCCAGCCGGGGTGCGATTCGCGATGCGGGTAGCGCCCGCTCGCGATGCGCACCCCGGCTCCCGTACCTGACTCGCTCTCCCTCGGTCCTGTCCCGGCGCGCGCGGCCCCGCTCCCTAGGGCGCGCGCGCGCCGGGTCTTTGCGATTTAAAGGGCCACTGCGCCGCTGATTGGCGCAGTGATTCCTATTAGTGTCTTCACCTGTGCACTTCCCTATATCACCTCACTTCCCCTGCACTTCCTTGCCGGATCTTGTTGCCATCGTGCCAGTGAAAGCGTTTCCTTGTGTGTTCCTAGCCTGTGTTCCAGACCTCCTGCCGTTGCCCCTGACTACGATCCTTGCTGCCTGCCCCGACCTTCTGCTACGTCCGACCTTGCTTCTGTCTACTCCCTTGTACCGCGCCTATCTTCAGCAGTCAGAGAGGTTGAGCCGTTGCTAGTGGATACGACCTGGTCACTACCGCCGCAGCAAGACCATCCCGCTTTGCGGCGGGCTCTGGTGAAAACCAGTAGTGGCTTAGAACCGATCCACTAGCACGGTCCACGCCAATCCCTCTCTGGCACAGAGGATCCACTACCTGCCAGCCGGCATCGTGACAGTAGATCCGGCCATGGATCCCGCTGAAGTTCCTCTGCCAGTTGTCGCTGACCTTACCACGGTGGTCGCCCAGCAGTCACAACAGATAGCGCAACAAGGCCAACAGCTGTCTCAACTGACCGTTATGCTACAGCAGTTACTACCACAACTTCAGCAATCATCTCCTCCGCCAGCTCCTGCACCTCCTCCGCAGCGAGTGGCCGCTCCTGGTCTACGCCTATCCTTGCCGGATAAATTTGATGGGGACTCTAAGTTTTGCCGTGGCTTTCTTTCCCAATGTTCCCTGCATCTGGAGATGATGTCGGACCTGTTTCCCACTGAAAGGTCTAAGGTGGCTTTCGTAGTCAGCCTTCTCTCTGGAAAAGCTCTGTCTTGGGCCACACCGCTCTGGGACCGCAATGACCCCGTCACTGCCTCTGTACACTCCTTCTTCTCGGAAATCCGAAGTGTCTTTGAGGAACCTGCCCGAGCCTCTTCTGCTGAGACTGCCCTGTTGAACCTGGTCCAGGGTAATTCTTCCGTTGGCGAGTATGCCGTACAATTCCGTACTCTTGCTTCAGAATTATCCTGGAATAATGAGGCCCTCTGCGCGACCTTTAAAAAAGGCCTATCCAGCAACATTAAAGATGTTCTGGCCGCACGAGAAATTCCTGCTAATCTACATGAACTTATTCACCTAGCCACTCGCATTGACATGCGTTTTTCCGAAAGGCGTCAGGAGCTCCGCCAGGATATGGACTTTGTTCGCACGAGGCGTTTCTTCTCCTCGGCTCCTCTCTCCTCTGGTCCCCTGCAATCCGTTCCTGTGCCTCCCGCCGTGGAGGCTATGCAGGTCGACCGGTCTCGCCTGACACCTCAAGAGAGGACACGACGCCGCATGGAGAACCTCTGCCTGTACTGTGCTAGTACCGAACACTTCCTGAGGGATTGTCCTATCCGTCCTCCCCGCCTGGAAAGACGTACGCTGACTCCGCACAAAGGTGAGACAGTCCTTGATGTCTACTCTGCTTCTCCACGTCTTACTGTGCCTGTGCGGATGTCTGCCTCTGCCTTCTCCTTCTCTACTGTGGCCTTCTTGGACTCTGGATCTGCAGGAAATTTTATTTTGGCCTCTCTCGTCAAAAGGTTCAACATCCCAGTGACCAGTCTCGCCAGACCCCTTTACATCAATTGTGTAAACAATGAAAGATTGGACTGTACCATACGTTTCCGCACGAAGCCCCTTCTTATGAGCATCGGATCTCATCACGAGAGGATTGAACTTTTGGTCCTCCCCAATTGCACCTCGGAAATTCTCCTTGGACTTCCCTGGCTTCAACTTCATTCCCCAACCCTGGATTGGTCCACTGGGGAGATCAAGAGTTGGGGGCCCTCTTGTTCCAAGGACTGTCTAAAACCGGTTCCCAGTAACCCTTGCCGTGACTCTGTGGTTCCTCCAGTAACCGGTCTCCCTAAGGCCTATATGGACTTCGCGGATGTTTTCTGCAAAAAACAAGCTGAGACTCTACCTCCTCACAGGCCTTATGATTGTCCTATCGACCTCCTCCCGGGCACTACTCCACCCCGGGGCAGAATTTATCCTCTCTCTGCCCCAGAGACTCTTGCCATGTCGGAATACGTCCAGGAAAATTTAAAAAAGGGCTTTATCCGTAAATCCTCCTCTCCTGCCGGAGCCGGATTTTTCTTTGTGTCCAAAAAAGATGGCTCCCTACGTCCTTGCATTGACTACCGCGGTCTTAATAAAATCACGGTTAAGAACCGCTACCCCCTACCCCTCATCTCTGAACTCTTTGATCGCCTCCAAGGGGCCCGCATCTTTACTAAATTGGACTTGAGAGGCGCCTATAACCTCATCCGCATCAGAGAGGGGGATGAGTGGAAAACGGCATTTAACACCAGGGATGGACACTTTGAGTATCTGGTCATGCCCTTTGGCCTGTGCAACGCCCCTGCTGTCTTCCAAGACTTTGTTAATGAAATTTTTCGTGATCTGTTATACTCCTGTGTTGTTGTATATCTGGACGATATCCTAATTTTTTCTGCCAATCTAGAAGAACACCGCCAGCATGTCCGTATGGTTCTTCAGAGACTTCGTGACAATCAACTCTATGCCAAAATTGAGAAATGTCTGTTTGAATGCCAATCTCTTCCTTTTCTAGGATATTTGGTCTCTGGCCAGGGACTACAAATGGATCCAGACAAACTCTCTGCCGTCTTAGATTGGCCACGCCCCTCTGGACTCCGTGCTATCCAACGCTTTTTGGGGTTCGCCAATTATTACAGGCAATTTATTCCACATTTTTCTACCGTTGTGGCTCCTATCGTGGCTTTAACCAAAAAAAATGCCGATCCCAAGTCCTGGCCTCCTCAAGCGGAAGACGCCTTTAAACGACTCAAGTCTGCCTTTTCTTCGGCTCCCGTGCTCTCCAGACCTGACCCTTCCAAACCCTTCCTATTGGAGGTTGATGCCTCCTCAGTGGGAGCTGGAGCTGTTCTTCTACAAAAAAATTCTTCCGGGCATGCTGTCACTTGTGGTTTTTTTTCTAGGACCTTCTCTCCGGCGGAGAGGAACTACTCCATCGGGGATCGAGAGCTTCTAGCCATTAAATTAGCACTTGAGGAATGGAGGCATCTGCTGGAGGGATCAAGATTTCCAGTTATTATTTACACCGACCACAAGAACCTCTCCTACCTCCAGTCTGCCCAACGGCTGAATCCTCGCCAGGCCCGGTGGTCTCTGTTCTTTGCCCGATTTAATTTAGAGATTCACTTTCGTCCTGCCGATAAGAACATTAGGGCCGATGCTCTCTCTCGTTCCTCGGATGCCTCAGAAGTTGAACTCTCTCCGCAACACATCATTCCTCCTGACTGCCTGATCTCCTCTTCTCCAGCCTCCATCAGACAAACTCCTCCAGGAAAGACCTTTGTTTCTCCACGCCAACGCCTCGGAATCCTCAAATGGGGTCACTCCTCCCATCTCGCAGGTCATGTGGGCATCAAGAAATCTGTGCAACTCATCTCCCGCTTCTATTGGTGGCCGACTCTGGAGACGGATGTTGTGGACTTTGTGCGAGCCTGCACTATCTGTGCCCGGGATAAGACTCCTCGCCAGAAGCCCGCTGGTTTTCTTCATCCCCTGCCTGTCCCCGAACAGCCTTGGTCTCTGATTGGTATGGATTTTATTACTGATTTACCCCCTTCCCGTGGCAACACTGTCATTTGGGTGGTCGTTGATCGATTCTCCAAAATGGCACATTTCATCCCTCTTCCTGGTCTTCCTTCTGCGCCTCAGTTGGCTAAACAATTTTTTGTACACATTTTTCGTCTTCACGGGTTGCCTACGCAGATCGTCTCGGATAGAGGCGTCCAATTCGTGTCTAAATTCTGGAGGGCTCTCTGTAAACAACTCAAGATTAAATTAAATTTTTCTTCTGCATATCATCCCCAGTCCAATGGACAAGTAGAAAGAATTAACCAGGTCTTGGGTGATTATTTGCGACATTTTGTTTCCTCCCGCCAGGATGACTGGGCAGATCTCCTTCCATGGGCCAAATTCTCGTACAACTTCAGAGTCTCTGAATCTTCCTCCAAATCCCCATTTTTCGTGGTGTACGGCCGTCACCCTCTTCCCCCCCTCCCTACTCCCTTGCCCTCTGGTCTGCCCGCTGTGGATGAAATTTCTCGTGACCTTTCCATCATATGGAGAGAGACCCAAAATTCTCTCTTACAGGCTTCATCACGCATGAAGAAGTTCGCGGATAAGAAAAGAAGAGCTCCTCCCGTTTTTTCCCCTGGAGACAAGGTATGGCTCTCCGCTAAATATGTCCGCTTCCGTGTCCCTAGCTACAAGTTGGGACCACGCTATCTTGGTCCTTTCAAAATTTTGTGTCAAATTAATCCTGTCTCTTACAAACTTCTTCTTCCTCCTTCTCTTCGTATTCCTAATGCCTTTCACGTCTCTCTTCTTAAACCACTCATCCTCAACCGTTTTTCTCCCAAATCTGTTCCTCCCACTCCTGTTTCCGGCTCCTCGGACATCTTTTCTGTCAAAGAAATCTTAGCTTCTAAAAAGATCAGAGGGAAAACTTTTTTTTTAGTGGACTGGGAGGGTTGTGGTCCTGAAGAGAGATCCTGGGAACCTGAGGACAACATCCTAGACAAAAGTCTGCTCCTCAGGTTCTCAGGCTCTAAGAAGATGGGGAGACCCAAGGGGGGGGGTACTGTTACGCTGAGCGCTCCGGGTCCCCGCTCCTCCCCGGAGCGCTCGCTACACTCTTCCCGCTGCAGCGCTCCGGTCAGATCCACTGACCCGGGGCGCTGCGATTCCGCTTCCAGCCGGGGTGCGATTCGTGATGCGGGTAGCGCCCGCTCGCGATGCGCACCCCGGCTCCCGTACCTGACTCGCTCTCCCTCGGTCCTGTCCCGGCGCGCGCGGCCCCGCTCCCTAGGGCGCGCGCGCGCCGGGTCTTTGCGATTTAAAGGGCCACTGCGCCGCTGATTGGCGCAGTGATTCCTATTAGTGTCTTCACCTGTGCACTTCCCTATATCACCTCACTTCCCCTGCACTTCCTTGCCGGATCTTGTTGCCATCGTGCCAGTGAAAGCGTTTCCTTGTGTGTTCCTAGCCTGTGTTCCAGACCTCCTGCCGTTGCCCCTGACTACGATCCTTGCTGCCTGCCCCGACCTTCTGCTACGTCCGACCTTGCTTCTGTCTACTCCCTTGTACCGCGCCTATCTTCAGCAGTCAGAGAGGTTGAGCCGTTGCTAGTGGATACGACCTGGTCACTACCGCCGCAGCAAGACCATCCCGCTTTGCGGCGGGCTCTGGTGAAAACCAGTAGTGGCTTAGAACCGATCCACTAGCACGGTCCACGCCAATCCCTCTCTGGCACAGAGGATCCACTACCTGCCAGCCGGCATCGTGACACTGACATCTTGAATTGCAACTGCCCAATCCCTTTGTTCTCTTTGGAGATAAGCTGCTACCAGAGGAGTCTGACAGCAGCTTACTGCCCCCTCCCCCTCCATTCCATTTTAAATTGCGAGAGATAGCTGCTGAATAAATGAGCATGTGTGTAGGGCTACCCTAACAACTGAATTAAATAAGGTATATTCAGGTATATGAAGCCCACGTCAACATTCCTACCATTCTTACCACATATTCCATCTAACCCCAGTAAAATGGACATTGTGGAGCTGGCAACAAAGTTATGATTAGTTTATCTGCTCCAATCTCTTAGAAGGGATACTCTTACAGGAATTGCTGAGAGAGTTAATGTTGGCTATGATAGAAGGGTGTCAAAACACTATCACACTTTGCTGTACATTGATAGGGTAATAACAGACAAGTCACAGTACTCATGCTGACCCTTTTCCACTGCCAAAAGCCTACGGTTGGCATGTGACGCCTCATAGCTGAACCATGATACAATAAAAGAAAGCAGCTTGATCTGATGAACATTTTTTAATTTTTTTTGCATTTTGTGTATGGCTGGATGTGGAAGAGGACGCTTACCTAAGGAAGAAATGGCACCAGGATGTACTGTGTGTGATGTTGTAGGCAATGTTCTTCTGGGAAACCGTGGTGCCTGGCCTTCATGTGGAAGTTACTTTAATGTCCAACATCAACCTATACATTGTTGAAGATCATTGAGTTCAAGGTGTTGACTTGGCTTACTAATTCTCCACATCTCAGTTCAATCAACCATTGTATGAAATGTGCTGGAAAAACAAGTCTGGTTCAGGAACCTCCCATCTTGTGGCCTAAAACATCTGCTGCTAATGTCTTGGTGCCAGATATCACTGGACACCTTCAAAGGTCTTGTGGAGTCTGAGCTGTTATAGTAGCCCAAGGGGGACCTTCACGATATAAGGTTTATTATTATGGCTAATGAGCGTAAAAAGAAATATCTCAATTACTTAAAATATATTTATATGTTATGTTCGTATAATTATACTGTAGATTATAAATAACATTCAATTTAGATGAATTACATTGGATTTTAAGTTTATAAATGTTATTTTAGTCAGTCTAGCTATTGATAAAGTTGCGCTGACTTTGCATCAACGGTCTCTGAAAAAGCCATGGTAGATCGCAAACTTGTTATCAGTGTACTTCTCCATGTCATGTGGTTTTATTTTTAGCATTGTCATGCTACATTTATCACTATTTAGCAGGTCTACAGTATATGCCACATAAAAAAAAAAAGTTTACTGAAGTGAAAATTAAGTGAAATGAAAATGGATACGATGCTAAAGGGAAATTAACATATACTGTATTATACAGTCATCTATATCTTTATTTTGGGCAACCCAGACTAGGAGTTCGTTATATGTTCAGTGTTACATTTGATGTCATGTAAAGGACATTTTAGATATACTCTACGGTTTATTCATTTTAGAATACGGTAAATGAGAGAAATAGAGATCACAAGTCTTTTATCATTATTGAGTATTTGAGATATATACATATATATATATATATATATATATATATATGTGTGTGTGTGTGTGTGTGTGTGTGTGTAAGAAATAAACCTGAACTTTTCCTGACAATCATTTCCATTTATGTACAGCGCACTGGCTAATATTTTAAAAGAATAAACATTATAAACAATTACATTTTTGAAGTATAAAACTTTTTTTTTTTTTTTACTGTCAGGCTTACTTAACCTTTCAGTATGTATAGAAGGGCCACTAACAAAAAATTAAGGGGTTGTCTAATTTAGAAAACAGATCTTTAAAAATGTTTTACGTTCACGCCGTTCACTGTAGTGGATCATTAGCATTATATTTTATTAGTTCGGATATTTACGCACACGGTGATACTAAATATGTTTATAAAAAAAATTTTGTTTACACATTTTTATTGGGGGTGGGGATTTTTCCTTTTTTTTCTTTTTTTACTTCTTTTTTACACTTATTTATTGTAACTTTATTGTAACTTTTTAATAGTCACTTTTTATTGTGACTATTTATAGCAATCACTTGATTGCTAATACTGTTCAATGCTATGCATAGGGCATAGCACTGATTAGTATTATCGGCGATCTTCTGCTCTGGTCTGCTGGAAGGCAGATCGCACTGAAGATGCCAGGAAGGTGGCGGAGGCAGATGAGGGGACCTCCGTCCGCCATGTTAGCTTGTCTGATCACCACGGCCATGCCGCAGGCAATCAGATCAGCCAAAACTGTAGCCGCACTGCCGCAGATGCCGTGATCTGTATTGCTCATGCATCTGAGGAGTTAATGGTGGACATCTGTGTGATCGCTGATGACGGCTATTACCAGCGGGTCCCTGGCTGCTATCAGCAGGCGGGACCTGCCGTACATGACCCGAGCATCGCTCCGATACTCGTGGTCATGTATAGGACATAAATGTACATCCTGGTGCACGAAGTACCTCTTGTCACGATGCCGGCTGGCAGGTAGTGGATCCTCTGTGCCAGAGAGGGATTGGCGTGGACCGTGCTAGTGGATCGGTTCTAAGTCACTACTGGTTTTCACCAGAGCCCGCCGCAAAGCGGGATGGTCTTGCTGCGGCGGTAGTGACCAGGTCGTATCCACTAGCAACGGCTCACCTCTCTGGCTGCTGAAGATAGGCGCGGTACAAGGGAGTAGACAGAAGCAAGGTCGGACGTAGCAGAAGGTCGGGGCAGGCAGCAAGGATCGTAGTCAGGGGCAACGGCAGGAGGTCTGGAACACAGGCTAGGAACACACAAGGAACGCTTTCACTGGCACAATGGCAACAAGATCCGGCAGGGAAGTGCAGGGGAAGTGAGGTGATATAGGGAACTGCACAGGTGAAGACACTGATTGGAATCACTGCGCCAATCAGCGGCGCAGTGGCCCTTTAAATCGCAAAGACCCGGCGCGCGCGCGCCCTAGGGAGCGGGGCCGCGCGCGCCGGGACAGGACCGAGGGAGAGCGAGTCAGGTACGGGAGCCGGGGTGCGCATCGCGAGCGGGCGCTACCCGCATCGCGAATCGCATCCCGGCTGGAGGCAGAATCGCAGCGCCCCGGGTCAGTGGATCTGACCGGAGCGCTGCAGCGGAGAGAGTGTAGCGAGCGCTCCGGGGAGGAGCGGGGACCCGGAGCGCTCGGCGTAACAGTACCCCCCCCCTTGGGTCTCCCCCTCTTCTTAGGGCCTGAGAACCTGAGGAGCAGACTTTTATCTAGGATGTTGTCCACAGGTTCCCAGGATCTCTCTTCAGGACCACAACCCTCCCAGTCCACTAAAAAAAAAGTTTTCCCTCTGACCTTTTTAGAGGCTAAGATCTCTTTGACAGAGAAGATGTCCGAGGAGCCGGAAACAGGAGTGGGAGGAACAGATTTGGGAGAAAAACGGTTGAGGATGAGTGGTTTAAGAAGAGAGACGTGAAAGGCATTAGGGATACGAAGAGAAGGAGGAAGAAGAAGTTTGTAAGAGACAGGATTAATTTGACACAAAATTTTGAAAGGACCAAGATAGCGTGGTCCCAACTTGTAGCTAGGGACACGGAAGCGGACATATTTAGCGGAGAGCCATACCTTGTCTCCAGGGGAAAAAACGGGGGGAGCTCTTCTTTTCTTATCCGCGAACTTCTTCATGCGTGATGAAGCCTGTAAGAGAGAATTTTGGGTCTCTCTCCATATAATGGAAAGGTCACGAGAAATTTCATCCACAGCGGGCAGACCAGAGGGCAAGGGGGTAGGGAGGGGAGGAAGAGGGTGACGGCTGTACACCACGAAAAATGGGGATTTAGAGGAAGATTCAGAGATTCTGAAGTTATACGAGAATTCGGCCCATGGAAGGAGATCTGCCCAGTCATCCTGGCGGGAGGAAACAAAATGTCGCAAATAATCACCCAAGACTTGGTTAATTCTTTCTACTTGTCCATTGGACTGGGGATGATATGCAGAAGAAAAATGTAATTTAATTTTGAGTTGTTTACAGAGAGCCCTCCAGAATTTAGACACGAATTGGACGCCTCTATCCGAGACGATCTGCGTAGGCAACCCGTGAAGACGAAAAATGTGTACAAAAAATTGTTTAGCCAACTGAGGCGCTGAAGGAAGACCAGGAAGAGGAATGAAATGTGCCATTTTGGAGAATCGATCAACGACCACCCAAATAACAGTGTTGCCACGGGAAGGGGGTAAATCAGTAATAAAATCCATACCAATCAGAGACCAAGGCTGTTCGGGGACAGGCAGGGGATGAAGAAAACCAGCGGGCTTCTGGCGAGGAGTCTTATCCCGGGCACAGATAGTGCAGGCTCGCACAAAGTCCACAACATCCGTCTCCAGAGTCGGCCACCAATAGAAGCGGGAGATGAGTTGCACAGATTTCTTGATGCCCACATGACCAGCGAGATGGGAGGAGTGACCCCATTTGAGGATTCCGAGGCGTTGGCGTGGAGAAACAAAGGTCTTTCCTGGAGGAGTTTGCCTGATGGAGGCTGGAGAAGTGGAGATCAGGCAGTCAGGTGGAATGATGTGTTGTGGAGAGAGTTCAACTTCAGAGGCATCCGAGGAACGAGAGAGAGCATCGGCCCTAATGTTCTTATCGGCAGGACGAAAGTGAATCTCAAAATTAAATCGGGCAAAGAACAGAGACCACCGGGCCTGGCGAGGATTCAGCCGTTGGGCAGACTGGAGGTAGGAGAGGTTCTTGTGGTCGGTGTAAATAATAACTGGAAATCTTGATCCCTCCAGCAGATGCCTCCATTCCTCAAGTGCTAATTTAATGGCAAGAAGCTCTCGATCCCCGATGGAGTAGTTCCTCTCCGCCGGAGAGAAGGTCCTAGAAAAAAAACCACAAGTGACAGCATGCCCGGAAGAATTTTTTTGTAAAAGAACAGCTCCAGCTCCCACTGAGGAGGCATCAACCTCCAGTAGGAAGGGTTTGGAAGGGTCAGGTCTGGAGAGCACGGGAGCCGAAGAAAAGGCAGACTTGAGTCGTTTAAAGGCGTCTTCCGCTTGAGGAGGCCAAGACTTGGGATCGGCATTTTTTTTGGTTAAAGCCACGATAGGAGCCACAACGGTAGAAAAATGTGGAATAAATTGCCTGTAATAATTGGCGAACCCCAAAAAGCGTTGGATAGCACGGAGTCCGGAGGGGCGTGGCCAATCTAAGACGGCAGAGAGTTTGTCTGGATCCATTAGTAGTCCCTGGCCAGAGACTAAATATCCTAGAAAAGGAAGAGATTGGCATTCAAACAGACATTTCTCAATTTTAGCATAGAGTTGATTGTCACGAAGTCTCTGAAGAACCATACGGACATGCTGGCGGTGTTCTTCTAGATTGGCAGAAAAAATTAGGATATCGTCCAGATATACAACAACACAGGAGTATAACAGATCACGAAAAATTTCGTTAACAAAGTCTTGGAAGACAGCAGGGGCGTTGCACAGGCCAAAGGGCATGACCAGATACTCAAAGTGTCCATCTCTGGTGTTAAACGCCGTTTTCCACTCATCCCCCTCTCTGATGCGGATGAGGTTATAGGCGCCTCTTAAGTCCAATTTAGTAAAGATGTGGGCACCTTGGAGGCGATCAAAGAGTTCAGAGATGAGGGGTAGGGGGTAGCGGTTCTTAACCGTGATTTTATTAAGACCGCGGTAGTCAATGCAAGGACGTAGGGAGCCATCTTTTTTGGACACAAAGAAAAATCCGGCTCCGGCAGGAGAGGAGGATTTACGGATAAAGCCCTTTTTTAAATTTTCCTGGACATACTCAGACATGGCAAGAGTCTCTGGGGCAGAGAGAGGATAAATTCTGCCCCGGGGTGGAGTAGTGCCCGGGAGGAGGTCGATAGGGCAATCAAAAGGCCTGTGAGGAGGTAGAGTCTCAGCTTGTTTTTTGCAGAAAACATCCGCGAAGTCCATATAGGCCTTAGGAAGACCGGTTATTGAGGGAACCACAGAGTCACGGCAAGGGTTACTGGGAACCGGTTTTAGACAGTCCTTGGAACAAGAGGGCCCCCAACTCTTGATCTCCCCAGTGGACCAATCCAGGGTTGGGGAATGAAGTTGAAGCCAGGGAAGTCCAAGGAGAATTTCCGAGGTGCAATTGGGGAGGACCAAAAGTTCAATCCTCTCGTGATGAGATCCGATGCTCATTAGAAGGGGCTCTGTGCGGAAGCGTATGGTACAGTCCAATCTTTCATTGTTTACACAATTGATGTAAAGGGGTCTGGCGAGACTGGTCACTGGGATGTTGAACCTGTTGACGAGAGAGGCCAAAATAAAATTTCCTGCAGATCCAGAGTCCAAGAAGGCCACAGTAGAGAAGGAGAAGGCAGAGGCAGACATCCGCACAGGCACAGTAAGACGTGGAGAAGCAGAGTAGACATCAAGGACTGTCTCAGCTTTGTGCGGAGTCAGCGGACGTCTTTCCAGGCGGGGAGGACGGATAGGACAATCCCTCAGGAAGTGTTCGGTACTAGCACAGTACAGGCAGAGGTTCTCCATGCGGCGTCGTGTCCTCTCTTGAGGTGTCAGGCGAGACCGGTCGACCTGCATAGCCTCCACGGCGGGAGGCACAGGAACAGATTGCAGGGGACCAGAGGAGAGAGGAGCCGAGGAGAAGAAACGCCTCGTGCGAACAGAGTCCATATCTTGGGCGGAGCTCCTGACGCCTTTCGGAAAAACGCATGTCAATGCGAGTGGCTAGGTGAATAAGTTCATGTAGATTAGCAGGAATTTCTCGTGCGGCCAGAACATCTTTAATGTTGCTGGATAGGCCTTTTTTAAAGGTCGCGCAGAGGGCCTCATTATTCCAGGATAATTCTGAAGCAAGAGTACGGAATTGTACGGCATACTCGCCAACGGAAGAATTACCCTGGACCAGGTTCAACAGGGCAGTCTCAGCAGAAGAGGCTCGGGCAGGTTCCTCAAAGACACTTCGGATTTCCGAGAAGAAGGAGTGTACAGAGGCAGTGACGGGGTCATTGCGGTCCCAGAGCGGTGTGGCCCATGACAGGGCTTTTCCGGACAGAAGGCTGACTACGAAAGCCACCTTAGACCTTTCAGTGGGAAACAGGTCCGACATCATCTCCAGATGCAGGGAACATTGGGAAAGAAAGCCACGGCAAAACTTAGAGTCCCCATCAAATTTATCCGGCAAGGATAGGCGTAGCCCAGGAGCGGCCACTCGCTGCGGAGGAGGTGCAGGAGCTGGCGGAGGAGATGACTGCTGAAGCTGTGGTAGTAACTGTTGTAGCATAACGGTCAGTTGAGACAGCTGTTGGCCTTGTTGCGCTATCTGTTGTGACTGCTGGGCGACCACCGTGGTGAGGTCAGCGACAACTGGCAGAGGAACTTCAGCGGGATCCATGGCCGGATCTACTGTCACGATGCCGGCTGGCAGGTAGTGGATCCTCTGTGCCAGAGAGGGATTGGCGTGGACCGTGCTAGTGGATCGGTTCTAAGTCACTACTGGTTTTCACCAGAGCCCGCCGCAAAGCGGGATGGTCTTGCTGCGGCGGTAGTGACCAGGTCGTATCCACTAGCAACGGCTCACCTCTCTGGCTGCTGAAGATAGGCGCGGTACAAGGGAGTAGACAGAAGCAAGGTCGGACGTAGCAGAAGGTCGGGGCAGGCAGCAAGGATCGTAGTCAGGGGCAACGGCAGGAGGTCTGGAACACAGGCTAGGAACACACAAGGAACGCTTTCACTGGCACAATGGCAACAAGATCCGGCAGGGAAGTGCAGGGGAAGTGAGGTGATATAGGGAAGTGCACAGGTGAAGACACTGATTGGAATCACTGCGCCAATCAGCGGCGCAGTGGCCCTTTAAATCGCAAAGACCCGGCGCGCGCGCGCCCTAGGGAGCGGGGCCGCGCGCGCCGGGACAGGACCGAGGGAGAGCGAGTCAGGTACGGGAGCCGGGGTGCGCATCGCGAGCGGGCGCTACCCGCATCGCGAATCGCATCCCGGCTGGAGGCAGAATCGCAGCGCCCCGGGTCAGTGGATCTGACCGGAGCGCTGCAGCGGAGAGAGTGTAGCGAGCGCTCCGGGGAGGAGCGGGGACCCGGAGCGCTCGGCGTAACACCTCTGCACCAGGATGTACATTTACGTGCGTGGTTGTTAAGGGGTTAATATATTACTACAAATTATTACATTTATTTAAACTTACGTATTCACATTGACACAGTCCAGCATATACTCATCTCTGCTATGCCAAATAGTGCTGGTGAAAGTGCCCTTTGCAAGGTGATATGTGAGCAGAAATTAAAGAAACAGCATCAGTACAGCAATGAAAGGGTTACACTAAGCACTGAAATGCTGCTGCTGCTGCTGCTGACAAGCTAAATGGAGTGGGAGAGGAGATTACACTGCCACACTGTGGACACACAGCAGTGGACACACTGGTATTTACAACTGAAACAACTGCCATGAGATTTATTGCAAAAAAGAGATGAGAGGGAAGCCTTGATTTACCTTTCATGCACTGTGTGCATCATATTCAGTAGTCAGACTGGCTGAGCTTTCAAATACACAGCCATGGCTTTCTCTCTCTCTCTCTCTCTCTCTCTCTCTCTCTCTCTCTTTCACTTAGCACACGCTAAGCCCTGAGCGTCCTGTGTTCTGTCCTGATCTAGCTTTTACTAGAGACAGGCTTAGCCTAACAACAGGCAGTTGACAGCAGTTTGCAGGAATGAGAGACACCTAATGGCGAAAACTTTAAAGCTATTTATCTGGGGTAAGGAGTCATTTTTGGTAAATGAAAACAGATACAAATATGTTATGAATTGCATAGGCTATAAAATAGAGGGTAGTTGTTTGAATTGACAGTGACCATATTAAAAGTGGCTAAGAACAGGTGACCATGTACTTTTTGACTTGTAATATTTGGTAATATCAAGACTAGGTATTACAAGGATATGCCTTCACTTTGTGATATGAAGGTGTCCAATCTCTAGGACCTCCACTGATCCTGAGATTTAGGTGTCTGCAGCACAATGTAGTACTGCTGTGCAGTGAATTTCAGCACAGTCACATTTAAAGGAAAATGGTTATCTGTTCACCCACACTAAACCCAATGCACTGGAGCAGGATGAGGGGTTAATGCAATGTAGAATTTTTTAAAATTCTTTTGCACCTTATACTAATGCTCAAGGACGTGCGCAGACATTTTGGGCGGACAGGGGCACAAGTAGAAAAAAGTGCACTTGTCATGATAAAAAAAAAAAAAAAAAAAAAAAGGAAAAACCTTACATATTTTAACACAATTCCTGAGGTAAGGGACCTGCGGCAGTCTAGTCAGCTGGAAGGGACCCACATCACCCCCACAGAGGTTCTAATCAGTGAGAGCATCATAGGGTAGGTTCTTTTGTAAGGGCAGGGGCTCAAGCCCCCTTTTGAGTCTATGTGTGCACATCCCTGCTAATGCCCCATAAGTCATCAGGGTGTGCGGAACTTGGGGGGAAGTCACTGTGTTTTGGGCTGTAGTCACTCCCTCTCATGAATGACAGCCCAGGTACCACCAATGTCACTGCTCTGCTACCTCTCCTCAACAAAACCTTGTGCAGGTCCATAAACAGTTATATCCCTCGGCATATATCGGCTTTTGGACTACTGCAAGATTTCAGTGAAGAGAGGAACCTGAGGGTTGATGTTGATGGTGCCGCATTTGGGCTGATTATTTCTGATTATGGATCAAAATGTGCGCAAACAATAAAATATGTTGGTAAATTTCCTATGTGTGAAATTACCCTAACAAAAGGGTAGTACCAAAAACATTTTGACAAAACTATATTTGTAGTTTTTTTTTTTCTATTCTGAACACCCATAATATTAAAATAACCATTTGGATTTTAATTAAAATATAATAAAAGAAGATGTTTCTCCATTTGTGTTGTATAATAAAAGAAGATAGTTACATGCATATATTAGCATGAAAATGTAAGAAGCCTTTTTTATCTTGCACTTTTTTATTTTGTACAATATACTTAAATTCAAAAAACATTTGCACAGTTTTTTCTCTGCACAAAATCCACATCCCTGTCAGTGTAACCACAGCACCCTCTTGTGGTTTTAGTCAAATTCACTACCAGTACTTGTTTTTGTTACCAGCAGAATACAGTCATTCTTGATAGTTTAGCATATGTTCACACTGAGGAAATTCAGCAAGGATCAGAAACGATCCGGAATCAGCACTTTTGTCCATGCAATCTGACATAGTCGCCATCCCATTGACAAACCATGTGTCCTATTTCCAGTGTGGGACTATAGAATCTTGGGCTCACTCGATGTATTCCTTCTTGAGGCCCAACCTTCAGCTTCTCTCCCTTTCTTTTTAACAATGACCTCCTCTCACAATGAGTATATAAATATACACTCATTGACAAAAAAAAAAAAATTGCACCCAAATATTCCTTCCCCTGTTGCCTTATCAAAATGCTCACAGAGACTATGCTTGGGTAGCATACCTCTTGGCGGGAGATGGCAGACTGCTAGACATGCCTTTACAGTGCACTCAAAGACATTTTGCCTAGTTGACAGCCTTTGACAGGGGGCACATCATTGGACTGATAAAGAGAAGAAGGGTGGTCATTTCAACAAATTGCCCACCATCTAGTTTGTTCTTATCAAGCTGTAAGGAGGTGTTTGGGACAGTGGTTACATGAAGGCACATACACTTGGCGAACTGGCTCTAAATGCCTTAGACAGACCACCAGTAGATGATTCGACCATCTTTACACATACCTGTCTCTGCCCAAACCATTTCCAGGAGTTTGGAAGAAGGAAATGATGTGTCCTGCAATTGACAGCCAGCCACTGTCGCCTTCATTTGCAGTGGAGTCATGAACACGAAACCTGGACAGCAACAGACTGGCGCTATATGGACTATATAGCAACAAATCTAAGTTCTGTCTGGGATCCAAGAACAGTCTGGTTCAGGTATGGAGGCCCTTATGGTAACCGCTTTAATCTCGCTTTTACTGTGAAGCAACACACTGCCCCTATTGCTAGTGTGATGATCTGAGGCCCATTGCATATGACAGCTGGTTACCCCTGCTAGTGATACGAGGGACACTCATTACTCAGTATCTCATATAAATGAGTCCACCCCTCACATTTTTGTAAATATTTTATTCTATATTTTCATGAAAAAACACTAAAGAAATGACACTCTGCTACAAAAGTATTGAGTGCACAGCCTGTATAACAGTGTTTAATGTTGTGCCCCCTCAAAATAACTTAAAACACAGCCTAAACCTTAGCAACAAAAGTGAGTACACTCCTGAGTGGAAATGTTCAAATTGGGTCTAAAGTTGTAATATTTTGGGATTTTGTGTGGCCACTGCTATGTTCTAGCTCTGCCTTAAAGGGGTACACCGGTAGAAAACTTTTTTTTATTTTAAATCAACTGGTGCCAGAAAGTTAAACAGATTTGTAAATTGCCTTAAAGGGGTACTCCAGTGGAAAACTTTTTTTTATTGTAAATCAACTGGTGCCAGAAAGTTAAAGGGGTTGTGCGCACGCCAAAGTCTATGGGAAGGGGGCGTGACAGCGGTCGCACCCCCTTTCCATAGACTTTCGTTGAGGGGGCGGGCGAGACGTCACGAAGGGCCCAGGTGTGACATCACGCCCGGCGGCTGCGAACATGGAAGCCCGCACACAGCGTTCGGAGTAATGAACTTCCGGACGCTGTGAGCGGAGCTCCGAACTGCAGGGCAGCGCACAACCCCTTTAAACAGATTTTTAAATTGCTTCTATTAAAAAAATCTTAATCCTTCCAGTACTTATTAGCTGCTGAATACTACAGAGGAAATTATTTTCTTATTGGAACAAAGAGCTCTCTGCTGACATCATGAGCACAGTGCTCTCTGCTGACATCTCTGTCTATTTTAAGAACTGTCCAGAGTAGGAGAAAATCACCATAGCAAACATATGCTTCTCTGGACAGTTCCTAAAATGGACAGAGATGTCAGCAGAGAGCACTGTGCTCGTGATGTCAGCAGAGAGCACTGTGTTCCAAAAATAAACTAATTTCCTCTGTAGTATTCAGCAGCTAATAAGTACTGGAAGGATTAAGATTTTTTAATAGAAGTAATTTACAAATCTTATAATTAGGTGCAGCTCACAACAGAAGGACCGAGGCAGTCAAAGCTAAAGCCGGACCCCACCGGCAACAATAATGAATATCAATTGAAATCTATAGCTTATGCCTCTAGGACCTCACCAATGGTGCATAATGATGTGGGCAATAATAGATTAAACAGCGTTACTCAGAAATTGTTTTTTAATTCAGATTATAAAATATAAATATATAAAACAATAACAAAATAACACATTACACTGACACTATCTAATGAAAATCCCACTGGGCCCTAGTGAGATATCCAAAATAGAATATAAAAAATAAATATAAAAATAAATTAGTGTTCCAATGAGTCCATGAATCTGCAGATAAAAAAGTAATAAAATCCGCAAAAGGTGTAGATAGATATTTGGTTTTGTGGCAGAATAATTTTGTAACATAAAGTCAAATGTAACAGAAAGTTAGTGATCAAAATGAATGAATGATACAGAGTATCTCTCACCATTGCTTCTGGCTTGATGGATTTTGGTGGATGGATCGCAGCCTTGTGTTCCTCGTATGCCCCAATATGGTGGAGGGGGGCACTGGTTGATACGTCTCCCTTAGCAGCCCCGTTGGCAGGGGGGCGCAAATAGATGTTGCGTACCGTGGGCTCTGATGGCGGAGGAGCATGCAGCAGATTTCAGCGCTGGGGACCTCATTCGCTAGCCGGCTTACTACAGGTGGCACTGGTCTGGCACTCCAGAGTGTCAGTCGGCTCGGGAGCGACAGCGGGTCTGGCGGTGATGGTACGCCGGGAGCGGTGGAAGGTCCGGGGATGGGGTCCCACGTGGAAGCAGGAGGTAAGGCTGTGCGATGTAATAGGTGGCGTGGTTGCAGCCAGGCAGGGCGGAATAAGACTGATTTAACTCCTCTGTTGCCAAAAACATATATGTTTGCAGATGGACACTAATAATGGCTCTGTGAACAGTGCCAGATTCCTAAACGCGTTTCGGGTGCTGGGAAACATGAACCTCCGACCCCTTCCTCAGTAGAAATGTGTATATTTTTAGTGTCCATCTGCAAACATATATGTTTTTGGCAACAGAGGAGTTAAATCAGTCTTATTCCGCCCTGCCTGGCTGCAACCACGCCACCTATTACATCGCACAGCCTTACCTCCTGCTTCCACGTGGGACGCCATCCCCGGACCTTCCACCGCTCCCCGCGTACCATCACCGCCAGACCCGTTGTCGCTCCCGAGCCGACTGACACTACTGCCGGAGTGCCAGACCAGTGCCACCTGTAGTAAGCCGGCTAGCGAACGAGGTCCCCAGCGCTGAAATCTGCTGCATGCTCCTCCGCCATCGGAGCCCACGGTACGCAACATCTATTTGCGCTCCCCTGCCAACGGGGCTGCTAAGGGAGACGTATCAACCAGTGCCCCCCTCCACCATATTGGGGCATACGAGGAACACAAGGCTGCGATCCATCCACCAAAATCCATCAAGCCAGAAGCAGTGGTGAGAGATACTCTGTATCATTCATTCATTTTGATCACTGACTTTTTGTTACATTTGACTTTATGTTACAAAATTATTCTGCCACAAAACCAAATATCTATCTACACCTTTTGCGGATTTTATTATTTTTTTATCTGCAGATTCATGGACTCATTGGAACACTAATTTATTTTTATATTTATTTTTTATATTCTATTTTGGATATCTCACTAGGGCCCAGTGGGATTTTCATTAGATAGTGCCAGTGTAATGTGTTATTTTGTTATTGTTTTATATTTTTATATTTTATAATCTGAATTAAAAACAATTTCTGAGTAACGCTGTTTAATCTATTATTGCCCACATCATTATGCAACAATTGGTGAGGTCCTAGAGGCATAAGCTATAGATTTCAATCAATTTACAAATCTGTTTAACTTTCTGGCACCAGCTGATTAAAAAAAAAAAAAAAAGTTTTCCACCGGAGTACCCTTTTAAGCTTCTTGAACATAGAATTCACAAGAATTTCACAGTTTGCCACTGGAAGCTTCTTACATGCTTTCATGACGATATCACAGATCTGGTGGATGTGAGAGACCTTGCTTTCCCCCACCTTCCATTTGAGGATGCCCCAAAGATGCTTACCCCCTTAAGAACGCAGCCCATTTTCACCTTAAGGACCAGAGCATTTTTAGCACATCTGACCACTGTCACTTTAAGCATTAATAACTCTGGGATGCTTTTACTTATGAATTTGATTATGAGATTGTTTTTTAATTTCTTGGTTAAAAATTCAAAAATTTTATGAAAAATTCGAAAATTTATAAATTTTCTACATTTGAAGCTCTCTGCTTGTGAGGAAAATTGACATTCCAAATACATTTTATGTTGATTCACATATACAATATGTCTACTTTATGTTTGCATCATAAAGTTGACATGTTTTTACTTTTGGAAGACATGAGTGGGCTTCAAAGTTCAGCAGCAATTTTGAAGTGGATTTGAAGGGCCTTAATATTAGAAATACCCCATAAATGACCACATTATAAAAACTGCACCCCTCAAAGTATTCAAAGTAACATTCAAAAGGTTTGTTAACCCTTTAGGTGTTTCACAGGATTAGCAGCAAAGTGAAGGAGAAAATTCTAAATCTCAATTTTTTATACTAACATGTTCTTGTAGACCCAGTTTTTGAATTTTTACAAGGGGTAAACAAGAGAAATCCCCCAAAATTTGTAACCCAATTTCTCTTAAGTTAGGAAATACCTCATATGTGTACGTAAAGTGTTCTGTGGGCACAGTAGAGGGCTCAGAAGGCAAGGAGCGACAATTGGATAAGTCAATTTTGCTAAAATGGTTTTTGGTGGAGCATGTCGCATTTAGGAAGCCCCAATGGTGCCATAACAGCAAAAATAAAACTACACCCCTCAAGGCATGTAACAAGGGGTCCAATGAGCCTTAACACCCTACAGATGTTTGATGATTTTTAGTTAAAATCGGATGTGTAAATGAAATTTTTTTTTCACTAAAGCGCATTTTTTCCCCAAATTTACCATTTTTACAAGGGGTAATGGGAGAAAATGCCCCCCAAAATTTGTAACCCCATTTCTTCCGAATATGGAAATACCCCATGTTAGGACGTAAAATACTCTGCTGGCGAACTACAATCTCAGAAGATTTCACTAAAATGCAGTTTTTCTCCCAAATTTTACATTTTTACAAGGGGTAATAGAAGAAAATGCCCCCAAAAATACCCCATGAGTAAGGAAATACCCCATGTGTGAACATCAAGTGCTCTGCTGGCGCACTACAATGCTCAGAAGAGAAGGGAAGGAGCATTTAATAAGTGGTGTAGTGAGCATTTACACCCTACTGGCATTTGAAAGATCTTTTGAACAGTGGGCTGTGCAAATGAAAAATTAAATTTTTCATTTTTACGGGCCACTGTTCCAAAAATCTGTCAGACACCTGTGGGGCATAAATTCTCACTGTATCCCTTATTACATAACGTGAGGGGTATAGTTTCCAAAATGGTGTCACATATGTGGGGGGTCCATTGTTCTGGCACCATGGGGGCTTTGTAAACACACGTGGCCTTCAATTCCAGACACATTTTCTCTCCAAAAGCCTAATGGCGCTCCTCTTCTGAGCATTGTAGTTCGCCTGCAGAGCACTTTAAATCGACATATGGGGTATGTGGGACTACAAATTTTGGGGGGCTTTTTTTCCTATTTTCCCTTGTGAAAATGAAAAATGTAGGGTAACACCAGCATTTTAAGCATTTTAGTTAAAAAAAAAGTTTTTTCATTTTCAATCCAACTTTAACGAAAATTCCGTCAAACACTTGTGGGGTGTTAAGGCTCACTATACCACTTGTTACGTTCCGTGAGGGATGTAGTTTCCAAAATGGGGTCACATGTGGGTATTTATTTTTTTATGTTTATGTCGGAACCGCTGTAAAATCAGCCACCCCTGTGCAAATCACCAATTTAGGCCTCAAATGTACATAGTGCGCTCTCACTCCTGAGCCTTGTTGTGCGTCCACAGAGCATTTTACGCCCCCCACATATGGGGTATTTCCGTACTGAGGAGAAATTTTTTCCTTTTACCTCTTGTGAAAATAAAAAGTATGGGGCATCACCAGCATGTTAGTGTAAAAAAAAATTTTTTTTTACACTAACAGGCTGGTGTAGCCCCCAACTTTTCTTTTTCATAAGGGGTAAAAGGAGAAAAAGGCCCATAAGTTTTGTAACGCAATTGCTCCCGAGTACAGAAATACCCCATATGTGGCCCTAAACTGTTTCCTTGAAATACAACAGTGCTCCGAAGTGAGAGAGCGCCATGCGCATTTGAAGACTACATTAGGGATTGCATAGGGGTGGACAGACATAGGGGTATTCTACGCCATGGATTCCCAAACAGGGTGCCTCCAGCTGTTGCTAAACTCCCAGCATGCCTGGACAGTCAGTGGCTGTCCGGAAATGCTGGGAGTTGATGTTTGGCAACAGCTGGAGGCTCCGTTTTGGAAACACTGCCATACGATACATTTTTCATTTTTATTGGGGCAGACAGTGTAAGGGGGTATATATGTAGTGTTTTACCCTTTATTATGTGGTATTGTAGAGTAGTGTAGTGTTTTTAAGGGACATTCACACTAGCGGGTTTACGGTGAGTTTCACTCTAGGAGTTTGCGCTGCGGCGGAGAATTTGACACAGCTCAAACTTGAGCCAGGAAACTCACTGTAAACCCGCTTGTGTGAATGTACCCTGTACATTCACATGGGGGGGGGGACCTCCAGCTGTTGCAAAACTACAACTCCCAGCATGCACTGACAGACCGGGCATGCTGGGCGTTGTACTTTTGCAACAGCTGGAGGCACACTGGTTGGAAAACCTTCAGTTAGGGTCTGTTACCTAACTTAGTATTTTACGACAAGTGTGCCTCCAGCTGTTGCAAAACTACAACTCCCAGCATGTACTGATCGCCGAAGGGCATGCTGGGAGATGTAGTTATGCAACAGCTGGAGGTACGCAACTACAACTCCCAGCATGCTGAGACAGCCGTTTGCTGTTCGTGCATGCTGGGAGTTGTAGCTTTGCAAGATTTAGAGGGCCACGGTTTAGAAACAACTACACAGTGATCTCCAAACTGTGGCCCTCCAGATGTTGCAAAACTACAAATCCCAGCATGCCCAGACAGCAAACAGCTGTTTGGGTATGCTGGGAGTTGTAGTTTTGCAACATCTGGAGGGCTACAGTTTAGAGACCACTGTATTGTGGTTTCCAAACTGTAGCCCTCCAGATGTTGCTAGGCAACAACTCACCGTCTTCCGAAGTCAGCAGGATCGCTGCCCGCTGCTGCCAATTGCTGCCTGTAAGGGACCTCCACCGCCGCTGGCCACACTACAGTACCCCCATTCTGCCCTGACTACCGTGGGTGGGCAGAACGGGGGAACCGAACCGGAGACCCTTATGACCCGGAATTGCTGCAGATCGCTGGTCTCAGGATCCCCCCCAGGGGTTTGCATGGGGTGCCTGCTGTCACGATGCCGGCTGGCAGGAGGTGGATCCTCTGTGCCAGAGAGGGATTGGCGAGGACCGTGCTAGTGGACCGGTTCTAAGTCACTACTGGTGTTCACCAGAGCCCGCCGCAAAGCGGGATGGTCTTGCTGCGGCGGTAGTAACCAGGTCGTATCCACTAGCAACGGCTCAACCTCTCTGACTGCTGAAGATAGGCGCGGTACAAGGGAGTAGACAAAAGCAAGGTCGGACGTAGCAGAAGGTCGGGGCAGGCAGCAAGGATCGTAGTCAGGGGCAACGGCAGGAGGTCTGGAACACAGGCTAGGAACACACAAGGGAACGCTTTCACTAGGCACAAGGGCAACAAGATCCGGCGAGGGAGTGCAGGGGAAGTGAGGTATACATAGGGAGTGCACAGGTGAAGACACTAATTGGAACCACTGCGCCAATCAGTGGCGCAGTGGCCCTTTAAATCGCAGAGACCCGGCGCGCGCGCGCCCTAGGGAGCGGGGCCGCGCGCGCCGGGACAGGACCGAGGGAGAGCGAGTCAGGTACGGAAGCCGGGGTGCGCATCGCGAGCGGGCGCCACCCGCATCGCGAATCGCATCCCGGCTGGAGGCGGTATCGCAGCGCACCCGGTCAGTGGATCTGACCGGGGCGCTGGCGTAGCGAGGATGTTGCGAGCGCTCCGGGGAGGAGCGGGGACCCCGAGCGCTCTGCGTAACAGTACCCCCCCCCTTGGGTCTCCCCCTCTTCTTAGAGCCTGAGAACCTGAGGACCAGACTTTTATCTAGGATATTGTCCTCAGGTTCCCAGGATCTCTCTTCAGGACCACAGCCCTCCCAGTCCACTAAAAAAAAAGTTTTTCCTCTGACCTTTTTGGAGGCCAGTATCTCCTTTACGGAGAAGATGTCTGAAGAACCAGAGACAGGAGTAGGAGAAATAAGTTTGGGAGAGAAACGGTTGATGATGAGTGGTTTAAGAAGAGAGACATGAAAGGCATTAGGAATACGAAGAGAAGGAGGAAGAAGAAGTTTGTAAGAGATAGGATTAATTTGGCACAAGATTTTGAAAGGACCAAGATAGCGTGGTCCCAATTTGTAGCTGGGAACACGGAAGCGGACATATTTAGCGGAGAGCCATACCTTGTCTCCGGGAGAAAAAATGGGGGGGAGCTCTTCTTTTCTTATCAGCAAACTTCTTCATGCGTGATGAAGCCTGTAAGAGAGAATTTTGGGTCTCTTTCCATATGGTGGAAAGATCACGAGTTATTTCATCCACAGCGGGCAAACCAGAGGGCAAGGGAGTAGGGAGGGGGGAAGAGGGTGACGGCCGTACACCACGAAAAATGGGGATTTGGAAGAAGATTCAGAGACTCTGAAGTTGTACGAGAATTCGGCCCATGGAAGAAGATCTGCCCAGTCATCCTGGCGGGAGGAAACAAAATGCCGTAAATAATCACCCAGGACCTGGTTAATTCTTTCTACTTGCCCATTGGATTGAGGATGATAAGCAGAAGAAAAGTTTAATTTAATCTTGAGTTGTTTACAGAGAGCCCTCCAGAATTTTGACACGAATTGGACGCCTCTATCCGAGACGATCTGCGTGGGCAACCCGTGAAGACGAAAAATGTGTACAAAAAATAGTTTTGCCAACTGAGGCGCTGAAGGAAGACCAGGAAGAGGAATAAAATGTGCCATCTTGGAAAATCGATCAACGACCACCCAAACAACAGTGTTGCCACGGGAAGGGGGTAAGTCTGTAATAAAGTCCATACCAATCAGAGACCAAGGCTGTTCGGGGACAGGCAGAGGATGAAGAAGACCAGCAGGCTTCTGGCGAGGAGTCATATCCCGGGCACAGACAGTGCAGGCCCGCACAAAATAAACAACATCCGTCTCCAGAGTCGGCCACC
Source organism: Hyla sarda (assembly GCF_029499605.1). NCBI lineage: Eukaryota > Metazoa > Chordata > Amphibia > Anura > Hylidae > Hyla > Hyla sarda. The sequence goes on along the minus strand of NC_079189.1, from coordinate 319,781,212 downwards.
AATAGAAACGAGAGATGAGTTGCAAGGATTTCTTGATGCCCGCATGGCCTGCGAGATGGGAGGAGTGACCCCATTTGAGGATTCCGAGGCGTTGGCGTGGAGAAACGAAGGTCTTCCCTGGAGGAGTTTGCCTGATGGAGGCTGGAGAAGTGGAGATCAGGCAGTCAGGAGGAATGATGTGTTGCGGAGAGAGCTCTACTTCCGAGGCATCCGAGGAACGAGAGAGAGCATCGGCCCTAATGTTCTTATCGGCAGGGCGAAAGTGAATTTCAAAATTAAACCGGGCAAAGAACAGAGACCACCTGGCCTGGCGAGGGTTCAGCCGTTGGGCAGACTGGAGATAGGAGAGATTCTTGTGATCGGTGTAAATAATAACTGGAAATTTTGATCCCTCCAGCAGATGCCTCCATTCCTCAAGTGCTAATTTAATGGCCAGTAGCTCTCGATCCCCGATGGAGTAGTTCCTCTCCGCCGGAGAGAAGGTCCTAGAAAAAAAACCACAAGTAACAGCATGCCCAGAAGAATTTTTTTGTAGAAGAACCGCTCCAGCTCCTACTGAGGAGGCATCAACCTCCAATAGGAAGGGTTTAGATGGGTCAGGTCTGGAGAGCACGGGAGCAGAAGAAAAGGCAGACTTGAGCCGTTTAAAGGCGTCTTCCGCTTGAGGAGGCCATGACTTAGGATTGGCATTCTTCTTGGTTAAAGCCACGATAGGAGCCACAATGGTGGAAAAATGTGGAATAAATTGTCTGTAATAATTGGCGAACCCCAAAAAACGTTGGATAGCACGGAGTCCGGAGGGGCGTGGCCAATCTAAGACGGCAGAGAGTTTGTCTGGGTCCATTTGTAGTCCCTGGCCAGAGACCAAGTATCCTAGGAAAGGAAGAGATTGACATTCAAACAGACATTTCTCCATTTTGGCATAAAGTTGATTGTCTCGAAGTCTCTGAAGAACCATGTGGACATGCTGGCGGTGTTCTTCTAGGTTGGCAGAAAAAATCAGAATATCGTCCAGATACACAACAACACAGGAATATAAGAGATCACGAAAAATTTCATTAACAAAGTCTTGGAAGACGGCAGGGGCGTTGCACAGGCCAAAGGGCATGACCAGATACTCAAAGTGTCCATCTCTAGTGTTAAATGCCGTTTTCCATTCGTCCCCCTCCCTGATGCGGATGAGATTATAAGCACCTCTTAAGTCCAGTTTGGTAAAGATGTGGGCACCTTGGAGGCGATCAAAGAGTTCAGAGATAAGAGGTAGAGGGTAGCGGTTCTTTACCGTGATTTTATTAAGTCCGCGGTAGTCAATGCAAGGACGTAGAGAGCCATCTTTTTTGGACACAAAGAAAAATCCAGCTCCGGCAGGAGAGGAGGATTTGCGGATAAACCCCTTTTTTAAATTTTCCTGGATGTACTCAGACATAGCAAGAGTCTTTGGGGCGGACAGAGGATAAATTCTGCCCCGGGGTGGAGTAGTGCCCGGGAGGAGGTCAATAGGACAGTCATAAGGCCTGTGAGGAGGTAGAGTCTCAGCTTGTTTCTTGCAAAATACGTCAGCATAGTCCATATAGGCCTTAGGGAGACCGGTTACAGGGGGAACCACAGGGTCACGGCAGGGAGTACTGGGAACCGGTTTAAGGCAGTCCTTGAAACAAGAGGTACCCCAGCTCTTGATCTCCCCTGTGGACCAATCCAGGGTTGGGGAATGGCGTTGAAGCCACGGTAGTCCAAGGAGAATTTCGGAAGTGCAATTGGGGAGGACCAAAAACTCAATTTTTCATGATGAGGTCCGATGCACATTAGGAGGGGCTCCGTGCGGTAACGTATGGTACAGTCCAATCTTTCATTGTTAACACAATTGATGTAGAGGGGTCTGGCGAGACTGGTTACCGGGATGTTGAACCTGTTGATGAGAGAGGCCAGAATAAAGTTTCCTGCAGATCCGGAATCCAAGAAGGCCATAGTAGGGAAGGAGAAGGTAGATGCAGATATCCGCACAGGCACAGTAAGACGTGGAGAAGCAGAGTTGACATCAAGGACTGTCTCACCTTTGTGCGGAGTCAGCGTGCGTCTTTCCAGGCGGGGAGGACGGATAGGACAATCCTTCAGGAAGTGTTCGGTACCGGCACAGTACAGGCAGAGATTCTCCATGCGGCGTCGTGTCCTCTCTTGAGGTGTCAGGCGAGACCGGTCAACTTGCATAGCCTCCACGGCGGGAGGCACAGGAACGGATTGCAGAGGACCAGAGGAGAGAGGAGCCGTGGAGAAAAAACGCCTCGTGCGAACAAAGTCCATATCCTGGCGGAGCTCCTGACGCCTTTCGGAAAAACGCATGTAAATGCGAGTGGCAAGATGAATGAGTTCATGTAGATTAGCAGGAATTTCTCGTGCGGCCAGAACATCTTTAATGTTGCTGGATAGGCCTTTTTTAAAGGTCGCGCAGAGGGCCTCATTATTCCAGGATAGTTCAGAAGCAAGAGTACGGAATTGTATGGCGTACTCGCCAACGGAAGAATTACCCTGGACCAGGTTCAGCAGGGCAGTCTCAGCAGAAGAGGCTCGGGCAGGTTCCTCAAAGACACTACGAATTTCCGAGAAGAAGGAGTGTACAGAGGCAGTGACGGGGTCATTGCGGTCCCAGAGCGGTGTGGCCCATGACAGAGCTTTTCCAGACAGAAGGCTGACTACGAAAGCCACCTTAGACCTTTCAGTAGGAAACTGGTCCGACATCATCTCCAAGTGCAGGGAACATTGTGAAAGAAAGCCGCGGCAAAACTTAGAGTCCCCATCAAATTTATCCGGCAAGGATAGTCGTAGGCCTGAAGCGGCCACTCGCTGCGGAGGAGGTGCGGGAGCTGGCGGAGGAGATGATTGCTGAAGCTGTGGTAGTAGCTGCTGTAGCATCACGGTCAGTTGAGACAGCTGGTGGCCTTGTTGCGCTATCTGTTGTGACTGCTGGGCGACCACCGTGGTGAGGTCGGCGACAACTGGCAGAGGTACTTCAGCGGGATCCATGGCCGGATCTACTGTCACGATGCCGGCTGGCAGGAGGTGGATCCTCTGTGCCAGAGAGGGATTGGCGAGGACCGTGCTAGTGGACCGGTTCTAAGTCACTACTGGTGTTCACCAGAGCCCGCCGCAAAGCGGGATGGTCTTGCTGCGGCGGTAGTAACCAGGTCGTATCCACTAGCAACGGCTCAACCTCTCTGACTGCTGAAGATAGGCGCGGTACAAGGGAGTAGACAAAAGCAAGGTCGGACGTAGCAGAAGGTCGGGGCAGGCAGCAAGGATCGTAGTCAGGGGCAACGGCAGGAGGTCTGGAACACAGGCTAGGAACACACAAGGGAACGCTTTCACTAGGCACAAGGGCAACAAGATCCGGCGAGGGAGTGCAGGGGAAGTGAGGTATACATAGGGAGTGCACAGGTGAAGACACTAATTGGAACCACTGCGCCAATCAGTGGCGCAGTGGCCCTTTAAATCGCAGAGACCCGGCGCGCGCGCGCCCTAGGGAGCGGGGCCGCGCGCGCCGGGACAGGACCGAGGGAGAGCGAGTCAGGTACGGAAGCCGGGGTGCGCATCGCGAGCGGGCGCCACCCGCATCGCGAATTGCATCCCGGCTGGAGGCGGTATCGCAGCGCACCCGGTCAGTGGATCTGACCGGGGCGCTGGCGTAGCGAGGATGTTGCGAGCGCTCCGGGGAGGAGCGGGGACCCGGAGCGCTCGGCGTAACACCTGCTGAATGATTTCAGCAGGCATCCTGGTACGGTCCCCGTCCGGTGAGCAGCGGGGACCGGAATTCCCCCGGGCATACAGGTACGCCCTGGGTCCTTAAGTGGTTAATAGGGTTTAGGTCTGGAGACATGCTAAGCCAGTCAATCACCCTTACCCTCAGCTTCTTTAGCAAGGCATTGTTCGTGTGTCAAAGGGCTGGCCAATTGGCGGAGTCAAGGGGAGTCAAAATTTGCTTTTGCCTAAGGTGGCAAAAATCCTTGCACCAGCCCTGGTTATATTGTGCTATTTTCCCCCATTAAAGTCTTCAGTTTGTTCTACAACTGAATTGTCCATGTTAAAGGTCATATTAAAGTTGGAAAAGTTCTGACATGATTTATCTTTATCTCATGTTTTAACATTACAAGAAGCTATTTTATAATGGTGTATAGACTGTTAGGGTTTAGGTGTTTGGGTTCATTATCATGTTGGAATATACTGTCCTGCAGCCCAGTCTCCAAAGGGGGGGGGGGATCATGCTCTTCTTCAGTATATCACAGCACATGTTGACATTCATGGTTTCCTCAATGGCCTGCAAGAGCGTGACACGCCGACCACCATGCTTGACTTCTCTTTGTATTCCTCACTTGGATGCCGCCATACACGATCAACATGATCTTAACCAAATAGGTTTATATTGGTCTCATCTATATCAGGTAAGTAGCCATTTTGAAAGGTGTTTATCACATCTGTGAACCCCGAGTATGCCTGAGGTCTGAGTGCGCCTGGATAATACATGAGGCGCTGGTTTCCATCATTGTTTAAATCACCCTCCTTTTCCCATTTTCCATATAAAAAAATATGTAGACATAATAAGAATAGATATATTTGATAGCGCTGGGTGCGTAGTTGTCCGACCTAACAATAATTATTTATTATCCAGTATGGTGAACATTGTTAATGTAAACATATACCAAACCCCAGAATTGTGTTTTTGTTCTTGTTTTTATCAAATCATATCCCAGAAAAAGGGGAAAAAAAGTTTTTTCTCTAAAAATTAGTTTTTCTAAAAAGTTTAGAATTTTTTTTTAATTAGTAAAATATGATGCAAACTATAGAAATTGGGTATTGTTTTTATCGCGTTGACCTAAAGTATCAAGATTACATGTTAGTTTGATTGCATGGTGAATGGCGTAAAAAAAAAAAAAAAGAAACTCCCTTAAATTTGTCCAAAAAAAAAATTGATTTCATCTTTCAAATAAGATGCATATGAGTATATGATATACACAAATTAACAAAGGCATTACAAAGTGCAACGAGGAAAAAAACTAAAGTGCAACAGTGAAAATTTGCCCGGTCCTTAAAAGGGCACTGTCAGATAAAAAAACGTTTTTATAAGTTGTACATCTTGGCAAATCATTAACCTTTCTAATATACTTCATGAGAAAATGTTATTTCCTTTTTATAGATATCATGGCTTATAAAATCATGGCTTTGTCCAAGCTGAAGCACAGGCCTCTGTGTGTCTGAAAGGACAGGAGAGAGCACAGAGGAGTACTATCAAACAGGAGACAGCACAGAGGAGTGAGATCAGACAGGAGAGAGCACAGAGGAGTACTATCAAACAGGAGAGAGCACAAAGGAGTGCTATCAGACAGGAGAGAGCACAGAGGAGTTCTATCAAACAGGAGAGAGCACAGAGGAGTCCTTTCAGACATGAGATAGAACAGAGGAGTCCTATCAGACAGGAGATAGCACAGAGGAGTCATATCATACAGGAGAGAGCACAGAGGGGTACTATCAGACAGGAGAGAGCACAGAGGAGTCCTATCAGACAGGAGAGAGCACAGAGGAGTGCTATCAGACAGGAGAGAGCACAGGGGAGTCCTATCAGACAAGAGAGAGCACAAAGGAGTGCTATCAGACAGGAAAGAGCACAGAGGTATGCTATCAGGCAGGAGAGAGCACAAAGGAGTCCTATCAGACAGGAGAGAGCACAGAGGAATGATATCAGACAGGAGAGAGCACAGAGGAGTCCTATCAGACAGGAGAGAGCACAGAGGAATGCTATCAGACAGGAGAGAGCACAGATGAGTACTATCAGACAGGAGAGAGCACAGAGGAGTGCTATCAGACAGGAGAGAGCACAGAGGAGATCTGTCAGACAGGAGAGGGCACAGAGGAGTCCTATGAGACAGGAGAGAGCACAGAGGAGTACTATCAAACAGGAGAGAGCACAAAGGAGTGCTATCAGACAGGAGAGAGCACAGAGGAGTTCTATCAAACAGGAGAGAGCACAGAGGAGTTCTACCAGACAGGAGAGAGCACAGAGGAGTCCTATCAGACAGGAGATAGCACAGAGGAGTCCTATCATACAGGAGAGAGCACAGAGGGGTACTATCAGACAGGAGAGAGCACAGAGGAGTCCTATCAGACAGGAGAGAGCAAAGAGGAGTCCTATCAGACAGGAGATAGCACAGAGGAGTCCTATCATACAGGAGAGAGCACAGAGGGGTACTATCAGACAGGAGAGAGCACAGATGAGTCCTATAAGACAGGAGAGAGCACAGATGAGTGCTATCAGACAGGAGAGAGCACAGGGGAGTCCTATCAGACAAGAGAGAGCACAAAGGAGTGCTATCAGACAGGAGAGAGCACAGAGGAATGCTATCAGGCAGGAGAGAGCACAAAGGAGTCCTATCAGACAGGAGAAAGCACAGAGGAATGATATCAGACAGGAGAGAGCACAGGGGAGTCCTATCAGACAGGAGAGAGCACAGAGGAATGCTATCAGACAGGAGAGAGCACAGGTGAGTACTATCAGACAGGAGAGAGCACAGAGGAGTGCTATCAGACAGGAGAGAGCACAGAGGAGATCTGTCAGACAGGAGAGGGCACAGAGGAGTCCTATGAGACAGGAGAGAGCACAGAGGAGTACTATCAAACAGGAGAGAGCACAAAGGAGTGCTATCAGACAGGAGAGAGCACAGAGGAGTTCTATCAAACAGGAGAGATCACAGAGGAGTCCTATCAGACAGGAGATAGCACAGAGGAGTCCTATCATACAGGAGAGAGCACAGAGGGGTACTATCAGACAGGAGAGAGCACAGAGGAGTCCTATCAGACAGGAGAGAGCACAGAGGAGTCCTATCAGACAGGAGATAGCACAGAGGATTCCTATCATACAGGAGAGAGCACAGAGGGGTACTATCAGACAGGAGAGAGCACAGAGGAGTCCTATCAGACAGGAGAGAGCACAGAGGAGTGCTCTCAGGCAGGAGAGAGCACAGGGGAGTCCTATCAGACAAGAGAGAGAGAGCACAAAGGAGTGCTATCAGACAGGAGAGAGCACAGAGGAATGCTATCAGGCAGGAGAGAGCACAAAGGAGTCCTATCAGACAGGAGAGAGCACAGAGGAATGATATCAGACAGGAGAGAGCACAGAGGAATGCTATCAGGCAGGAGAGAGCACAAAGGAGTCCTATCAGACAGGAGAGAGCACAGAGGAATGATATCAGACAGGAGAGAGCACAGAGGTGTCCTATCAGACAGGAGAGAGCACAGAGGAATGATATCAGACAGGAGAGAGCACAGAGGAGTCCTATCAGACAGGAGAGAGCACAGAGGAATGCTATCAGACAGGAGAGAGAACAGATGAGTACTATCAGACAGGAGAGAGCACAGAGGAGTGTTATCAGACAGGAGAGAGCACAGAGGAGATCTGTCAGACAGGAGAGGGCACAGAGGAGTCCTATGAGACAGGAGAGAGCACAGAGGAATGCTATCAGACAGGAGAGAGCACAGATGAGTACTATCAGACAGGAGAGAGCACAGAGGAGTGCTATCAGACAGGAGAGAGCACAGAGGTGATCTGTCAGACAGGAGAGAGCACAGAGGAGTCCTATCAGACAGGAGAGAGCACAGAGGAGTCCTATCAGACAGGAGAGAGCAAAGAGGAGTCCTATCATACAGGAGAGAGCACAGAGGGGTACTATCAGACAGGAGAGAGCACAGATGAGTCCTATAAGACAGGAGAGAGCACAGATGAGTGCTATCAGACAGGAGAGAGCACAGGGGAGTCCTATCAGACAAGAGAGAGCACAAAGGAGTGCTATCAGACAGGAGAGAGCACAGAGGAATGCTATCAGGCAGGAGAGAGCACAAAGGAGTCCTATCAGACAGGAGAAAGCACAGAGGAATGATATCAGACAGGAGAGAGCACAGGGGAGTCCTATCAGACAGGAGAGAGCACAGAGGAATGCTATCAGACAGGAGAGAGCACAGGTGAGTACTATCAGACAGGAGAGAGCACAGAGGAGTGCTATCAGACAGGAGAGAGCACAGAGGAGATCTGTCAGACAGGAGAGGGCACAGAGGAGTCCTATGAGACAGGAGAGAGCACAGAGGAGTACTATCAAACAGGAGAGAGCACAAAGGAGTGCTATCAGACAGGAGAGAGCACAGAGGAGTTCTATCAAACAGGAGAGATCACAGAGGAGTCCTATCAGACAGGAGATAGCACAGAGGAGTCCTATCATACAGGAGAGAGCACAGAGGGGTACTATCAGACAGAAGAGAGCACAGAGGAGTCCTATCAGACAGGAGAGAGCACAGAGGAGTCCTATCAGACAGGAGATAGCACAGAGGATTCCTATCATACAGGAGAGAGCACAGAGGGGTACTATCAGACAGGAGAGAGCACAGAGGAGTCCTATCAGACAGGAGAGAGCACAGAGGAGTGCTCTCAGGCAGGAGAGAGCACAGGGGAGTCCTATCAGACAAGAGAGAGAGAGCACAAAGGAGTGCTATCAGACAGGAGAGAGCACAGAGGAATGCTATCAGGCAGGAGAGAGCACAAAGGAGTCCTATCAGACAGGAGAGAGCACAGAGGAATGATATCAGACAGGAGAGAGCACAGAGGAATGCTATCAGGCAGGAGAGAGCACAAAGGAGTCCTATCAGACAGGAGAGAGCACAGAGGAATGATATCAGACAGGAGAGAGCACAGAGGAGTCCTATCAGACAGGAGAGAGCACAGAGGAATGCTATCAGACAGGAGAGAGAACAGATGAGTACTATCAGACAGGAGAGAGCACAGAGGAGTGTTATCAGACAGGAGAGAGCACAGAGGAGATCTGTCAGACAGGAGAGGGCACAGAGGAGTCCTATGAGACAGGAGAGAGCACAGAGGAATGCTATCAGACAGGAGAGAGCACAGATGAGTACTATCAGACAGGAGAGAGCACAGAGGAGTGCTATCAGACAGGAGAGAGCACAGAGGTGATCTGTCAGACAGGAGAGAGCACAGAGGGGTACTATCAGACAGGAGAGAGCACAGAGGAGTCCTATCAGACAGGAGAGAGCAAAGAGGAGTCCTATCATACAGGAGAGAGCACAGAGGGGTACTATCAGACAGGAGAGAGCACAGAGGAGTCCTATCAGACAGGAGAGAGCACAGAGGAATGATATCAGACAGGAGAGAGCACAGAGGTGTCCTATCAGACAGGAGAGAGCACAGAGGAATGATATCAGACAGGAGAGAGCACAGAGGAATGCTATCAGGCAGGAGAGAGCACAAAGGAGTCCTATCAGACAGGAGAGAGCACAGAGGAATGATATCAGACAGGAGAGAGCACAGAGGTGTCCTATCAGACAGGAGAGAGCACAGAGGAATGATATCAGACAGGAGAGAGCACAGAGGAGTCCTATCAGACAGGAGAGAGCACAGAGGAATGCTATCAGACAGGAGAGAGAACAGATGAGTACTATCAGACAGGAGAGAGCACAGAGGAGTGTTATCAGACAGGAGAGAGCACAGAGGAGATCTGTCAGACAGGAGAGGGCACAGAGGAGTCCTATGAGACAGGAGAGAGCACAGAGGAATGCTATCAGACAGGAGAGAGCACAGATGAGTACTATCAGACAGGAGAGAGCACAGAGGAGTGCTATCAGACAGGAGAGAGCACAGAGGTGATCTGTCAGACAGGAGAGAGCACAGAGGGGTACTATCAGACAGGAGAGAGCACAGAGGAGTCCTATCAGACAGGAGAGAGCAAAGAGGAGTCCTATCATACAGGAGAGAGCACAGAGGGGTACTATCAGACAGGAGAGAGCACAGAGGAGTCCTATCAGACAGGAGAGAGCACAGATGAGTGCTATCAGACAGGAGAGAGCACAGGGGAGTCCTATCAGACAAGAGAGAGCACAAAGGAGTGCTATCAGACAGGAGAGAGCACAGAGGAATGCTATCAGGCAGGAGAGAGCACAAAGGAGTCCTATCAGACAGGAGAGAGCACAGAGGAATGCTATCAGACAGGAGAGAGCACAGGTGAGTACTATCAGACAGGAGAGAGCACAGAGGAGTGCTATCAGACAGGAGAGAGCACAGAGGAGATCTGTCAGACAGGAGAGGGCACAGAGGAGTCCTATGAGACAGGAGAGAGCACAGAGGAATGCTATCAGACAGGAGAGAGCACAGATGAGTACTATCAGACAGGAGAGAGCACAGAGGAGTGCTATCAGACAGGAGAGAGCACAGAGGAGATCTGTCAGACAGGAGAGGGCACAGAGGAGTCCTATGAGACAGGAGAGAGCACAGAGGAGTACTATCAAACAGGAGAAAGCACAAAGGAGTGCTATCAGACAGGAGATAGCACAGAGGAGTCCTATCATACAGGAGAGAGCACAGAGGGGTACTATCAGACAGGAGAGAGCACAGAGGAGTCCTATCAGACAGGAGAGAGCACAGAGGAGTCCTATCAGACAGGAGATAGCACAGAGGATTCCTATCATACAGGAGAGAGCACAGAGGGGTACTATCAGACAGGAGAGAGCACACGGGAGTCCTATCAGACAGGAGAGAGCACAGAGGAGTGCTCTCAGACAGGAGAGAGCACAGGGGAGTCCTATCAGACAAAAGAGAGAGCACAAAGGAGTGCTATCAGATAGGAGAGAGGACAGAGGAATGCTATCAGGCAGGAGAGAGCACAAAGGATTCCTATCAGACAGGAGAGAGCACAGAGGAATGATATCAGACAGGAGAGAGCACAGAGGAATGCTATCAGGCAGGAGAGAGCACAAAGGAGTCCTATCAGACAGGAGAGAGCACAGAGGAATGATATCAGACAGGAGAGAGCACAGAGGAGTCCTATCAGACAGGAGAGAGCACAGAGGAATGATATCAGACAGGAGAGAGCACAGAGGAGTCCTATCAGACAGGAGAGAGCACAGAGGAATGCTATCAGACAGGAGAGAGAACAGATGAGTACTATCAGACAGGAGAGAGCACAGAGGAGTGTTATCAGACAGGAGAGAGCACAGAGGAGATCTGTCAGACAGGAGAGGGCACAGAGGAGTCCAATGAGACAGGAGAGAGCACAGAGGAATGCTATCAGACAGGAGAGAGCACAGATGAGTACTATCAGACAGGAGAGAGCACAGAGGAGTGCTATCAGACAGGAGAGAGCACAGAGGTGATCTGTCAGACAGGAGAGGGCACAGAGGAGTCCTATGAGACAGGAGAGAGCACAGAGGAGTTCTATTAAACAGGAGAGAGCACAGAGGAGTCCTATCAGACAGGAGAGAGCACAGAGGAGTCCTATCAGACAGGAGATAGCACAGAGGAGTGCTATCATACAGGAGAGAGCACAGAGGGGTACTATCAGACAGGAGAGAGCACAGAGGAGTCCTATCAGACAGGAGAGAGCACAGAGGAGTGCTATCAGACAGGAGAGAGCACAGGGGAGTCCTATCAGACAAGAGAGAGCACAAAGGAGTGCTATCAGACAGGAGAGAGCACAGAGGAATGCTATCAGGCAGGAGAGAGCACAAAGGAGTCCTATCAGACAGGAGAGAGCACAGAGGAATGATATCAGACAGGAGAGAGCACAGAGGAGTCCTAACAGACAGGAGAGAGCACAGAGGAATGCTATCAGACAGGAGAGAGCACAGATGAGTACTATCAGACAGGAGAGAGCACAGAGGAGTGCTATCAGACAGGAGAGAGCACAGAGATCTGTCAGACAGGAGAGGGCACAGAGGAGTCCTATGAGACAGGAGAGAGCACAGAGGAGTCCTACCAGACAGGAGAGAGCACAGATGAGTCCTATCAGACAAGAGAGAGCACAAAGGAGTGCTATCAGACAGGAGAGAGCACAGAGGAGTCCTATCAGACCGGAGAGAGCACAGAGTAATGCTATCAGACAGGAGAGAGCACAGATGAGTACTATCAGACAGGAGAGAGCACAGAGAAGAGTATCAGACAGGAGAGAGCACAGTTGAGACCTATCAGACAGGAGAGACCACAGAGGAGTACTATCGGACAGGAGAGAGCACAGAGGAGTCCTAACAGACAGGAGAGAACACAGAGGAGCCCTATCAGACAGGAGATAGCACAGAGGAGTCCTATCATACAGGAGAGAGCACAGAGGGGTACTACCAGACAGGAGAGAGAACAGAGGAGTCCTATCAGACAGGAGAGAGCACAAAGGAGTCCTTTCAGACAGGAGAGAGCACAGAGGAGTCCTTTCAGACAGGAGAGAACATGGAGGAGTCCTATCAGACAGGAGAGAGCACAGAGGTGTGCTATCAGACAGGAGAGAGCACAGAGGAGTCCTTTCAGACAGGAGAGAGCACAGAGGAGTCCTATCAGACAGAAGAGAGCACAGAGGAGTCCTATCAGACAGGAGAGAGCACAGAGGAGTCCTATCAGACAGGAGAGAACATGGAGGAGTCCTATCAGACAGGAGAGAGCATAGAGGAGTGCTATCAGACAGAAGAGAGCACAGAGGAGTCCTTTCAGAAAGGAGAGAGCACAGAGGAGTCCTATCAGACAGAAGAGAGCACAGAGGAGTCCTATCAGACAGGAGAGAGCACAGAGGAGTCCTATCAGACAGAAGAGAGCACAGAGGAGTCCTATCATACAGGAGAGAGCACAGAGGAGTCCTATCAGACAGGAGAGAGCACAGAGGAGTCCTGTCAGACAGGAGAGAGCACAAAGGAGTCCTTTTAGACAGGAGAGAGCACAGAGGAGTCCTTTCAGACAGGAGAGAACATGGAGGAGTCCTATCAGACAGGAGAGAGCACAGAGGAGTGCTATCAGACAGGAGAGAGCACAGAAGAGTCCTATCAGACAGAAGAGAGCACAGAGGAGTCCTATGAGACAGGAGAGAGAACAGAGGAGTCCTATCAGACCGGAGAGAGCACAGAGGAGTCCTATCAGACAGGAGAGAGCACAGAGGAGTCCTTTCAGACAGGAGAGAGCACAGAGGAGTCCTATCAGACAGAAGAGAGCACAGAGGAGTCCTATCAGACAGGAGAGAGCACAGAGGAGTCCTATCAGACAGGAGAGAGCACAGAGGAGTCCTATCAGACATGAGAGAGCACAGAGGAGTCCTGTCAGACAGGAGAGAGCACAAAGGAGTCCTTTTAGACAGGAGAGAGCACAGAGGAGTCCTTTCAGACAGGAGAGAACATGGAGGAGTCCTATCAGACAGGAGAGAGCACAGAGGAGTGCTATCAGACAGGAGAGAGCACAGAAGAGTCCTATCAGACAGAAGAGAGCACAGAGGAGTCCTATGTGACAGGAGAGAGAACAGAGGAGTCCTATCAGACCGGAGAGAGCACAGAGGTGTCCTATCAGACAGGAGAGAGCACAGAGGAGTCCTTTCAGACAGGAGAGAGCACAGAGGAGTCCTATCAGACAGGAGAAAGCACAGAGGAGTCCTATCAGACAGGAGAGAGCACAGAGGGGTACTATCAGACAGGAGAGAGCACAGAGGGGTACTATCAGACAGGAGAGAGCACAGAGGATCCTATCAGACAGGAGAGAGCACAGAGGAGTCCTATCAGGGGGGGGGAGGGACTAATATCAGTCTTTCTTTGTATAGATATATGGTATTCTTTTCTTTTTCTTTTTTTCTACCAGCGAGTGGGGGTGGGATGTGGGAGGGAGAGGAGAGAGGAGGGATTATTGAAATTAATGATACAAATAGATTTGAGTGATGTGGGTCGGACAGGGCACTGGAACCAGACTTGAGAAGTGTATAGGGGGGAGGGGTTTAAAATTTTGTAATATTGATAATAAGTGAAGAAAATGGAAGGGTAATTTTATGGAGAATGTATACCTGTTATTGAAATGGAATAATAAATTATAAAAAATAAAATGTTTTGAAATGGCCCAGCCAAAGCACATACTATAATCCAATTGAACATCTGTGCAGTGATCTAGAGAGGGCTGTGTGGGCAAATATTGCCATGTCAAGATGTGATATGCTAATAGACTACTACCCAAAAAGACTGATTGCTGTAATAAAATCAAAATGTGCTTTAAAAAAAATATTGGTTTACAGCTGTGCTAACTTATGCAACCAGATTATTTTGTGTGTGTATATGTGTGTGTTTTTTTTTATTTCCTACTAAAAGACTTCAGTTTGTTTTAACAGTCAAACCATGAGTCTTTTATTGAAAAGAGCTGGTAGCAATATACAGGATGTAAATGGTAGGTACAGATGCCCATATGGGCGTTGTATGACATGGTAACAAATAAAACAGTTACAACACATAACTAGGAGGAAACATCTGATCAGCATACAATAATAATTGCACTGGAACCATAATGCATACATAGGAGGAAAACAGATAAGAATGATAATGGTTGGATCGGTCGTCGCCACAAAGGGAACCCCAGCCTAGCGTGAAGCATGGAGGTCATCACCTTCCCCCAATCAATAGAGAGAGAGGCATGGTTGCATAGAAGGACAATAAGGAGAAAGCAGCCATGCCTCCCACAACTTATCAAAACATTCTACCCTACTCTCACGTATGGCTGATAACTTTTCACACAGCATGATGTAGTTAACCTTGTCAATGACCTTATGAAAAGACAAAGATGGGGATTTCCATTGTGCAGCTATATGTATCCTGGTGGCCATAAGAATGAACTGAGCCATCCAAAATGTACGGAACGGCATCCTGCTAGGTTTATTACTTAAGAGACAAAAGGAAGGGGAACAGGGCATGCGATCACCAAACAGGTTCTTCAAGACTACATGGATCTGCCTCCATAACCGCGCCGCCTGTGGGCAGCTCCACCAAATATGGTGCATAGAACCAACAGCTCGACACCCCCTAAAGCACAGGGGAGAGACCGAGGGATAAATTGAATGCAGTCTGGAGGGAACCATATAGACTCTATGCAGAATCTTGATTGAAGTCTCCATTAAGGAGACTTGCCAGCTGCCCCTGCTGACAGCCGTACATGCGTGCCACTGGGGCAATGTGAGGGTCACATTCAGGTCACGCTCCCAGGCCTTCATGAAGCGTAATTTGGTGTCTGCGGGAGGGGCATTCAAATGTGCATAAATTCTAGAAAGCAGGCCCGGCAGTGTAGGGCTGTACAGCAAGGCCTCTTCGTAAAAGGTGGTATCCACCCTAAAGCCTCGAGGGCCCAGAGAGGAGTAATATGATAGAACCTGTAGAGCACGAAAGTGCTCCCCAGGGGGGAGGTGATGTATAGAATATAGCTGTGCCAGAGTAATCAGTTGTTTGCCCACCAGCAGGTCATATAGTCTAGTCAATTTAGCAGTGTGCCACCATGAAAAGGGAGCAGTAGAAATGCCAGGCTGAAAAGTGGGATTAGAAAGAAAGGGAAGGAGGGGAGGGACCGAGGATTGTAAGAAAAATTTTAAGCGGACTAAGCGCCAAAGAGACAGAGAGAATAAAGTAATTTGCGCTGTAGAGGGGAGAAGGGTTGCAACAGGACCACATCAAAGCTGAGATAGAATAGGGACAGATTAGAGATTCCTCCAGAGCCACCCACCTAGGAGCACCCCGTACTGCATGTGTAAGGGCAAGTTGGGCCAATCGGGCTGCATAATAGTATTTCATCAGACATGGAACAGAAAGCCCACCCATTCTTTCATGATAATGCATAGCAGTCCTATTAATCCGGGGGCGACGGTCATTCCAGATGTAATGGAATAAGGCACGTTGGAGAGAGCACACGTCCTTCTTTCAGTTTTTTTTTGCTATTGCATTGTTCATGTTCCAGACTACATTAAATGTGAAAAAAGTTCTGGCATCTTTGTGCACAAACCCATTGCACAAAGCAATAAAGGCCTAACCAGTATAGGGGGTGTGTGAAAACACAACACCAATGTTTCCCTAGATCATGTAGAGATTATTGTTACGCCGAGCGCTCCGGGTCCCTGCTCCTCCCCGGAGCGCTCGCGGCGTTCCCCTCTCTGCAGCGCCCCGGTCAGACCCGCTGACCGGGAGCGCTGCACTGACACTGCCGGCGGGGATGCGATTCGCATAGCGGGACGTGCCCGCTCGCAAATCGCATCCCAAGTCACTCACCTGTCCCGGTCCCCGGCTGTCACGTCCTGGCGCGCGCGGCTCCGATCCATAGGGCACGTGCGCCAGCTCTCTAAGATTTAAAGGGCCAGTGCACCAATGATTGGTGCCTGGCCCAATCTGTCTAATTAGCTTCCACCTGTGCACTTACCTATATAACCTCACTTCCCCTTCCCTTCCTTGCCGGATCTTGTTGCCCTTGTGCCTAGAGAAAGCGTTTATAGTGTTTGCCTTACCAGTGTTCCTGACCTCTTGCTATCTCCATTGACTACGAACCTTGCCGCCTGCCCCGACCTTCTGCTACTTCCGACCTTGCTCTTGCCTAATCCCTTGTACCGCGCCTATCTCAGCAGTCAGCGAGGTTGAGCCGTTGCCGGTGGATACGACCTGGTTGCTACCGCCGCAGCAAGACCATCCCGCTTTGCGGCGGGCTCTGGTGAATACCAGTAGCAACCTAGAACCGGTCCACCGACACGGTCCACGCCAATCCCTCGCTGACACAGAGGATCCACATCCAGCCTGCCGAATCCTAACAATTATATTACCCATTATAACTGAAACAAACACAGTAACCTACAGGGATAGATAAAAGAAAGCAAAACTTTTCAAATTCATAGAAAAAAACTGTTAAATACATTACAGTACATAAAATGGGACAAAGCAGCAACTGATAAGAGGGTGTGCTTGTGGTAATCCGAGACAGTATAACCATGTAGTAATAAAGATAGATTAATATAGCACTGGTGTATATAAGGTATACTCAAACAACATTCAAATAACAAATATGTAGAAGATGCAAATAGCTAAATACTATAGAGAATAAAT
Organism: Hyla sarda; assembly: GCF_029499605.1. Taxonomy (NCBI): domain Eukaryota; kingdom Metazoa; phylum Chordata; class Amphibia; order Anura; family Hylidae; genus Hyla; species Hyla sarda. The sequence continues at coordinate 319,764,319 of NC_079189.1, read as the reverse complement.
CTCAAGGACTAATAGAAAGTGCAAGCACGAACAGTTAGATAGCCCTAAAGTGCATATGCGTACCAGTAAAGTGCCAATCTGTCTGGGAGCCATGGGAGCGCCAGCCCCTACTTATGTTTCGGTAAAGTAAACCAGGCAAGGATAGGCACCTGCCTAGGGCCCCACCACATATCAGCCAGGGAAGGACACAAGACTGATAGCAGTTATTAGCCACAGCAATCTAGGGCACATGGCCTGTATCCCAAGACAACCTTTTCCAACTGTATATGCATTTATAAGATATGCATACAGCTGAAAACTGTGGTGGAACATAGAGCCATTGTTTCCCTGCCCCATCACCTTTTTTTGTAGGGTGCAAGAAGGTGCTGTAAGCCTAAGGCCTACAAGAGGCTAGGAGCAACTCAGGACATATGTGTCCAAGCAAAAAGATGTCACTGCATCACACTGTCTGTACAAGAATGCAGGGAGAGGAACCAGTTGCTTAAAATGGGAATTGGGAGAAGGTGAGTTACATGTTGGTTATGTTTATTGTGGCAAGTGAAGTATACAGTGGAGAGCAAAAGTTTGGGCACCCCAGGTAAAAATTTGGATTAAAGTGCATAAAGAAGCCAAGGAAAGATGGAAACATCACCAAAAGGCATCAAATTACAGATTAGACATTCTTATAATATGTCAACAAAAGTTAGATTTTATTTCCATCATTTACACTTTCAAAATAACAGAAAAAAAAATGGCGTCTGCAAAAGTTTGGGCACCCTGCAGAATTTATAGCATGTACTGCCCCCTGAGACCTGAAAGCTGAGACCTGCCAGTGTCATGGATTGTTCTCAATCATTATCTGGGAAGACCAGGTGATGTCAATCTCAAAGGTTTTAAATGCCCAGACTCATCTGGCCTTTACCCAACAATCAGCACCACGGGTTCTTCTAAGCAGTTGTATAGAAATCTGAAACTAAAAATAGTTGACGCTCACAAAGCTGGAGAAGGCTATAGGAAGATAGCAAAATGTTTTCAGATGTCAATATCCTCTGTATGGAAAGTAATTAAGAAATGGCAGTCATCAGGAACAGTGGAAGTTAAAGCAAGATCTGGAAGACCAAGAAAAATATCAAACAGAACAGCTCGCAGGATTGTGAGAAAACAATTAAAAACCCACGTTTGACTGCATAATCCCTCCAGAAAGATCTGCCAGACACTGTAGTTGTGGTACACTATTCCACTATAAAGAGATACTTGTACAAATATGGTCTTCATGGAAGAGTCATCAGAAGAAAACCTCTTCTACATCCTCACCACAAAAATCAGCATTTGAACTTTGCAAATGAACATATAGACAAGCCTGATGCATTTTGGAAACAAGTTCTGTGGACCGATGAGGTTAAAATTTTACTTTTTGGCTGCAATGAGTAAAGGTACGTTTGGAGAAGAAGGGGAACAGAATTTAATGAAAAGAACCTCTGTCCAACTGTTAAGCATGGGGGTGGATCAATCATGCTTTGGGGTTGTATTGCAGCCAGTGGCACAGGGAACATCTCACCAGTAGAAGGAAAAATGGGTTCTATAAAATTTCAGCAAATTTTGGATGCTAACTTGATGCCATCTGTGAAAAAACTGAAGTTAAAGAGAGGATGGCTTCTACAAATGGATTATGATCCTAAACACACCTCGAAATCCACGGGGGATTACATCAAGAGGCGTAAACTGAAGGTTTTGCTATGGCCTTCACAATCTCCTGACCTTAACATAATTGAAAATCTATGGATAGACCTTAAAAGAGCAGTGCGTGACAGACAGGCCAGAAATCTCAAAGAACTGGAAGACTTTTGTAAGGAAGAATGGTTATAGATACCTCAAACAAGAATTGAAAGACTCTTGGCTGGCTACAAAAAGCATTTACAAGCTGTGATACTTGCCAAAGGAGGCAGTACAAGATATTAACTCTGCAGGGTGCCCAAACTTTTGCAGACGCCATTTTTTTTTGTTTTCTGTTATTTTGAAAGTGTAAATGATGGAAATAAAATCTAAATTTTGTTGACATATTATAAGAATGTCTAATCTGTAATTTGATGCCTTTTGGAGATTTTTTCATCTTTCCTTGGCTTCTTTATGCACATTAATACAAATTTTTACCTGGGGTGCCCAAACTTTTGATCCCCACTGTACCTACCTATTAGGGAGGAAGGGATTATTAAATTAAATGGGGCACTATCTACCTTATAGGGGGATAATTAAGTAAAAAAGGGCACTACCTACCTTTTGAGGGAAATGTTTATATTAAAAAAGGCGCTATTAAAGGGGAGGGATTACCTCTGGGGGGTTATTGTAGCATAGGCTTTATTAAGGAAGGTAGATGCTCCTAAAAGGGACATCTAACTTTCTTTCCTTCCTACCTCCTTACCTAATGGGGGTCTATCTACCTATTATATATGCTATACTAGGTGCCTACTATATATCTACTATAAGAAGCACAGAAGGGTTACTATTAGTGTGGGGACACTACTGCTGTTTACACTTTCACTGTGTGGAAGCACACAGGGGTGGCATTATTAATAAGTGTTACGCCGAGCGCTCCGGGTCCCCGTTCCTCCCCGGAGCGCTCGCCTCATCTTCGTTGTTGCAGCGCCCCGGTCAGATCCACTGACCGGGTGCGCTGCGGTCCCGCCTTCAGCCGGGGTGCGATTCGCGATGCGGGTAGCGCCCGCTCGCGATGCGCACCCCGGTCCCCGTACCTGACTCGCTCTCCCTCGGTCCTGTCCCGGCGCGCGCGGCCCCGCTCCCTAGGGCGCGCGCGCGCCGGGTCTCTGCGATTTAAAGGGCCAGTGCACCAATGATGGTGCCTGGCCCAATCTTCCCAATTAGCTTAATTGGCTCCCTCCTGTGCACTTCCCTATATCTAGTCACTTCCCCTGCACTCCCTTGCCGGATCTTGTTGCCTTAGTGCCTAGTGAAAGCGTTCCCTAGTCTGTTCCTAGTCCGTGTTCCTGACCTCCTGCCGTTGCCCCTGACTACGATCCTTGCCGCCTGCCCCCGACCTTCTGCTACGTCCGACCTTGCTTCTGCCTACTCCATTGTACCGCGCCTATCTTCAGCATCTTCAGCAGCCAGAGAGGTAAGCCGTTGCTAGTGGATACGACCTGGTCACTACCGCCGCAGCAAGACCATCCCGCTTTGCGGCGGGCTCTGGTGAAAACCTGTAGTGGCTTAGAACCGGTCCACTAGCGCGGTCCTCGCCATCCCTCTCTGGCACAGGGGATCCACTACCTGCCAGCCGGCATCGTGACAGTAGATCCGGCCATGGATCCCGCTGAAGTTCCTCTGTCAGTGGTCGCTGACCTCACCACGGTGGCCGCCCAGCAAGCCCGACTGATCGCCCTTCTAACCCGTCAGCTGTCGGAAATGTCCACCATTTCGCACCAACTTCAGTCGCAACTTCTCCAGCAATCTTCTCCTCCGCCAGCTCCTGCACCTCCTCCGCAGCGAGTGGCCACTCCTAGCCTCTGCCTGTCCTTGCCGGACAAATTTAATGGGGACTCTAAGTATTGCCGTGGCTTTCTTTCGCAATGTTCCCAGCACTTGGAGATGATGTCGGACCAGTTTCCTACTGAAAGGTCTAAGGTGGCTTTCGTAGTCAGCCTTCTGTCTGGAAAAGCCCTGTCATGGGCCGCACCGCTCTGGGACCGCAATGACCCCGTCACTGCCTCTGTACACTCCTTCTTCTCGGAAATTCGAAGTGTCTTTGAGGAACCTGCCCGAGCTTCTTCAGCCGAGATTGCCCTGCTGAACCTGGCCCAGGGTGTTTCTTCCGTTGGCGAGTACGCCATTCAGTTCCGTACTCTTGCTTACGAGTTGTCTTGGAATAGTGAGGTTCTCTGCGCGACCTTTAAAAAAGGCCTATCCAGCAACATTAAAGATGTTCTGGCCGCACGAGAGACTCCTGCTGACCTACATGAACTCATTCACCTTGCCACTCGCATTGACATGCGTTCTTCCGGATGGCGTCTGGAGCTCCGCCTGGATATGGACTTTGTTCGCACGAAGCGTTTTTTCTCTCCGGCTCCTCTCCCCTCTGGTCCTCTGCAATCTGTTCCTGTGCTTCCCGCCGCGGAGGCTATGCAAGTTGACCGGTCTTGCTTGACACCTCAAGAGAGGACACTACGCCGCATGGAGAATCTTTGCCTGTACTATGCCGGTACCGAACTCTTCCTGAAGGATTGTCCTATCCGTCCTCCCCGCCTGGAAAGACGTACGCTGACTCCGCACAAAGGTGACACAGTTCTTGATGTCAACTCTGCTTCTCCACGCCTTACTGTGCCTGTGCGGATATCTGCCTCTACCTTCTCCTTCTCTACTATGCTCTTCTTGGATTCCGGATCTGCAGGAAAATTTTTTTTGGCCTCTCTCATCAACAGGTTCTACGTTCCTGTGACCAGTCTCGCCAGACCCCTCTACATCTATTGTTTTTACAATAAAAGATTGGACTGTCTCGTACGTTTCCACACAGAACCCCTCCTAATTTGCATCGGACCTCATCACGAAAAAATTGAGTTTTTCTTTCTCAGGTTCTTTGGCCCCAAGAAGAGGGGGAGACCCAAGGGGGGGGGTACTGTTACGCCGAGCGCTCCGGGTCCCCGTTCCTCCCCGGAGCGCTCGCCTCATCTTCGTTGTTGCAGCGCCCCGGTCAGATCCACTGACCGGGTGCGCTGCGGTCCCGCCTTCAGCCGGGGTGCGATTCGCGATGCGGGTAGCGCCCGCTCGCGATGCGCACCCCGGTCCCCGTACCTGACTCGCTCTCCCTCGGTCCTGTCCCGGCGCGCGCGGCCCCGCTCCCTAGGGCGCGCGCGCGCCGGGTCTCTGCGATTTAAAGGGCCAGTGCACCAATGATGGTGCCTGGCCCAATCTTCCCAATTAGCTTAATTGGCTCCCTCCTGTGCACTTCCCTATATCTAGTCACTTCCCCTGCACTCCCTTGCCGGATCTTGTTGCCTTAGTGCCTAGTGAAAGCGTTCCCTAGTCTGTTCCTAGTCCGTGTTCCTGACCTCCTGCCGTTGCCCCTGACTACGATCCTTGCCGCCTGCCCCCGACCTTCTGCTACGTCCGACCTTGCTTCTGCCTACTCCATTGTACCGCGCCTATCTTCAGCATCTTCAGCAGCCAGAGAGGTAAGCCGTTGCTAGTGGATACGACCTGGTCACTACCGCCGCAGCAAGACCATCCCGCTTTGCGGCGGGCTCTGGTGAAAACCTGTAGTGGCTTAGAACCGGTCCACTAGCGCGGTCCTCGCCATCCCTCTCTGGCACAGGGGATCCACTACCTGCCAGCCGGCATCGTGACAATAAGTAGGGCATGAAAGGACAATAATGGTGGGAAATAGGTGTGGAGAGTACTAGAGTGAGGAGAATAAGAGGTTTGGACAAAATAATTGAAACACACCTCTTAATCACTATATTCTGGTGTTTCTGGTGTCTCAGTCCCATTGCCCCCAATGTCTAAAGTCAAGCACCTACCAATGCAGTCTGCATTTACTAACATTTGTGAATGAATGATCCTCCTTAAGAGCTTCCTGAATTCCAGCATAGCCACTCAGTGCTGAGATGCATAGTGCCATCGCTCTGTTGACTCATTAATTCCAGAGTTTTACAACCCCATCTGACATACAAATTAGCACAAAAACTGTGCTGGAGGCTTCAGGGCATAGGTTTCCAAGGCCGGGCAGCTGCATTCAAGTCTAACATAACCAAGCAAAATACTAAGGCTAGGTTCACACTACGGAATTTCCGCCTGCAATTTCACTTTGAAATTACAGGCGGAAATTCCGCTTACTAAAATGTATAGTGTAGTGAATGGTTTTCTGTTCACACTTCGGAATTTGTGAAGCGGAATTTGTGAACAGAAAATCCGCTTGGAAATAGTAGTTGCATCTGATAAGTACTGGAAGGCGTTAGATTTTGAAATAGAAGTAATTTACAAATCTGTATAACTTTCTGGCACCAGTTGATTTGAAAATGTTTGTTTTTCACTTTTTTCCACCGGATTTCTCCTTTAATCACACTTTTCTATCTGACAGTCTAATGGATGCCTGACTACATTGTGAAAACTGTAAAGGGATAATATTATAAGACTGCTTTTCATGCATTGGTCTAGGCCTCTTAGTTCCAGTGAAGGACAAATATGTGCTTTAACTTTTCTGGGAAAAGTGTGGAAAGGCTCTTTTCAGTTCCAACATGACATTGCCCCAGTACACAAAGCAAGGACCATAAAGGCATATTTGACTTGACTTGACACTCAGAGCTTTGACCTCAACACTGTTGAACACCTTTGGGATGATCTAGAACAGAAACTGGGAACCAGGCTCTCTAGTCCAACATTGGTGTCTGACCTCACAATGAACTAATGGGCAACAATTCCAAAAACTTGTGGAAGCTGTTATAACTGCAAAAGGGGGACACATTCTATATTAATACCTATAGATTTAAAATGGAATGTCCTAAAAGTTCCTGTAGGTGTAACTTGTAGGTGCCCCAATACTTATGTTATTATAGTATATGTCTGATTTTAAATGGTCAGAGGAGAAGGTTATCTTAGAGGTTTCTTGGAAACGTATGTTGGTTGACTGTGGTGCCATATTGTAGCATCATGTTGTATAATATTTAGAGATGCATTTTGGCCTATTGGATGCTATGAAGTGAGTCACCTGAAACATGACTTACCTTAAAGGGTAACTCTCATTAAAACTTATTTTTGCTATTGCACTCCTTATGGTAAACAAAAAAATATTTCTAATATACTTTGTTTAAAAAAAAAATTACGTTTTCTATGTTTTATTTGTGCTTAAAAAAGCTCAAGAGCACATTTTCCCCCATCTTATACACAGACTTTGGACCAAAGTCCAAACACAGAAAATGCAGCCTGGAGTGTTGAGGGTGTGTGTGTCCAGCATTATCCAATCATAGCTCCTCTCACACTTAACTGCCATATGCTGTTGGTTGGACACCCCCCCCTCCCCTCAGCACTCCAGGCTGCACTTTCTGTGTTTGGGCTTTGGTCCAAAGTCAGTGGATGAAATGGGGGAAAATGTGCTCTTGAGCTTTTTTAAGCACGAATAAAACAAAGAAAACTTCATTTTTTTTAAACAAAGTATATTAGAAATATTTTTTATTTACCATAAGGAGTGCAATAGCAAAAATTAGTTTTAATGGGAGTGCCCATTTAACTTTTTCTTATGGAAAAGTGGTCATCATGCCATTGTTAGATCAGTGTGAATGGGTCCATGAGACATACGGCCTAAGGAAGGTGTACGACAAAGGGATGCCAGCGCTGGGGTACCATTTCCCTAGTGACCCCAACAAAGTAAATGTGACCCTAATGTTTCTAGTTAGAGACTAATGCACACATGCAAAAGTGAGCATACATAATTGGGGAAAAACTTTCACTGTACAAAATGGAACATAAAGTCTAGTAGTCTAGTAGATTTTGGGAAACGTAGATCCTAAAAAAATATCAGGAGCATCTGAAAACAAATGGGCTCTGTGGACCTTTGAAGAGCCAACAGCTATGATTCCAGTGAAGTAAATAAACCATTAAAAAATGAAATTATATAACCTAACATTATTACAAGGAGTATGATAGGGAGTGAATAAAGAATCACATACGTAAGAGACATATCAAGCTGTGAAGGGAGTGATATGGCTTTATCTGAGAATTTATAACCAGTTTATTGTCAATAAACAGTTGTTAGTGAGTTATGACTGAGTAAGGCTGCGTTCACATTAGGTTTGCAGCCGATGGCTGCCGGGTCCGGCTGGGAATTTTCTAAACTGGGTGCTCCCGTATCCCAGCCAGACCTGCACAGCACTCATTCACTTTAATGATAACTAATTTTTGCCCCGTATCCAGTTTTGTGACCCGACCTAAAAACGTAGTATACCATAGGCTGCAAACGTAATGTGAGTGTAGCATAGGATAATCTTTTTGGGAAGCTTAAGGGCTTCTTGACACTGTTCCTTATGTGGAGGAATGGGGATAACACTTGACGATGGTCAGTCTGAAAATAAAATCCTAGAAACTTTGGTTGGCCGTCCAAAATGTTTAAATATTGGTGAGATACTGGTGAGACAGACTGTACAAGAGGTTGCAGCTCCCTTTTTAGTGATGTGGCTTGGTCCATCTGCACTGTTGTTTGCCAAAGATGAGTTGGAGTGGATCAGGTTGCCATCTTGAAACAAGGTAAAAACTATGTGCCATCTTGAAACAAATAGCTGGCTAGGGTGTGGGGTAGAGGAGCCAAAAATGCAGGTTATGGTGCTGGGATCCTTCTTTGTAACTGATGTAGCTGTGAAAGGCTTCCTCCTGTGGACCATAAGAATGTTAGCGGTAGCAGCCAGGAGCTTAACACATTTGCATCTGTTAGTAAGCCATGTCAACTGATGATATTGATTAATTTTAAAATGGTTTTAGTTCAGTATTTTGTTATTATTAATGAACACTTTACACAAATGCCTGAGCTTAAGTGGGATACACCTGAACACATCTATACATTGATGTCACTAGAATCTGTTTGCATTACTGTCGCTAAATTGTGTGAAAATCCTCATGCAGTGCAAGTGCCAAAGCTACCATTGAGCCTGTGCCAATACATCTGCCTAGTCAGAGAAAGTATTCAGTCTGCACAGTCATACTGTGTGTCAATAGTTTGGTGCAATGCCCTTAACATCAGAAAAATTAATGACATTCAGTCATCTTTTCTACTCTGTAAGCTTTCACACTGGAGAATCCCTGTGCATATATTCTTATGAATTGTTATCTTTTTTTGCAGCCTTTTTGTAGCTTATTTCTTATCATTGACAGTTTTTAGTTCCCACCTTCCAAAAGTGTCCTGTTTGCAACTGTGCCGATGAATTATGCCCAATCACATCACATTCTTGCTGTCCAATTGTGTCTTTCCAGGCCATTGGGGTTGGCTATATTGGTTTATCCGGCTATATATATAATTATTTCCAAAAAATAACATCACACTCTTGCTTCTTTGCCCCTGGAGTTCATATCCGGCTATCCGGGTCTAGCTGGTGTCATGGCACTCTGTCAGGAAACTAAAATTCCCAGCAGTCAGTGCAGCTTACGTCTGACTTCTGGGTCACTCCTCTTGGCCGAAGTATCCCTGCCCCAATTCTGGCCCCAAGCATCATCCAATGACAACACCTGGGAGATTGGATAAACAATAGATGCTGAAGCAAACCAGGTCCCAGAGTAAAAAGTAATTTCATGAAGAAACATAAAGGAGACTGCACTCACCATTCATTGATCTTTACTTAAATCCAGTAGGCATATTACAGTATGTGAACAGCAGGCATCATAAGCAAGAGGCAGAGATGGATATGGGACAGCACTTTTTTGCACCTCTGTAGTGTCGACTAGAGGAAGCACGCTACGTGTGCAAAACAGTGCTGCCCCATAACCACCTCTGCCTCTTGCTTATGATGCCTGCTGTTCACATACTGTAATATGCCTACTGGATTTAAGTAAAGATCAATGAATGGTGAGTGCAGTCTCCTTTATGTTTCTTCATGACATGATGACAATCTCTGTATGAGTATGCACCACGATCTTCAGGATCAGGCTAGTCGTTCTATGGTCAGTGTTCTGCTGTGACTCTAACGCTCCTCAGCTGTGCAGGTGCCGGTTCATTCATCTCCCCACGAACTAGTAAAAAGTAAAGTCACATGGTCTTTGTCTCGGGAGGGTGGGTGCCATACAGTGAGTGAGTTCATCAGAGAGAGGACAGGAGACATTAGGATTTTCACTACTTGTTGGAGGTAGTATGCTCTGGGTAGTGGCTAAACAGGCCATAACACTGGAGGTAGAATGTTCTGGGAAGAGGCTAAACAGGCCATAACACTATATGCCTATTAGTATTTGGTGTAACCTGGCAAGAAGAGAAAAAATAAGCATACATTTTTATAACCGGCTAACCCCTTTAAGCTGAGGAAAAGGACCTAAAAAGTACTCATTTTATAAACATTACCTGTAACACATGCAACTCCAAAAAGGCAGCAGGTTAGGGAAGTGAACATCTTGCTCAAGAATTCATGTCAAAAGGAGATATTTGCATTTGTACAAAACTGGACTGACTTTGCTGTTGGCTACAGATTCTACAGTCTAAATGGGCATACCCATAAACACACCAGGACAATAAATATAATTGAAAAATATTGGTACTTTATAGAATACACGAATAAAAGCATTTAAAAGGGACAGCAACAAACAGAAAAATTCTGACTGCTACATATACATGGCATGTGTAAACAAGCAAAAAGGATGCAAATATAATGCAAGTGACTTATGCTATCTATAAGGCTACCAAGGTGCAGCATACGATAGATATAAGCATATATGTAAACACTTCAATAATATGGCGATTGCCAGAACATATTGCACATATCCCAAAGTGACAAAGTAAAAAAATAGGGAAATCCTGCGGATACTTAGTCCACCTATAAGCTAGGCAATAGAGAGACCTATGGGTATGGGAGGAAAAATCAAGCCATATCCAAACATAGGTCTGCCTGGAAGCAGAAAATAAAATTTGCCACAGCACTATGATGGAGCAGTATCCTGGTCATATATGCCCAATGCAGCACGTCAGACCGTTTTGCCGTGAAGGCTTTGGAAGGCTTGTTTTTGGATTACAGTCTAAATGGGCAATAAATGAATGGGGATGATGCAGCTGTGCTTGTTGTAGGAGGTTAGCTCTATAGAGCCAGGAAAATATTGACACCGAAGTAGCGTTTAAAGGGGTATTCCGCCTTTATACATCTTATCCCCAATCCAAAGGATGAGGGGATAAGATGTATGATTGCAGGGCTCCCACCGCTGAGGACCCCCGTGATATCGGTGCAGCCCCTGGCATTCTGTGCTGGGCGCTGCCTCCGAGACGGGGACGTGACATCACAACCACGCCCCTAGTGACATCACACCATGCCCCCTCCATTCATCACTTGTCACTTTGTACTATTATCCAGGCCGTACTCTTGGATATGGACCCAGGATGTAAATGACTGCATATTTGCTACTTATTATGCTACTATAGGTCTGTTGTATTATACCTTACTTACCCTGTTTACTGCTGTATTATACCTTTCTCCACTCTTTTTTACATGCATGCATGTAGGCATTTTTTTACTGATTTATGTCTCTGAATACCCTTTTCTATCCTTCCCCAGCTCCCATCTTTTCTGCCTATTCCCCTTGTAGTTTACCCAGTTTTTGGATTGAATGTCTATGAAATAAAGTATATAAATTTTATTTTTTGCTCCTTTCTTGTGGGTTTTGTTCCCCGCTAGGTGATTTATAGTAGTTTTACCACTGGACTTTTTCATTGTTTCTTTACCTTTTGGCTTTTATGTATCCCATTTTTTGGTGATTAAACTTGTTAAATTGCCTAAATATACACTGTTATGCACTCTTACTACAGGTGAGTGAAACTACAGTAAGTGAGCCCTAAACTGAAACTGTTGGCTTTGCCGTCAATTTGTTAAAGGGGAAATTAAGGAATTTTTCATTATTTGACTATGCTACAGGGGCTGTAAATTTAGTGCAGTTCATAATATACTGTCTGTACATGTGTGTGACGGTTTTCTCACAGTTCTTCTGTGATTTTCCCTCCACTATTTATTTTTATCAGCATACAAAATGACTGTTGTCTCAGATTTTTCCCAGCTTGCAATGCAGCCGAGACCTGACTCACTAGTCAACTGATGACAGGGAGCCTGTCTGCTTCAATGAGTGGAGCGATCGCTTGGTGGGAGAGAGATCAATCTCCAACTAATGCTGTAGGCACCCTGATTAAAAACCACAGGTCTGAAGCTCATTTATATTTCAATGGGTGGATGGCTGATGTGTGGGAGGGAGGAAAATGGAATTGTGGGAGTTGTAGTCAAAAAGAGAAAAGTCAACAAGGAAATACCAGTTCACAAAAAGCTAGCCACAGTGTTATGATAATCTCACAACTTAGCTATTTATCCCCAAGACAACAACAGATCTTTCCTAAGCATGTCCATTACTGTCTGCCAGGTACGTACTAAAATCACCTTATGGTGGATAACCCTTTAAGTATGTAAAAAAGTAGTTTGGCCAGTATTTTTAGCCAGGAGTGGAACCAGTCAGGTATGACATTCCACATACCATAGTTTCACCCACTTTTATATATTACTAATTGACTACGATATTATGCTATTGTCTAAGACTGTTTAATAGTAATACAATAATTCACTTAAACTGTATTAGCTGTATGGTTATTTTAATTACAAGGTTCAGGCTAATTAACAAGTTACTATACCTATTACTTTACTCTCGACTATTTTTGTAGTATGTGCTCAAGTAACTTTACTTTGGTTTCTAGACACATTTTAATACCTTGATTTCTGGCACTGGGTTTTATATAAGGCACTTTACGCATGCGTAAAAAAAAAAAAAAAAGAGCACAAACATAAGACAATTGTAACATAGGGATACAGTTAATCATTTTAAAAGCTGAGGGTGGACCCAAAAGAGGAATACACAGAACTGTTCCTTACGCTTGGCAGTGGGGATGTTGTTGGCAACTAATGCAAGTGCAATTTCTGTAGTGTGTAGAATGTGGAAGCCAGACTGGACGATATCCAGAAGCAACTTGAAGGAAAAGTAGTGCCAGTCTCTTGTAAACATAACATTCATTCAGTCTGAAGAGCATTGGGAGGAGAGAGGCAGGGTGGCAGCTAGACACAAAGTTACATTTAAAAGGAAAGTTTTGAATTATTCTAAAACACGTACAAAAGCAACAAATCTCATTATCAGAGATTTAGAACTAGAGATTCTTTGTGGTGGAAATACACTAGGGATTGAAAGGTATATATATATATATATATATATATATATATATATATATATGACTAAAGATGATGATACACCATAGTTGTCATCTAACAACCCTGTTAATTATTATAACTCTCAAAATAATTAGTCCTAACTCACACATTAGACCTGACTCACACAATTTCCTGTGTCCGGGGCAAGAAAAACAGGAATCTCTGAGCAGCGGGCACTGTGCTGTTAAAAAGGCATGGTGGGGGATAGGCAGTAGGTGAGTACATGTTTTTTTTTTGTTATTTTGTCACCTGCCTAATATTATGTAGGCCCCCTTGTGCCACCAAAACAGGTCTGAATTGTTGAAGAATTGACTTAACAAAATTTATGAAGGTATTCTGTAGTATCTAAACCAATGTGTCAGCAACAAATTCTTTAAGTACTGTACTGTACTTTATTATTTGTGCCTTCCATGGATCTGACTTTTTTTTTCCAGCAAATCCCTCTGATGCTTGATCAGGATAAGATCTGGGAAATGTCAAGGCAACATCAACATAATGGGCCTCATTTATTAAGAGTATCAGGGTTTTTACTAGTGGGAAAAGTTGTTTCAGACTTGCAGGATTGCTCTCTATTTACTATTGGGAAAAGTCGGGAACATTTTCTGACCAGCTTTTTCTAGGTGGATATTTCCAGCCATTTATCCACAGGATTTTCTGTGAATTCAATAGTAAATCAGTTGGGTTGTGAAACCATGCCCCTTTTTGGGCCGGTCACACCGCCTTTGCGACAGACCATGCCCCTTTTTCGGCTTTTCACAGAGCAATGTCAGGCTTGTCGGATTTTCCAGGCACACACTGTGGCACACTGGTGCAGACATGTCTCAGACACTCTGTTACAAAATAACCCGACAAAAACTGGTTGGTTTCAGCTTAGTAAATGAGGCCCAATGTTCTTAGATGATTCCTGAACAATTTTTATGGTATGTTGTGGTACAATAATCTGCTAAGAGGCTACTGCTGGTAGGGAATACCATAGCCATTAGGGATGTTCTTGTTCTGCAATTCCATCTAGGTGGGTGGTAAATTGTCCTTTCTTAGACCACTTTTGGTAAGCAATAACTACTGCATAAGGAGAACATCCCACAAGATCTGCAGTTTCGGGGATGCTCTGATACACTTGTTTAGCCATAAAACTTTAGTCCTTTTCAGAGTTTCTCAAATCCTTATGTTTGACAATTTTACCTGCTCCCCCAACACTTCAATAACTGACTGTTCTTTTGCTGCCATATTTCCCATAACTTGACAGGTGCCATTGTCACATGATAAGTAACATCAGTCATTTCACCTGTCAATGATTTTAATGTTACGACTAAGATATGTAGTTACAAAAAGTTTTAAATTATATAAAAAACACCTAAACATAATCTTTACTGTATTACTTGCTAAAAAAATTCCTTTTAAATAGGGGTACAACTCGAAACCCTCAGCAGTTATATACTCAAAATAGCAAAAAATAAACCCTTATGTGTTGAACAGAGTTTAAGCAAGATCATTACCTTTGTCCAAAATACTTACATCTAGATTTCAAATTCACTTGTTACATATATACCTATGCATATCAACATATATATATATAATACTGTATGCAAGGTGTTTCTCCATAACTAAAAAGTTCTTGGATCTTCAGGGAATAAGCTTGAGAATGAAAATAAAAACAGTCTCATGTCATTATACTGATCTATAGACACATTCCATATGACAATCTGTTGAGAGAGGTTTTTGCTATTCTGCTGAGAGATTTGTGTTGTATCCCTATTTGAAAGGTTATGTTTTTTAGGGTTTGTTTTCGATTTTTCTTTAGTATAGCTGCAATCAAAATGACTCTACAAATCAGGGTTATTTGTAAAATTTACAAACTTAAAAAAACAAACGATCAAACATAGAAAGTGGCTTCACCTGATTCAACACATAAGCCCTCATTGGAGTGTAGTTTTCTTTGTGGGTTTTAATTACAATTTATTTTCCACAGTATTTACTAAGGTTTCCCTACATTTTCCACTTTCCCTACACTTTGCTTTTTTTTTTACACATGCTCTGATCTGTAGGGTTTTCCTCAGCTGACATCCACCACATTTTCTGTGGAAAACATAGTAAATATGTTGTGATTTTGTGAAAATGTTTGAAACACTCCTTTTCGGTTAACCCGTTCCCTTTTCCCAACAGCCACGCCCCTTTTCTGTGACCACGCCCCCTTACCCCATCGGTCACACCCCCTTTTTTTTTTTTCTTAGTAAAATGGAGAGTTAGTGTGGTTTTTTTTTGTTTTTTTTTCCCAATTCTGGTGCAGACAGAATCTGGCGCACAACCCGTCAAAACATTCTGGGTTTGCAGTAGTAAATGAGGGCCATAATGTTGCCCTTAGACTAAGTTTCCACAGCAGAGGTTAGCTGAAAGTCAGTAGGGATTTATAAAATGCCAAAGCCACTTATCATTTTTCCTCTGATCTTGGCTGTTTTTCTGCAGTTTTGGGCTCAGCATCAGTTTTCTAAAATCGCAGCATGCTGAGACTATGGCATTTTTTATGGCAAAAAAAAGCCATAGTTTCAGGATCTACAGAGGTAAGTAGTGATGTATAGCATTGGATGTACAGAGCTGTAAATTGTTCCAGCTACTAGCGGGACTGAGCTGTGCCTGTTTTTGTTTTGTTTAATTGTTTTTTTTTAATGAGAAGAAAATAAAAGCGCAAGAAAATAAAAACACTAAACATTGGTTAGTACATTTTGGATGCTCTCCCCTGGGGAGAGCACCCATAAAATGCATAAAGCAATGTTTCCCAAACAGGAAGCTCCAGCTAAACTACAACCCCCAGCCAAATACTGTCCAGGCATGCTGGGAGTTGCAGTTTCCTGTTTAGGAAACACTGCCATAAAGGGTCTCTTCACATACATCTTTAACATGACCTTTTTTAAAGGGGTACTCCGGTGGAAAACTTTTTTTTTAATCAACTGATGCCAGAAAGTTATACAGATTTGTAGATTACTTCTATATAAAATTCTTAACCCTTCCAGTACTTATGAGCTGCTTTATGCTCCAGAGGAAGTTGTGTAGTTCTTTTCAGTCTGACCACAATGCTCGCTGCTGACACCTCTGTCCATGTCAAGAATTGTCCAGAGCAGGAGAGGTTTGCTATGGGGATTTGCTTGTACTCTGGACAGTTCCTGACATGTACAGTGGTGTCAGCAGAGAGCACTGTGGTCAGACTGAAAAGAACTATACAACTTTCTCTCTAGTATATAGCAGCTGATAAGTACTGGAAGGATTAAGATTTTTAAATAGAAGTCATTAACAAATATGTTTAACTTTCTGGCACCAGTTGATTTGTTTTCCACCGGAGTACCCCGTCAACAAAAAAGCATGCTAAAAACGCAAGATGCAAGCAGAGCCTGATTTACCACTCATGTTTCAGTCTGCTATGCTATCTTGTTGTTTAGCTCCACCTCAATGATGTAATCACTAGAGGTAGGAACTTCTGCTCACTATACATATATATATATATATATATATATATATAGTAGTGTTATAGTAAAACAGCAATTTATACAAAACACTGCTTTAGGGTTTGTTCACACATACAATTTCTTGCACATATTTGGTTCAGTCATTTTACATTGAGTTCTGCAACCTGCGGCTATATAGCTTTGGGTACAGCTTTATTCCACTAGAAGCAAGATCAGTATACATTCATATGCTATGCACTTATGTATACTGTGGCACTGGTGGAGGTAAGTAGTGCTGCTATGCATCACTTTTACCTCAATAGATGCTGCCACTTGATGCTTTTGCTGACAAAAATACCCTTGTCTCAGCATGTTGCACTTTTGGGAGACTGGCAGGGATCCCAAAAACGGTCAAAGGCAAGCTAAAAAGCCAAACCCAAAAGTAGGTTTGGCCATTTTTTTACTTCCTATTGACTCCTTGCCAACATCTGACTGAGGCTGGGAAAAAAAACACCATGCAGCAGTGTTGGCTTTTTTGCCCCCAAAAACAAGTGGAAAATTAGTGATTTTTTGTGATTTTACTGTGCAAAAGTAGTAAAACTATGTACATTTTGGTATTGTAACAATAAGATAACCTGTTGTTTATGTCATCGCACAGTAAACACCAAAAAAAACTGTGACAGATATTTTTTTTTCATTTTGCTTCACCATAACATGTAATAAAAACAAAGTGTCAAATGTACATCAGAATGGTACCAATATAAACAAACCCTTGTACAACTCAGTCAACCAAACAAGTTATGGCTGTAGGAATATGGTGACAAAAAAACTGAGGATTTTTACAGGACTATCCCAAGATTATAACTTTTTGTAACTCTCACAGTGGTAGTGGATCCGCTGTACCTGTGTGGAAGATGACGTGGGCCGTACCAGGGAGCGGAGTTTAAGGTGCCACTGGTTTTCACCAGAGCCCACCGAAAAGCGGGATGGACTTGCTGTGGCAGGCGGCACCCAGGTCGCTAGCTCTGGTACGACTCGTCCACACAGGTTGCTGAGATGTAACGTAGAACAGAAGGGATATGGCAGCTCGATGTCAGGATAGCAGAAGGTCAGGGCAGGCGGCACAGGTGTGAGGTCAGGAACGTAGCAGGAGGTCAGAACACGGCAGGGCAAACACAATAACACTTTCTCTAAGGCTCTAGGCAGACAAAGATCTGGCAAGGAGTGGTGGGAGGAGCAGATACTTATAAACAGGGGTACAGGTGAAATTGATAATTAAGGGGGTACTGGCCCTTTAAAGCGCATAGCGCAGGCGCGCGAGCTCTAAGGGATGGGGATGTGCGCGCCAACGATGAGCATGCAGAAAGGAGCCGGAGATATCATGGGATAAGGAGATGCCCGGGGCTCACATGCGGGGAGGGGAGTGCTCATGGTCAGAATGAGTGACCGGAGCGCTGCCCGTAACACTTATGCCATATCCAGATATATAGATAGGTGACAAGTGATTGATGTGGAGTCAAACCATTTTGGCCTTGATCGATCACAAAATAAGCCTCCCACCCCCTTTTTAATAAAGCGGTGGTCCAGTATGTATATTGCTTTTCCATTGAAACACACTATTTGAATGTTCAAAATTTCTAAGCCCTGTACTCTATTTTCATCAGTCCCATAGAGTTTTAATGGTGTGACAGTGTGCATAAATGACAGCATAGGAAAGAGAGAAGCCCTAAACTCACCCGCTCCCACTTATTTTTTTATTTTTTTTACAAAGAAAAACATCCAAACCCAGCTGAAGTTTACAAAAGCAAACATCAAGTCCCCCAAAATCACATGGGAAAAGGTGTTATGGTCTGATAAAACCAAGGTTGGACATAATTCCAAAAGGTATGTTTGGTGCAAAAACAGCACTGTGCATCACACAAAGAACACCAATAGAACACCATACCCAGAGTGAAACATGATGGTGGCATCATCATGCTTTGGGGCTGAAACTGGAGCCTTAGTGAGGTGAAGAGAATTATGAATGCTTCCAAATACCATGCATTTTTTGCACAAAATGGTTAAGATGACTTAGAAAGCTGAAGATAAAGTTCACCTCAGCACGACAATGATCACATCCATATCCACAAAAGCATGGCTTCACCAGAAGAATATTAACATTTTGGAATGGCCCAGCCAGAGCCCAGACCTTAATCCAAATAAACAATTGTGGGGTGATCTGAAGAGTGCTTTGCACAGGAGATGCCTTTACAATCTGCCAGATTTGGAGCACTTTTGCAAGGAAGAATGGGCAAATATTGCCATGTCCATGCTAATAGACTCCTACTAGAGAAAAGCGAACTTACAGTAATTTGTCACAAACTTCTCGTCTTGGCGGTTGCTGCCTTTAGTCTGCATAAATGAGTTCAGCTTTCAGGTGCTCCGGTGGGCTTGAAAAGGTGGATACAGTCCTAGGAGAGAGTCTCCAGCCCACCGGAGCACCTGGAAGCTGAGCTAATTTATGCAGGCTAAAGTCAGCAACCGCCGAGTCGAGAAGTTTGTGATGAATCGAATAATTGTAAGTTTGCTCATCTATCCAAAAAAGACTAATTGCTGTAATAAAATCAACAAGGTATTCATTTAAAGGGAAACATTCATCAGTGTCACCCACACTAACTTGTTAGTACAGGCTGGTAGTGCGGGTAACACTAAATGATAATCATACTTACCTATCCCCATTCCGTGGTTCCATGTCGCCAGTGTACTCCTGGAGCGCCACCTGTGCACCAAACCTGCCACCCGGATAAGGAACATAACAGATGACCACAGACTGAGGATAGGAAATTATCACTATCCTCAGTATCATCTGCACTACCAGCCTGTACCAACAGGATAGTGCGGGAGACACTGATAACAGATTCCATTATAGGGTGTGCACACTTATGCAACCAGGTTATAGTGTGTTTTTTTTTTCTTTCCCCCTTAAAGATTTCAGTTTGTTCTGCAATTGAATTGTTCATGTTATAGGTCACATTAATGGTGGAAAAAGTTGTGACATTAGTTCTGGCATTTTAACAGGGGTGTGTATACTTTATATCCCCTTGAATGCATTTATGTATGAATCACCATAACTTTCAAATAGCCTGAGATATTTTGATTAAATCTGATACACATGTTACTTAAATGTCTGCTAAAAATATAGTAGAGTTAAATCAACCCTAACTTACCACCTTATGTGAGGGTTGGGGTTTTTATGCAAGTCTGTGGGACTTCAGGTACATCTATCTCCTGATTGCATTACTTTCTTCAGACATTGCTCGGGTTGGCAGGCAGCACAATCTGCCCTAAAAATGTCACTTCTTCCCTTCTTAACCCTGCTGTGTGCCCAAACAGCAGTTGATTGTAACATATGGGATACTACCATACTAAGGAGAAATTGCATAACACATTTTAGGGTTTCTTTGCAAATTAGAAATTTTGAGCTAAATGTACATATTATTAGAAAAAAATTTGGTTAATACACCACGGGATATAGTTTTAAATATAAGATCACTGCCAAGTCCCCCAATATCTATAACAGCAAAATTTGCATTAAAAAAGGCTCTCCTTCCAAGATGAACACGACTGGGTGCCCAAGCAGCAGTTTATGGCCACATATGGTGTACTGCCATACTTAGGAGAAATTGTTTATATCCCTGTGTCCCTTGTGAAAATGTGAAATTATATTGAACCAAAAGTTAATTTTATTGGAAAAAAATTGATATTTTTATTATCACTGCCCAATGCTCGTAACTTTCCTCAAACATATGTGTGGTCCAGATGCTCACTACCTCATTAGATGAGTTTTTCTAGTTTTCAAAATAGGATCATTCCCGGAGAGGTTCAACTGTACTGGTACCACGTAGGGCACTGGAAATGTTCATGGTCCCCAAAAATGGTTCATGCTAAATCTGTGCTAAAAGTGCAAAATGGTGCTCAATGTGTATCTAAACAGTTGTTCTTAACCACATATGGAGTACTACTGTAAAAAATAGCTCAGAAGAAATTTCCCATTTATTGTGTATAAAAAATTGAGGTTTCCATGGCCCAATTCTAAATCTTTCCCCCAATGCTACACCTCTAGATAAATGTGAGTTTTAAAGTTTCCACAATGGCATCTTTTATTTTATCTGGGGCAGGGAGTTTTTATGTTACATAGTTAGTAGGGTTTAACCCCTTAAGGACTTAGCCCTTTTTCACCTTAAGGACTCGGACGTTTTTTGCAATTCTGACCACTATCACTTTAAACATTAATAACTCTGGAATGCTTTTAGTTATCATTCTGATTCCGAGACTGTTTTTTCGTGACATATTCTACTTTAACATAGTGGTAAAATTTTGTGGTAACTTGTATCCTTTCTTGGTGAAAAATCCCAAAATTTGATGAAAAATTTGAAAATTTAGCATTTTTCTCACTTTGAAGCTCTCTGCTTGTAAGGAAAATGGATATTCCCAATATATATTTTTTTTATTCACATTTCCAATATGTCTACTTTATGTTTGCATCATAAAATTGACATGTTTTTACTTTTGGAAGACACCAGAGGGCTTCAAAGTTCAGCAGCAATTTTCCAATTTTTCCAAAAATTTTGAAACTCGCTTTTTTTCAGGGACCAGTTCAGGTTTGAAGTGGATTTGAAGGGTCTTCATATTAGAAATACCCCACAAATTACCCCATTATAAAAACTACACCCCCCAAGTATTCAAAATGACATTCAGTCAGCGTTTTAACCCTTTAGGTGTTTCACAGGAATAGCAGCAAAGTGAAGGAGAAAATTCCCAATCTTCATTTTTTACACTCGCATGTTCTTGTAGACCCAATTTTAGAATTTTTACAAGGGGTAAAAAGAGAAAATTTATACTTGTATTTGTAGCCCAATTTCTCTCGAGTAAGGACATACCTCATATGTCTATGTAAAGTGTTTGGCGGGCGCAGTAGAGGGCTCAGAAGCGAAGGAGCGACAAGGGGATTTTGGAGAGTACGTTTTTCTGAAATGGAGGGCATGTTGCATTTAGGAAGCCCCTATGGTGCCATAACAGCAAAAAAAAACACATGGCATACCATTTTGGAAACTAGACCCCTTGAGGAACGTAACAAGGAATAAAGTGAGCCTAAATACCCCACAGGTGTTTCACGACTTTTGCATACGTAAAAAAATAAATTAAAAAATTTCACAAAAATGTGTTTCCCCCCAAATTTCACATTTTTGCAAGGGTTAATAGCAGAAAATACCCCCCAAAATTTGTAACCCCATCTCTTCTGAGTATGGAGGTACCCCATAAGTTGGCCTGAAGTGCACTACGGGCGAACTACAATGCTCAGAAGAGAAGGAGTCATATTTGGCTTTTTGAGACCAAATTTTGCTCGGGGGGCATGTCGCATT
Source organism: Hyla sarda (assembly GCF_029499605.1). Lineage (NCBI taxonomy): Eukaryota > Metazoa > Chordata > Amphibia > Anura > Hylidae > Hyla > Hyla sarda. The sequence continues at coordinate 319,742,581 of NC_079189.1, read as the reverse complement.
TAGGAAGCCTCTATGGTGCCAGGACAGCAAAAAAAAAAAAAAAACACATGGCATAGCATTTTGGAAACTAGACCCCTCGGTGAACGTAACAAGGGGTTAAGTGAACCTTTATACCCCACAGGTGTTTCACGACTTTTGCATATGTAAAAAAAATATACATTTTTTTTACCTAAAATGCTTGTTTTCCCAAAAATTTTACATTTTAAAAAAGGGTAAAAGCAGAAAATACACTCCAAAATTTGTCCCGAGTACGGCGATACCCCATATGTGACCCTAAACTGTTGCCTTGAAATACGACAGGGCTCCAAAGTGAGAGCGCCATGCCCATTTGAGGCCTAAATTAGGGATTGCATAGGGGTGGACATAGGGGTATTCTACGCCAGTGATTCCCAAACAGGGTGCCTCCAGCTGTTGTAAAACTCCCAGCATGCTTGGACAGTCAACGGCTGTCCAGCAATACTGGGGGTAGTTGTTTTGCAACAGCTGGGGGCTCCGTTTTGGAAACAGTGGTGTACCAGACGTTTTTCATTTTTATTGGGGAGGGGAGGGGGGCTGTGTAGGGTTATGTGTATATGTGGTGTTTTTTACTTTTTATTTTATTTTGTGGTAGTGTAGTGTAGTGTTTTTAGGGTACAGTCGCACGGGCGGGGGTTCACAGTAGTTTCTCACTGGCAGTTTGAGCTGCAGCAGAAAATTTGCCGCAGCTCAAACTTGCAGCCGGATACTTACTGTAAACCTCCGCCCATGTGAGTGTACCCTGTACATTCACATTGGGGGGGGGGGGGAACATCCAGCTGTTGCAAAACTACAACTCCCAGCATGAGCTGACAGACTGTACATGCTGAGAGTTTGAGTTTTTGCAACAGCTGTAGGCACACTGGTTATGTATCACTGAGTTTGTGACCTTACTCAGTGTTTCACAACCAGTGTGCCTCCAGCTGTTGCAAAACTACAACTCCCAGCATATACGGTGCATGCTGGGAGTTGTAGTTTGCAACAGCTGGAGGCACACCGGTCGTGAAACACTGAGTTAGGTTAAAAAAACTCTGAGTTTCACAACCAGTGTGCCTTCAGCTGTTGCAAAACTACAACTCTTAGCAGTCACCGACAGCCAACGGGCATGCTGGGAGTTGTAGTTATGCAACCAGCAGTTGCACCACTACAACTCCCAGCATGCACTTTAGCTGTTCTTGCAAGCTGGAAGTTGTAGTTATACAACAGCTGAAGGTACACTTTTCCATAAAATGTGCCTCCAGCTGTTGCAAAACTATAAGTCCCAGCATGCGCATAAGGGAATGCTGGGAGTTGTGGTGGTCTGCCTCCTGCTGTTGCATAACTACAGTTCCCAGCATGCCCTTTTTGCATGCTGGGAGCTGTTGCTAAGCAACTTCAGGAGGCTGTCACTCACCTCCTGCTGCTGGTCCGCTGCAGGTCAGTCCCTCGCCGCGGCCGTCGCTCCTGGAGCCCCGATCCCAACAGGGACGCCGGGGATCGGGGTCCCCAGCACCCGGGGTCTTCTTCCCGCACCCGCTCACGTCCTCCGGAAGAGGAGTGGAGTGGGTTTCGGGAGTGACACCCGCAGCAGGTGCCCTGATTGGTCGGCTGGTAAACCGGCCGATGAATCAGGGCGATCGTGAGGTGGCACCAGTGCCACCTCACCCCTGCAGGCTATGGCTGTTCGGGGCCGTCAGAGACGGCCCCGATCAGCCAGTAATTCCGGGTCACCGGGTCACTGGAGACCCGATTGACCCGGAATCGCCGCAGATCACTGGACTGAATTGTCCAGCGATCTGCGGCCATCGCCGACATGGGGGGGCATAATGACCCCCCTGGGCGATATGCCGGGATGCCTGCTGAACGATTTCAGCAGGCATCCGGCTCCGGTCCCCAACCGGCTAGCGGTGGGGACCGGAATTCCCACGGGTGTATGGATATGCCCTGCGTCCTTAAGGACTCGGAATGCAGGGCGTATCCATATGCCCTGCGTCCTGAAGAGGTTAAAAAAAGTTCATTGTGCTCAACCAAGATTAGTACCTCACCTCCTTTGCAAACCAAATATCTTTCAATAAATTGCAGAATTTGTGTAATAAATATTCAATTCAAATTTTCAGTTAATTCCTGCTGTGTTACAGAAAAAAAAATCTGCATAACAATAAAATGTAGATTAAAAATTCTATTTGCTATAATTGCTGCAACCCACCTTAACAAACTTTCTAAATCCTGTTGGAAATTCTTTAAGGGGTGCTGTTTTTCTGTTTTTCTTAACTGGGGTGATTTATAAGGGGCTTCTGGCATACAGGTCCCTGAAATCCACTAATCCACTTCCGAATTTATTTGTTCTAAAAAAAAAAAAAAATCTGTGTTGGAAATGTTCATAAAAATTTGCTGATAAAGTTCTAAGCCCTCTAATGTCCTATAAAGTAAAAGGATTTTTACAATATGATACTGACATAAAGTAAACATATTGTAAATGTGAATTATTAACAGATTTCTGTAGTGTGATTATCTTACGAACAGAAATCTCAAAATTTAATAAGGTGCTAATTATTCATGAGATTTTTAACAAATAATTGATGCATGTATCAACCAAAATTAGCGACTAACATAATACATAGTATAATATCTCATGAAAATAACACTCTCAAAATCACCTGCGTAAGTTAAAGCATCCCCAAGGTATTACCACATAAAGTGAGATAGGTCAGATTTGCATTGTCTATGGGAGCAACAGAGATACCCCAGTACATCGCTGGGGTTTCTCTGGCACTTCCATAAACAATGCATGGAGCTCGTGATGATACACAGAGTCAAGGCCACGTTTGTGAGATTTCAATTGGTCCCAGAGGTCAGACTCCCCCACAATTAGACACATATTCCCGGTCCTATGGATAGGGGATACATTTCTAGGGACTGGAAAACCTTTTTAAGGCCAAAATTGGCTGTATCCTTAACCTCTTAAGGACCAATGACGTTGTGGAACGTCATGGCACCCTGGACTTTAAGGAGCAATGACGTTCCACAACGTTGTGGCTTTTTCCGGTCCCTGCCGCTCGCCAGGCAGAGATCGGAACGGCATGCCTGCTGAAATCCTTCAGCAGGCATGCCGTGCAAATGCCGAGGGGGGTCCCGGGACCCCCGCATGTCGGTGATCGCTTGCGAAATCACGCAAGCGATCTTCGGCGATTCGGGTCATTCGGGTCACTTGTGACCCGATGACCCGGTAATAAATGGTGATCGGCGGTGTACAATTCACCGCCAATCACCTACCGTTGCTGGGGAGCGGTGACAATTCTGTCACCGCCCCAGCAACGCTGCTATTGGCCGGCGATCGTCCGGCCAATAGCAGAGCGGCAGAGGAGGGGTTAACGGCTCCTTCCCGCTGCTGGACCCGCTGTTTTCATTCAGTCAGCGGGTGCAGCAGTGAGAAGAAGACGTTGATCCACCCTCGGAGCCGGAGCCCCCTCAGGAGCCTTAGATTAGGGAAAGCTGAGTGCAGGGACAGGTAGGAGTCTAAAAGTTATAGAAAAGTAAAAAAAAAGTGAAAAAAAATAAAAAAAATACCCCCCCCCCCTCTGACCCCCTAATAGGTCCCCAGGGTCCTATAAGGGTCTGATCCCTGACCCCGGGACCTATTAGGGGTTCGGGAGCTGCGTGTGCCATCCCCTTTTTTTTCTGGCCACAGCTTTTTTTATTTTTTATTTTTTTTTATTAAAAAAAATCCCCCCTGACCCCCTAATAGGTCCCCCAGGGTCCTATTAGGGTCTGATCCCTTACCCCGGGTCCTATTACGGGTTCAGGGAGCTGCGTTTGCCACCCCTTTTTTTTTGTCCGCAGCTTTTTTTTTTCTTTTCTTTTACTGTTGTACACTTTTTACACCAAGCACCACACAGTACATACTTCACCGCCGTCACCGTAGAAAAAAGGCGATGGCCTGCCGGACATTTTCGGCAGCGGAGGCTTTGGCATTTTTAAGCCTCCGACTCCGAATCTGTCAGTGAGGACGATGAAGATCCTACATTTTTGTGTTCTTCATCGTCCTCCTCATCATCTAGTAGTGATGATGAGTCCCCTGTACGGCGGTGGAGACGCCGCCAGGCGAGGCCACGCACCCCCCATGAGAGTGACCCAGTGGCCGACACTAGTACGAGTGGCAATGCCGCTCGTAATAGAAGTCCGGCCCCCCAGACAAGTGCACCGGAGCCCCCTTCCGATGACCCTGTCTGGAGCCCCCCAGAGGGTTATCAGCCACGGATTCCTGAGTTTGTTGGCGACTCAGGAATCCAGATTGACATGGCTGGGTTCACTGATCTGGACTTTTTTAAGTTTTTTTTCAGTGACAGCCTGGTCAATCTAATGGTGGAGCAAACGAACTTGTACGCCCAGCAGTTCATTGCCCACCACCCAGATTCTCTTTTGGCCAGGCCCAATGAATGGCGCGCCATTGATGCAGCGGAAATTAGAACATTTTGGGGCCTCTCGCTGCATATGGGCCTGGTCAAAAAACCAAGTGCTCGTCAGTACTGGAGCGGGGACGTCCTCTACCAGACCCCACTTTACAGTATGGCAATGACACGGAGGCGGTTCGAGGCCATTCGGAAATGCCTGCATTATGCAGATAAGGCAGCATGTCCACCCCGAGGTGATCCCGCCCATGACCGGCTTTACAAAGTGAGGCCGGTCATCGATCACTTTGGGGCCAAATTTTTGGAGGCCTACATACCCCTCAGGGACCTCGCGGTAGATGAGTCTCTCATCAGTTTTAAGGGGAGACTCATCTTCCGCCAGTATATTCCCTCAAAGCGGGCGTGGTATGGCGTGAAGCTCTATAAACTTTGTGAGAGTACCTCCGGGTACACTTGCAAGTTTAGAGTGTATGAGGGACGAGATTTCCGTATTGAACCCCCAGATTGTTCCCCCACTCTGGGTGTTAGCGGGAAAATCGTTTGGGACCTTATGCACCCATTGCTGGATAAGGGTTACCATGTGTACGTGGACAACTTTTATACCAGCATCCCTCTCTTCACATCCCTTTCCGCCAGATCCACGTCCGCTTGTGGGACCGTGCGGAAGAACCAGAGAGGCCTCCCTCTAAATTTGGTCCAGACGCCTATCCCCAAGGGTGAGTCCCGTGCCCTGACCCATGATAACCTGTTGTTGGTGAAGTATAAGGATAAGAGGGATGTCCTTATACTCACCACTATTCATGGGAACGGCAGCACCCCTGTCCCTGTGCGAGGTACCGTGGGACCGGTCCTCAAGCCCGATTGTATTCTGGACTACAATCGGTATATGGGGGGAGTTGATCTCACAGATCAAGTCCTCAAGCCATACAACGTCATGTGGAAAACACGGGCATGGTACAAAAAAGTTGCGGTCTACTTGGTACAGGTTGCCATGTACAACGCTTTTGTACTATCCCAGTACGCTGGCAACACAGGGACATTCCTCCAGTATAAGACCTCTGGGGGTGTTTTTTCAAAAATGGGTCATAGGTCACTGAGTCACTATCATCGGGGACTTTTTATGTTGCCTGAAATGTGCAGCGCTCTCTCTCCACCTAAGCGGGTGCGCATTTGAGGCAACAGGTTAGAGACGGCCACACATTACATTCCCAGAATGATGATTCAGAGCATAGGGTTTGGGGCAGGCATATTTTTTTTAGTTTTGGCTGTGCTCTGGGTCATCATTCTGGGAACATATACTGTTTTATTATGTTTTATAATTTTCTTGCCCACTGTACCCCATATTACGGGCCTCTGTACCCCACCTGTCTAACCCAGTTACGGCCCATTGTCCCCCATAGTGTTCCCCTATTTTAGGGCTCAGTGCTCGCCCCATTAGTGCTCCTTGAGGGGGGGTCCCACATCCTGGCTCCATATCAGGCTCAAGGTCCCTGACTGCGCTCCCACTCAAGCAAGACCTGCTGTGCACCCGCCAAGCCAAAATCATCAAAAAATAAAGTATGTCCTTACTCCAAAGAAATGTATTTACAAATTTCAAATTTTAGTGAAAAAAAATATATTTTTTTTTACATATACATATTTTTTTACAAATTGGGCTTCAAATTTTGGGGGTTATTTTCTGCTTTAACCCTTTGTAAAAATGTAAAATTTTTGGGAAACCAAGCATTTTCGTAAATTATTATAATTTTTTTTTACATATGCAAAAGTCGTGAAACCCCTGTGGGGTATTAAGGTTCACTTTGCCCCTTGTTACGTTCCCCAAGGGGTCTAGTTTCCAAAATATAATGCCATGTGTTTTTTTTTTTGCTGTCCTGGCACCATAGGGGCTTCCTAAATGCGGCATGCCCCCAGAGCAACATTTGCTTCCAAAAAGCCAAATGTGACTACTCCTTGTTACGCCGAGCGCTCCGGGTCCCCGCTCCTCCCCGGAGCGCTCGCTACACTCTCCTCACTGCAGCGCTCCGGTCAGATCCACTGACCCGGGGCGCTGCGATACCGCCTCCAGCCGGGATGCGATTCGCGATGCGGGTAGCGCCCGCTCGCGATGCGCACCCCGGCTCCCGTACCTGACTCGCTCTCCGTCAGTCCTGTCCCGGCGCGCGCGGCCCCGCTCCCTAGGGCGCGCGCGCGCCGGGTCTTTGCGATTTAAAGGGCCACTGCGCCGCTGATTGGCGCAGTGGTTCCAATTAGTGTGTTCACCTGTGCACTTCCCTATATCACCTCACTTCCCCTGCACTTCCTTGCCGGATCTTGTTGCCATCGTGCCAGTGAAAGCGTTTCCTTGTGTGTTCCTAGCCTGTGTTCCAGACCTCCTGCCGTTGCCCCTGACTACGATCCTTGCTGCCTGCCCCGACCTTCTGCTACGTCCGACCTTGCTTCTGTCTACTCCCTTGTACCGCGCCTATCTTCAGCAGCCAGAGAGGTTGAGCCGTTGCTAGTGGATACGACCTGGTCACTACCGCCGCAGCAAGACCATCCCGCTTTGCGGCGGGCTCTGGTGAAAACCAGTAGTGACTTAGAACCGATCCACTAGCACGGTCCACGCCAATCCCTCTCTGGCACAGAGGATCCACTACCTGCCAGCCGGCATCGTGACAGTAGATCCGGCCATGGATCCCGCTGAAGTTCCTCTGCCAGTTGTCGCTGACCTCACCACGGTGGTCGCCCAGCAGTCACAACAGATAGCGCAACAAGGCCAACAGCTGTCTCAACTGACCGTTATGCTACAGCAGTTACTACCACAGCTTCAGCAATCATCTCCTCCGCCAGCTCCTGCACCTCCTCCGCAGCGAGTGGCCGCTTCTGGTCTACGACTATCCTTGCCGGATAAATTTGATGGGGACTCTAAGTTTTGCCGTGGCTTTCTTTCCCAATGTTCCCTGCACTTGGAGATGATGTCGGACCAGTTTCCCACTGAAAGGTCTAAGGTGGCTTTCGTAGTCAGCCTTCTGTCTGGAAAAGCCCTGTCTTGGGCCACACCTCTCTGGGACCGCAATGACCCCGTCACTGCCTCTGTACACTCCTTCTTCTCGGAAATTCGAAGTGTCTTTGAGGAACCTGCCCGAGCCTCTTCTGCTGAGACTGCCCTGTTGAACCTGGTCCAGGGTAATTCTTCCGTTGGCGAGTATGCCGTACAATTCCGTACTCTTGCTTCAGAATTATCCTGGAATAATGAGGCCCTCTGCGCGACCTTTAAAAAAGGCCTATCCAGCAACATTAAAGATGTTCTGGCCGCACGAGAAATCCCTGCTAATCTACATGAACTCATTCACCTAGCCACTCGCATTGACATGCGTTTTTCCGAAAGGCGTCAGGAGCTCCGCCAGGATATGGACTCTGTTCGCACGAGGCGTTTCTTCTCCCCGGCTCCTCTCTCCTCTGGTCCCCTGCAATCTGTTCCTGTGCCTCCCGCCGTGGAGGCTATGCAGGTCGACCGGTCTCGCCTGACACCTCAAGAGAGGACACGACGCCGCATGGAGAATCTCTGCCTGTACTGTGCTAGTACCGAACACTTCCTGAAGGATTGTCCTATCCGTCCTCCCCGCCTGGAAAGACGTACGCTGACTCCGCACAAAGGTGAGACAGTCCTTGATGTCTACTCTGCTTCTCCACGTCTTACTGTGCCTGTGCGGATATCTGCCTCTGCCTTCTCCTTCTCTACTATGGCCTTCTTGGACTCCGGATCTGCAGGAAATTTTATTTTGGCCTCTCTCGTCAACAGGTTCAACATCCCGGTGACCAGTCTCGCCAGACCCCTCTACATCAATTGTGTAAACAATGAAAGATTGGACTGTACCATACGTTTCCGCACGGAGCCCCTTCTAATGTGCATCGGATCTCATCACGAGAAGATTGAACTTTTGGTCCTCCCCAATTGCACTTCTGAAATTCTCCTTGGACTTCCCTGGCTTCAACTTCATTCCCCAACCCTGGATTGGTCCACTGGGGAGATCAAGAGTTGGGGGCCCTCTTGTTCCAAGGACTGCCTAAAACCGGTTCCCAGTAACCCTTGCCGTGACTCTGTGGTTCCTCCTGTAACCGGTCTCCCTAAGGCCTATATGGACTTTGCGGATGTTTTTTGCAAAAAACAAGCTGAGACTCTACCTCCTCACAGGCCTTATGATTGTCCTATCGACCTCCTCCCGGGCACTACTCCACCCCGGGGCAGAATTTATCCTCTGTCCGCCCCAGAGACTCTTGCCATGTCTGAATACGTCCAGGAAAATTTAAAAAAGGGCTTTATCCGTAAATCCTCCTCTCCTGCCGGAGCCGGATTTTTCTTTGTGTCCAAAAAAGATGGCTCTCTACGTCCTTGCATTGACTACCGCGGTCTTAATAAAATCACGGTTAAGAACCGCTACCCCCTACCCCTCATCTCTGAACTCTTTGATCGCCTCCAAGGTGCCCACATCTTTACCAAACTGGACTTAAGAGGTGCTTATAATCTCATCCGCATCAGAGAGGGGGATGAATGGAAAACGGCATTTAACACCAGAGATGGACACTTTGAGTATCTGGTCATGCCCTTTGGCCTGTGCAACGCCCCTGCCGTCTTCCAAGACTTTGTTAATGAAATTTTTCGTGATCTCTTATACTCCTGTGTTGTTGTATATCTGGACGATATCCTGATTTTTTCTGCCAATCTAGAAGAACACCGCCAGCATGTCCGTATGGTTCTTCAGAGACTTCGTGACAATCAACTCTATGCCAAAATAGAGAAATGTCTGTTTGAATGCCAATCTCTTCCTTTCCTAGGATACTTGGTCTCTGGCCAGGGACTACAAATGGATCCAGACAAACTCTCTGCCGTCTTAGATTGGCCACGCCCCTCCGGACTCCGTGCTATCCAACGTTTTTTGGGGTTCGCCAATTATTACAGGCAATTTATTCCACATTTTTCTACCGTTGTGGCTCCTATCGTGGCTTTAACCAAAAAAAATGCCGATCCCAAGTCTTGGCCTCCTCAAGCGGAAGACGCCTTTAAACGGCTCAAGTCTGCCTTTTCTTCGGCTCCCGTGCTCTCCAGACCTGACCCATCTAAACCCTTCCTATTGGAGGTTGATGCCTCCTCAGTGGGAGCTGGAGCTGTCCTTCTACAAAAAAATTCTTCCGGGCATGCTGTTACTTGTGGTTTTTTTTCTAGGACCTTCTCTCCGGCGGAGAGGAACTACTCCATCGGGGATCGAGAGCTTCTAGCCATTAAATTAGCACTTGAGGAATGGAGGCATCTGCTGGAGGGATCAAGATTTCCAGTTATTATTTACACCGATCACAAGAACCTCTCCTACCTCCAGTCTGCCCAACGGCTGAATCCTCGCCAGGCCAGGTGGTCTCTGTTCTTTGCCCGATTTAATTTTGAAATTCACTTTCGGCCTGCCGATAAGAACATTAGGGCCGATGCTCTCTCTCGTTCCTCGGATGCTTCTGAAGTTGAACTCTCTCCGCAACACATCATTCCTCCTGACTGCCTGATTTCCACTTCTCCAGCCTCCATCAGGCAAACTCCTCCAGGAAAGACCTTTGTTTCTCCACGCCAACGCCTCGGAATCCTCAAATGGGGTCACTCCTCCCATCTCGCAGGTCATGCGGGCATCAAGAAATCTGTGCAACTCATCTCTCGCTTCTATTGGTGGCCGACTCTGGAGACGGATGTTGTGGACTTTGTGCGAGCCTGCACTATCTGTGCCCGGGATAAGACTCCTCGCCAGAAGCCCGCTGGTTTTCTTCATCCTCTGCCTGTCCCCGAACAGCCTTGGTCTCTGATTGGTATGGATTTTATTACTGACTTACCCCCTTCCCGTGGCAACACTGTTATTTGGGTGGTCGTTGATCGATTCTCCAAAATGGCACATTTCATCCCTCTTCCTGGTCTTCCTTCAGCGCCTCAGTTGGCTAAACAATTTTTTGTACACATTTTTCGTCTTCACGGGTTGCCTACGCAGATCGTCTCGGATAGAGGCGTCCAATTCGTGTCTAAATTCTGGAGGGCTCTCTGTAAACAACTCAAGATTAAATTAAATTTTTCTTCTGCATATCATCCTCAATCCAATGGACAAGTAGAAAGAATTAACCAGGTCTTGGGTGATTATTTACGACATTTTGTTTCCTCCCGCCAGGATGACTGGGCAGATCTTCTACCATGGGCCGAATTCTCGTATAACTTCAGAGTCTCTGAATCTTCCTCCAAATCCCCATTTTTCGTGGTGTACGGCCGTCACCCTCTTCCCCCCCTCCCTACCCCCTTGCCCTCTGGTCTGCCCGCTGTGGATGAAATTTCTCGTGATCTTTCCATCATATGGAGAGAGACCCAAAATTCTCTCTTACAGGCTTCATCACGCATGAAGAAGTTCGCGGATAAGAAAAGAAGAGCTCCTCCCATTTTTTCCCCTGGAGACAAGGTATGGCTCTCCGCTAAATATGTCCGCTTCCGTGTCCCTAGCTACAAGTTGGGACCACGCTATCTTTGTCCTTTCAAAATTTTGTGCCAGATTAATCCTGTCTCTTACAAACTTCTTCTTCCTCCTTCTCTTCGTATTCCTAATGCCTTTCACGTTTCTCTTCTTAAACCACTTATCATCAACCGTTTCTCTCCCAAATCTGTTCCTCCCACTCCTGTTTCCGGCTCCTCGGACATCTTCTCCGTCAAAGAGATTCTGGCATCCAAAAAGGTCAGAGGGAAAACCTTTTTTTTAGTGGATTGGGAGGGTTGTGGTCCAGAAGAGAGATCCTGGGAACCTGAGGACAATATCTTAGACAAAAGTCTGCTCCTCAGGTTCTCAGGCTCTAAGAAGAGGGGGAGACCCAAGGGGGGGGGTACTGTTACGCCGAGCGCTCCGGGTCCCCGCTCCTCCCCGGAGCGCTCGCTACACTCTCCTCACTGCAGCGCTCCGGTCAGATCCACTGACCCGGGGCGCTGCGATACCGCCTCCAGCCGGGATGCGATTCGCGATGCGGGTAGCGCCCGCTCGCGATGCGCACCCCGGCTCCCGTACCTGACTCGCTCTCCGTCAGTCCTGTCCCGGCGCGCGCGGCCCCGCTCCCTAGGGCGCGCGCGCGCCGGGTCTTTGCGATTTAAAGGGCCACTGCGCCGCTGATTGGCGCAGTGGTTCCAATTAGTGTGTTCACCTGTGCACTTCCCTATATCACCTCACTTCCCCTGCACTTCCTTGCCGGATCTTGTTGCCATCGTGCCAGTGAAAGCGTTTCCTTGTGTGTTCCTAGCCTGTGTTCCAGACCTCCTGCCGTTGCCCCTGACTACGATCCTTGCTGCCTGCCCCGACCTTCTGCTACGTCCGACCTTGCTTCTGTCTACTCCCTTGTACCGCGCCTATCTTCAGCAGCCAGAGAGGTTGAGCCGTTGCTAGTGGATACGACCTGGTCACTACCGCCGCAGCAAGACCATCCCGCTTTGCGGCGGGCTCTGGTGAAAACCAGTAGTGACTTAGAACCGATCCACTAGCACGGTCCACGCCAATCCCTCTCTGGCACAGAGGATCCACTACCTGCCAGCCGGCATCGTGACACTCCTCTTCTGAGACCTGTAGTGCGCCAGCAGAGCACTTTTCACCCCCACATGGGGGGTTTTCTGAATCGGGAGAAATTGGGCTTCAAATTTTGGGGGGTATTTTCTGCTTTAACCTTTTGTAAAAATGTTAAATTTTTGGGAAACCAAGCATTTTCGTAAATTTTTTATTTATTTTTTGTTACATATGCAAAAGTCGTGAAACCCCTGTGGGGTATTAAGGTTCACTTTACCCCTTGTTACATTCCTCAAGGGGTCTAGTTTCCAAAATATAATGCCATGTGTTTTTTTTTGCTGTCCTGGCACCATATGGGCTTCCTAAATGCGGCATGCCCCCAGAGCAAAATTTGCTTCCAAAAAGCCAAATGTGACTACTCCTCTTCTGAGACCTGTAGTGCGCCAGCAGAGCACTTTTCACCCCCACATGGGGTGTTTTCTGAATCGGGAGAAATTGGGCTTCAAATATTGGGGGGTATTTTCTGCTTTAACCCTTTGTAAAAATGTAACATTTTTAGGAAAACAAGCATTTTATGTAAAATTATTATTTTTTTTTACAATTGCAAAAGTCATGAAACACCTGTGGGGTATTAAGGCTCACTTATTTCCTTGCTACGTTCCTCGAGGGGTCTATTTTCCAAAATGGTATGCCATGTGTTTTTTTTTTTTTGCTGTTTTGGCACCCTAGGGGCTTCCTAAAGGTGACATGCCCCCAAAAAACCATTTCAGGAAAATGTTCTCTCCAAAATCCCCTTGTCCCTCCTTCCCTTCTGAGCCCTCTACTGCGCCCGCCGAACACTTTACACAGACATATGAGGTATGTGCTTACTCGAGAGAAATTGGGCTACAAATACCAGTAAAAATGTTCTCCTTTTACTCCTTGCAAATATTCAAAAATTGGGTCTACAAGAACATGCGAGTGTAAAAAATGAAGATTTTGAATTTTCTCCTTCACTTTGCTGCTATTCCTGTGAAACACCAAAAGGGTTAAAACACTTACTGAATGTCACTTTGCATACTTTGAGGGGTGCAGTTTTTATAATGGGGTCATTTGTGGGGTATTTCTTATATGAAGACCCTTCAAATCCACTTCAAAACTGAACTGGTCACTGAAAAATAGTGAGTTTGAAAATTTTGTGAAAAATTTGAAAATTGCTGCTGAACTTTGAAGCCCTCTGGTGTCTTCCAAAAGTAAAAACTCATACATTTTATGATGCAAACATAAAGTAGACATCTTGTATATGTGATGCAAAAAAATGTATTTTGAATATCCATTTTCCTTAGAAGCAGAGAGCTTCAAAGTTAGAAAAATACAACATTTTTCTCTGAATCAGAATGATAAGTAAAAGCATCCCAGAGTTATTAATGCTTAAAGTGACAGTGGTCAGATGCGCAAAAAACGCTCTGGTCCTAAGGTGTAAAATGGCCTGGTCCTTAAGGGGTTAAAGGCGTACTCCGCCCCTAGACATTTTACCCCCTATCCAAAGGATAGGGGATAAGATGTCTGATCTCGGGGGTCCAGTCGCTGGTGACCCCCGCGATCTCGGCTGTGGCATCCCAGACATATGGTGCACGAAGCAACCTTAACTCCGTGCTGGATGACTGGCGAAGCGGGGAGGAGGCTCGTGACATCATGCCCCCTCCCATAGACTTGTATTGAGGGGGCGTGGCAGTGACATCACAAGTGGGGTGCGGCCATGACGTCACGAGCCTCCAGTACTGCACCCGACGCTCTAAACAGACGCTGGGTGTAGCGGAGAGATCGCGGCGGTCCCCCGCGATCAGAAATCTTATCCCCTATCCTTTGGATGGGGGATAAGATGTCTAGAGGCAGAGTACCCCTTTAAGAGGTCAAAGGGGTTATCCTAGTACATTTTATATGCAGGGTGGGGTGTGGAGGACAAAATAAAAAAAATTACTGTAACGCCGAGTGCTACGGGTCCCGCTGTCCCTCTGGAGCGCTTGCAGCGTTCTGCTGTCAGCAGCGCTCCGGTCTCTGTCTCCGACCACGAGCGCTGCTGTGTCCGTGCCGGTGGGGACGCGATCCGCGTGGCGGGTTATGTCCGCTCGCGGATCGCGCCCCGTTCTCCTCACCCTCCTCCGGTGTCAGTCTCGTCCCGGCGCGCGCGGCCCTGCTCCCTAGGGCGCGCGCGTGCCGGCTTTCTAAGATTTAAAGAGCCAGTGCATCGTTAATTGGTGCCTGGCCCAATCAGTGTAATCACCACCAAACACTACATAAATCCACTTCCCCTTCCTGTCCACGCCGGATCTTGTTGCCTTGTGCCCTGAGAAAGCGTTTAGTGTGTTCCCTTGCCTGTGTATCCAGATCTTCTGCCGTTGCCTCTGACTACGAACCTTGCCGCCTGCCCTTACCTTCTGCTACGTCTGACCTCGCCTCTGTCTAGTCCTTGTGTACCGCGCCAGTCTCAGCTGCCAGAGAGGTCGAGTCGCTACTGAGGGACACGACCTGGTAGTTACCGCCGCAGCAAGTCCATCCCGCTTTGCGGCAAGCTCTGGTGAACACCAGCCGCCACTCCGGATCCTGACAGTAGATCCGGCCATGGATCCCGCTGAGGTGCCGCTGCTGAGTCTTGCTGATCTCACTACCATTGTCGCCCAACAAGGACAACAGCTGACGCAGTTGACCGCCATGCTCCAGCAGCTTCTGCCTGCCCAGCGTCAACCATCTCCTCTGCCAGCTGCAGCTTCTCCTCCACTCCAAGTTGCTGCAACTACCTCTAGAGTCCGCTTGTCTCTTCCGGAGAAATTTGATGGGGACTCTAAGATGTGCCGGGGATTACTGTCCCAATGTTCCCTGCACCTTGAAATGATGCCGGACCAGTTCCCCACAGAATGGTCGAAGGTGGCTTTCGTGGTCAGTTTATTATCTGGAAAGGCTTTGTCCTGGGCCACACCGCTGTGGGACCGCAACGATCCTTCCACTGCTTCTGTCCAGTCCTTTTTCTCCGAAGTACGCAGCGTCTTCGAGGAACCTGCCGGGCCTCCTCTGCCGAGATGGCTCTTCTGAATCTCATCCAAGGGAGCTCTTCTGTGGGCGAATATGCTATCCAGTTCCGCACCCTCGCCTCTGAGCTAGCTTGGAACAAAGAGGCCCTTTACGTGACCTTCAAGAAAGGTTTATCCAGCCACATCAAAGATGTACTGGCCGCACGAGAAATTCCTGCTACCTTGCCTGAACTTATCCAGTTGGCCACCCGCATAGACATGCGTTTCACGGAAAGACGCCAGGAGCTCCGCCAAGAAAAGGATCTTGTTCACACCAGGCGGTTTCCTCGCTCGGCACCTCTCTTCCAGAGTTCTCTGCAACCTACCCCTGTGCCTCCCGCCGAGGAGGCTATGCAAGTAGACCGGTCTCGCCTGACCCAAGAAGAGAGGACTCGCCGCAGAAATGGAAAACTGTGCTTGTACTGTGCCAGTACTGAACATTTCCTTAAAGACCTATTCGCCCTCCGCGTCAGGGAAACGCACACACCTAGTTAACGTGGGAGAGGCGTTACTAGGTGTGAATTTCTCCTCTCCACGCCTGACTATTCCAGTGCGGATTTCTCCATCCGCTAACTCCTACTTCTCTCCAGTGGCCTTCCTGAATCTTTATTGAAGCCTCTTCATCAACAGATTTAAATTCCTGTTACCCATCTTATTAAACCCTTCTTTATCTCATCTGTAAACGGAGAGAACCTGGACTGCTTCGTGCGTTACCGCACAGAACCCTTGCTCATGACTGTTGGAGTTCTCCATCACGAAAAGATTGAATTCTTTGTTTTGCTGAATTGTACCTCGGATATTTTGCTTGGCTTGCCCTGGCTCCAGGGTCACACTCCTACCCTCGACTGGACCACTGGGGACATTAAGTCCTGGGGCACCTCCTGCCACAAACGTTGCCTTAAGTCTGTACCAACCAGCCAAGTCCCCATCACTACTCCATTGCCTGGCCTTCCTAAGACCTACCAGGACTACGCTGACATCTTTAGTAAAAAGCAAGCAGAGGTCTTGCCACCACATAGACCCTACGACTGTCCTATTGATTTGCTCCCTGGTATCACACTGCCTCGTGGAAGAATTTATCCTCTCTCCGCTCCTGAAACCAAGGCCATGTCTGAATACATTCAGGAACATCTTAAGAGAGGTTTTTTTAGTGAGTCCTCTTCACCAGCCGGAGCGGGGTTCTTCTTAGTTGCCAAGAAGGATGGTTCACTACGGCCCCTGCATAGACTATCGTGGCCTCAATAAAATTACGGTAAAAAAACGCTACCCTTTGCCTCTCATCTCTGAGCTCTTTGACCGTCTGCGCGGAGCTAAAGTTTTTGCAAAGCTTGACCTCAGGGGCGCCTATAACCTCATCAGAATTCGTGAAGGAGATGAGTGGTAAACCGCTTTTAACACCCGTGATGGGCACTTCGAATATCTCGTCATGCCATTTGGACTTTGCAATGCACCTGCAGTCTTTCAAGATTTTGTCAACGAAATCTTTCAGGACTTACTGTATACCTGCGTAGTTGTCTATCTAGATGACATCCTAATTTTTTCCTCCCACCTTGAGGAACACCGGCTCCATGTCCGTCAAGTGCTCCAGCGCCTTTGTGTGAACCATCTTTACGCCAAATTAGAAAAATGCCTGTTTAAACGCAACTGTCTTCCTTTCCTGGGATACCTGGTCTCTGGACAGGGTCTTCAAATGGATCCTGACAAGCTCCCCGCGGTCTTGGATTGGCCAGGCCCCTCTGGTCTTCGTGCTATCCAGCGCTTACTCGGATTCGCCAACTACTATCGTCAGTTCATTCCCCACTTCTACACCATCGTTGTTCCTATTGTGGCACTGACGAAGAAAAACGTGAATCCAAGGTCCTGGCCTTCCCAAGAGGATGAAGCGTTTACTCGCCTTAAGGCCGCCTTCACTTCTGCACCAGTCTTGTCTAGGCCAGATCCACTGAAGCCTTTCTTCCTTGAGGTTGACGCCTCCTCAGTAGGAGCCGGGGCTGTCCTTCTTCAAAGAACCGCTAAGGGTAAAAACATCACTTGCGTTTTTTTCTCCAAAACCTTTTCTCCTCCTGAAAAAACTATTCCATAGGAGACCGTGAACTGTTGGCCATCAAGTTGGCACTTGAAGAGTGGAGACATCTCCTGGAAGGGTCCCTTCACCCTATCACCATCTACACTGACCATAAGAATCTGTCCTATCTCCAGTCCGCCCAGCATTTAAATCCTCGCCAGGCCAGGTAGTGGTTGTTCTTTGCCCGCTTCAATTTTCAAATTAATTTTCGTCCTGCTAACAGGAATGTCAGGGCTGATGCCTTATCACGTTCCACCGATGCCTCCGAAGCCGAGACCCTTCCTCAGCACATCGTGCCTCCTGATTGCCTGATCTCTTCTGCTCCTGCTTCTCTGGTGCCAGTTCCTCCAGGAAAAACTTATGTTCCTCCACGTCTTCGCCTCCAGACTCTTAAATGGGGTCATTCCTCCCATCTTGCCGGTCACGCCGGAATTAAAAAATCCATACAGTTGATTTCCAGACACTACTGGTGGTCTTCCCTGGAAAAAGATGTGACTGATTTTGTACGGGCCTGTACAGTATGTGCATGTGATAAAACTCCACGCCAGAAGCCTGCAGGTCTTCTCCATCCCCTGCCGGTGCCTGAACAGCCATGGTCCCACATAGCCATGGACTTTATCACGGACCTTCCCTCTTCTCATGGCAACACCGTCATTTGGGTGGTCGTTGATCGTTTTTCCAAAATGGCTCATTTCGTCCCGCTTCCTGGCCTTCCTTCTGCGCCACAATTGGCGAAGCAATTTTTTCTGCAGATTTTTCATCTCCACGGGCTTCCCACGCATATCGTCTCTGATAGAGATGTTCAATTTATCTCAAAATTTTGGAGAGCACTCTGCACTCAATTAAAGATCAAATTGAATTTCTCGTCCGCCTATCCCCAAGTGGACAAGTGGAGAGAGTGAACCAAATTCTTGGTGACTACCTGCGACATTTTGTCTCCTCCCGTCATGATGATTTGGTGGACCTGCTGCCCTGGGCTAAATTCTCGTACAATTTCAGGAATTCTGAGTCTTCCGCCAAATCTCCATTTTTTGTAGTGTACGGCCGTCATCCTCTGCCTCCCCTCCCCATTCCCACTTCATCTGGAGTTCCTGCCTTAGATGAATTAACTCAGGACTTCTCTTCTATCTGGAAGGAGACTCAAAAGTCGCTCTCACTGGCCTCGTCTCGCATGAAGAGACATGCGGACAAGAAGAGAAGAACTGCTCCTGCTTTTGCTCCTGGTGACAAAGTATGGCTCTCTGCCAAATACATACGGTTCCGGGTCCCTAGCTACAAGCTGGGTCCTCGTTACCTTTTAGAATCAAAAATCAAATTAATTCTGTCTCCTACAAGCTCCATCTTCCTCCCTCCCTTTGTATTCCTAAATCTTTCCATGTCTCCCTTCTCAAACCCCTCATACTTAACCGTTATTCCCCCAAGGTCACCACCCCTGCTCCTCTCTCTGGGTCCTCTGATGTCTTCTCGGTGAAAGAGATCCTCGCCTCCAAGGTCATCTGAGGTAAAAAAAAAAATGTCTTATTGATTGGGAGAATTGTAGTCCCGAGGAGAGGTCGTGGGAACCCGAGGCCAATATTCTCGACAAAATGCTAATTCATAAATTTCTGGCTTCCAAAAAGAGAGGGGAGACCTAAGGGGGGGGGTACTGTAACGCCGAGCGCTCCGGGTCCCGCTGTCCCTCCGGAACGCTCGCGGCGTTCTGCTGTCCCTCCGGTCTCTGTCTCCAACCGCGAGCGTTGCTGTGTCCGTGTCGGTGGGGACATTCTACTCACCCTCCTCCGGTGTCAGTCTCGTCCCGGCACGCGTGGGCCCGCTCCCTAGGGCGCGCGCGCCGGCTTTCTAAGATTTAAAGGGCCAGTACACCGTTAATTGGTGCCTGGCCCAATCGGTGTAATCACCACCAAACACTACATTAACCAACTTCCCCTTCCTGTCTACGCCGGATCTTGTTGCCTTGTGCCCTGAGAATGCGTTTAGTGTGTTCCCTTGCCTGTGTGTCCAGATCTTCTGCTGTTGCCCCTGACTACGAACCTTGCCACCTGCCCTTACCTTCTGCTACGTCTGACCTCGCCTCTGTCTAGTCCTGTATACCGTGCCAGTCTCAGCTGCCAGAGAGGTTGAGTCACTACTGAGGGACACGACCTGGTAGTTACCGCCGCAGCAAGTCCATCCCGCTTTGCGGCGGGCTCTGGTGAACACCAGTAACTACTTAGAACCGATCCCCCAGTACGACCCGCGCCATCGCCTCTTTGGTCCAGAGGATCCACCTCCAGTGTCTTTACCAGCCGCCAGTCCGGATCCTGACAATGACATTCTCACCAGCTGACATTACCCCTTCTGGAGTGTCCTGCTCTTTGTCCTTACATGCACAAAATGCCCACCCATGTTTTTTCTGTTTTGTTCCTCCAATCTGAGTACTTTAAAAATATATAAAATATTTACTTAGACAACCCCTCTTTTTTTGTTTTGTTTTTGCTATATATTTTGTATAACTTTTTTTATATAGTGTTATTATGTCATGGGTGCTGATGTTCACAACATGTTTTAGCAGAATAAAATATTACACAAGCATATACAAACTGTCATACTAACTGTAGGCCCCAAAAATAAATCACTGTGTTTAATATGTTTCATAGCATAATAGCATGATGTCGGCCATTTTGTGTATGCTCTAAATAGACCACAGTGTATTCTAAGTTCTCCTATTCAACTGCCAGTCTGGGAGTAGAATACTTCTTGTCTCCTTAGATATTTATGGCTGTTTAGATAAGACAGACAGATAAGGGGACTAGTTACACTCTCTAGACGACACTACTACATTTCACCCAAGGTAAAGGGGGGTGAATGGAGAGAAAGTGGGTTGAGATAAGAAATTGTGAAATAATTATGTCTCATCCAAATGAACATTAGTTCTATATATATATATATATATATATATATATATATATATATATATATATAATGGTGATTAGTAGAACATATGATATTGTCATATACTGTTAGTATTGTAAAGGACATCAGTATATATCTATTATCTTATATATGATTCTCATAGGGAGCATTGCTCAGTGGTTGCCTTAGACTTTGATATGTTATTGTAACTAACAATCAATTACCAAGACTAGACAGACAGAGAGTAATAACGATGCCGGAAAGGGAGGCCCGGACCCCGGAGAAGATGCAGAAGACCGCCGGAGGATCGCGAAGTGGACCCGGAGCAGCAGGGATAGGTAAGTGAACCTGTCTGGGATGCTTAAACTGCTATCCGACCGCAGCTTAAGCATTTTGCGCTGTCGGATAGCAGTTAATGCGATGGCTGGCCCCGACATATAAAAGCATCATATGTCGATGCTGACATCGACATGCGATGACCTCTGAGAGACCATCGTATGTCGATTTGATCATATGTCGGGGCCATCACATGTCGGGGGGTTACTGCATGTAGTCAATTAACAAGCTTGTAATGTTTACTAATATATCTAATTGATATTCATTTGCATATATCATTGTGTTTTTTACTCATTTATGTGTATAACCTTATAACCAATAAATCTGCATACTTTATAATACCTGTGTATTATTGTATATTGCAAAACTACATCCTTAAGCGTTAATGTCATCCCGTCATAAAAATAACTTGTTGATATCTGAGGAAATAGTCGGACTCAGATGTGAATTGTATTGATTGGCTTTGTCTACAATTCACCAGGTCATAATTTTTCTATGTTTAATAATTTTCATAATTCTTAATTTTTCATAATTCATATTTTTATGACCATAATTCATAATTGCGTTATTACCGCACTACAAAACACACCAACATCTCTCAATGTAAAATACCAGTCAAAAGTATGGATACACCTTCTGCCAAGAAAATGTGAAGTTAAAGTAAACTATGTCATATTTTTTGATTATTTATTGGCCTTGCCTTAAAAACAGCTTTACAAACACATAGCATTAAGCTACCTTCATGAGCCAGCAGACTGAGATTATTTTCGTGTAGCACTTGTAGGCTGTTTTTCCTCCACTCTTTGATCATATTCATCCCAAAACTTCTCTACTGGGTTTAGGTCAGGTTACTGTGGAGACCGAGTCATCTGATGCAGCGGTCATTTACTTGACTCATTTGACAAATAGATTACACACAACCTGGAGGTGTTTTCATTCATTATCCAGTTAAAAATTACAAGACAACTAGCTGCAAACCAGACGGCATGACATGCTAAATTAAATATTATGGTAGCCATTTTCTCAGGTTTTTATCCCCTTCACCTTGACCTGTTTCGACCCTAATGACCAAGCCTCATTTTTTTAATTTGACATATGTCTCCTGTGGTAATAACTTTGGAATACTTTTACTGACTCAAGCGACTCTGAGATTGTTTTTGCATGACATATTGGCCATCATTTACAAGGATTCTCAACTATTTTTATCGGTTTGTGCGCCTAAATTTCTGTTACAGCGACCGTGCGACCAAATGTGCGGCCAAAATGTACACAATCACTCTGAGTAATTTTTTTTTAACCTAGAAAATTGGCGTGGTTTTTTAAAAGGGGTGTGTTCCCGACAAAATGCTAAAAACACTCAGAGTAAGTTGGAAAACACTCGACAGCCAAGAGGATGTGTAAAAACTACCAAAAGCGAGTGATTTTGGCAAAGGCACAGCTTAAAGTGGTGGGGAGTGCCTAAACTATTTTCTTTTTTTTTTTTTTCATTGTTTTACAGTTCTACACAAGGATTTTTAGAATATGCAATTGTTTGGTTTGGCACATGCTATTGATGATTTGTATTTTTTTTTTCTTCCTTTTAACTCAGAGTATGTGCGACACATTTTCCTGTGGTACACAAAAAAAAACATGTGACAGAAAATAAACCAACACGTGCGACACATTAGTAAGTCAGCTCCCAGAAAAAGAGGAGTGAAATGCAAAACACTCCAGAAAGAACACTCGGATTTTAGTAAATCAGGGCCATTGTACGTTATATTAGTGTTAAACTTTGGTTGAAATATTTAGGTTTTTTTTTTATTAGAAAAACTCAAAAATAATGTAAAAAAAAATTCTCATTTTTCTAGATTTTAAGTTTTCTGCTTGTATGAGAAATAGGTCAAATAAAGTAATTCACATCTACAACATGTCTACTTTATGTTGACATAATTTGTTAAACATCATTTTACTTTTTTAGAGTGTTAGAATGTTCATAAGGTTAGCAGCAATTTTACATATTTTCAAGAAAATTTCAGAATCTGATTTTTTAAGTGATCATTTCAGTTTTGAAGTGGATTTGAGAGGCCTATATGTTAGGTATCCCTCTAAATCACCCCATTTAAAAAAAAAGTTGCACCCTGCAGTATTTAGAATGACATTTAGAAGGTTTATTAACCCTTTGATGTTTCAAAGAAATAAATCCATACCTGGCAGACAGTAATGGACATGCTTAGGAAGGATCTGCTCTTGCCTTGGGGCTAAATGGCTATGTTGTGAGATTACCATAACACTGTGGCTAGCTCTTTGTGAACTGGTATTTCCTTTTTGTGTTTTCTTCTTTGCCTACAAATCCCAGAATGCCATTTTCCTCCCTCCCACAAATCAGCCACCCCACCCATTAAAACATAAATGAACTGCATCCATTCAAAACACCTGTGGGTTTCAATCGGGGTGCCTACAGATGTTGCATTAGTTGCAGACTGATCTCTCTCCCACCAAGCGGTCGCTCCACCCATTGAAGCAGACAGACTCCCTGTCATCAGCTGACCAGTGAGTCAGGTCTCGGCCACATTGCAACCTGGGAAAAATCTGAGACAATAGTCATTTTGTGTTCTTTTAAAAATAAATATTGGTGTGAAAGTCACAGAAGAATTGTGAGAAAACCATCACACACAGGTACAGACACTATATTTTGAACAAATTCCTGGAATACCCCTTTAATCCATTTTTTTCTGTAACACAGCAGGAGCTGACAAAGAAATACAACTCAATATTTATTCCCCTAATTCTAATGTATTTAGAAATATCCCATATGTGGCCCTTGTGCACTACGTGACTCACACATAAGCCTCAGATACAAGGAGCAGTGTTTGGATTTTTGGGCCACCTTTTAGTTAGCATATTATCTCATCATATCTAGTTGCGCAGGCTTTGGGGTGGCAAAATATTTTTGGGAGACAAGTTGACATTTAAGTTGTATTATTCTGGGGTACACGTGACCCTTTGATTGTTTTTTATTCTACTTTTTATGAGGTGTTATAAATTTAAAAAGTCTATTCTATGATTATTTTGTATTTATTTTTTATAACATTGTTCTTCATGTGGTATAAATGACAAGTTAAGTTTACTCTGTATGTCAGTACAATTATGGCAATAGCAAATTTATATACATTTTAAATAGTGTATTACATTTATACCATAAAAAGTATTTTTGTTAAAAAAAAGTTGCCATATTAATCTGGGAGCTGTAACCTTTATTTTTTATTTATGGCCATATTTTGAGTTTCTCCGACACAATTGTGTGAGGACTTTTTTCTTGTGGTATGAGTTGACATTTTTATGGGGACTATTTTTGGATATATGAAGAGTTAAAATGACAGGCATAGTATAGGAGACTAGACTCTGTCTCAGGCTGAGACATTGTCAGGCTTCCAGTTGCAATGGCTATCATCAGCACTCCACAATCGCTTTGCAAGGCGCTAAAGGGGAACAGAGGGAGCTCCCTCCCTCTGTCACTCTGATAGATTCTGTGGTCACACTGGCCACAGAATCTATAGGATTAACTGTCAAGATCAAAGTGCAGTTAGGATCCTGACAGCTGTGGTGGGCTCCTCAGATGCGACCCTCTTCACCTCCAATGACTTCTTAATCGGCATGCAGACAGTTCATTACAACCAGGTCCATGTATGTGTCACACACTGCGCTCCGGCCGCAAGCACCGGCATAAGTGCATGGTCCCTGAATCCCTGACTGCTGGCGGGGCTGTGATTCGCATCGTGGGACGCGCCCGCAAGTGAATCCCAGCCAATCACTCACCATGCTCCGCTGCCTCCTCCTCTGTGTCTCAGCTCCGGCGCGCGTGTCCCCATCTCCTAGGGTGCAAGCGCGCTGGAGCTCTGAAATTTAAAGGGCCAGTACCCCCATAATTAGTTGTTACACCTGACACTACATTATAAAGTCCCTGCACCTCTCACACTTCCCTGCCAGATCTTCAGTGCCCCGAGCCTGAGATTAAGCCTTCCACTTTGCCTGTTGCCTTACCCGTGTATCCAGACCTTCCGTTACGTTATTTGACTTCGCACCTTTGCCGCCTGCCTTGACCTTCTGCTATGTTTGACTAAGCTACTGCCTTATCCTTCGGTACCTCGCCTAGCTCAGCTACCTGTGTGGTCGAGACGTCTCGGGGGTAGCGATCTGGGTGTCGCCTGCCGCAGCAAGCCCATCCAGCCTTGCGGCGGGTTCTGGTGAAGACCAGTGGCACCTTAGACTCCGCTCCCCAATACGGTCCGAGTCATCATCCACACAGGTTAGAGTATACACATCCTGCTCCGTTACATCAAGATCCAGCCATCCCGCTGGGGTTCCTCTGCCAGAGAACCCGGATCTCACTTCCATCGTAGTGCTCCAGTCACAGCAGTTGGCCCAGCAGGCACAGCATTTGAGCCAGTTATCCGCTCTGATGCAGCAATTGCTCACTGCACAACAGCAACCGCCACAGCCTCCTCCTGCTCCAGTGTTGCTTCCTGCTCTTGCAGTCATCTCTGGATCAAAACTCCACTTAGAAATATGAGGGGGATACTAAGTCCTGTCGTGGTTTCGTGACTCAGTGCTCCATGCACATTGAATTCATGGCGGAACAGTTCCCTATTATCAAGTCATATCATTATGTCCTCTCTGCCCGGGAATTGCCATCTAACCTGAATGAACTTATACAGTTGGCATCCCGGATTGATATCCGTTCCCCTGAGCGACGTGAGTAACTATGCCAAGAAAAAGGAGTCTGCACGTCCTCTGCACTTTTCTCGTCTGGCAACTGTCTTCAAGCAACCACCGCAATCTTCCTTGTTGCCTCCCACAGTGGAGGCTATGCAAGTGGATCGGTCTCACCTGACCCTGCAGGAAAGAACTCGCCAACGAACCAAAAATCTATGCCTATACTGCGCCAGTGCAGACCACTTCCTTAGAGATTATCCTCTACGTCCACAGCCACAGAGAAATGCTCGCACCTAGGGTTTGTGGGATAGGCCTCCCTAGGTGTCAATTCCACCTCTCCATGCTTAAATATGATGGTCCAGCTTCTTCTTCCCTCTAAAGAGATCATCTCCGTTCTGGCTTTCCTGGACTCTGGCTCTGCAGGAAATTTTATTGATGCCTCCCTAATGCATGGGCATCATCTGTCAGTGTCTCGCCTCTTAAAACCACTGTACATCTCTACAGTCAATGGCGAAAGACTGGACTGTACCATGCTATATTGCATAGAACCCCTGTTCTATGCAACCCCTTGCATAGAACCCCTGCATATCGGGTTCCTACATAAGGAGAATTTGTCCTCCTACTTACTCCCACACTGTACTTCTCCTCCTTTGCTTGGCCTACCTTGGTTGCAGCTTCATGCCCCACAGTTGGATTGGAAAACTGGAGAAGTGTGACCAAGTTGAAATCATTGTCTAGTCCTCTGCCTGGTTTATCTTCATTCCTCCCGGACTTTGCTGATGTCTTCAGTGAAAAGCAAGCTGAAGTCTTGCCTCCACATCATCCATACGATTGTCCCATTGATTTACTGCCTGGCACCACTCCTCCCAGGGGCCGAATCTACCCCTTGTCTGTTCCTGAAACCTAGGCCATGTCAACCTACATCCAGGAGAACCTTCTAAAGGGATTTATCAGGAAATCCTCTTCTCCTGCCAGAGCCGGGTTCTTCTTCTTGGAAAAACAAGATGCGCCGTTGCGTCCTTGCATCGACTACCGAGGAATGGATAAAATTACAGTAAAAAAAACATTATCCCCTTCCTTTAATCTCTGAGTTGTTTGATCGTCTGTGAGGTGCCAGGATTTTCTCCAAACTGGACCTTCGTGGTGCCTATAACTTGATTCGTATAAGAAAGGGGACGAGTGGAAGACTGCGTTTAATACTCGAGACGGACATTTTGAGTACCTTGTAATGCCATTCAGTCTATATTTAATGCTCCTGCAGTCTCCCAGGAGTTTGTCAATTATATTTTTCGGGACCTTCTCTTCTCCTGTGTTGTCTATTTGGATGACATTCTCCTCTATTCGCCCAGTCTCCACACTCATCGTCTCCATCTGCGTCAAGTTTTACAGCATCTCCGAGACAACCAACTCTATGCAAAACTTGAAAAGTGTACCTTTGAAAAAAACAGTCTTCCGTTTTTGGGGTATATTGTTACCAGTCAAGGACTACAAATGGATCCTAACAAATTAACCGCTGTACTGGAGTGGCCTCAACCTTCTGGTCAGAAAGCGATTCAGCGCTTCCTTAGCTTTGCCAATTATTATCGGCAGTTCATTCCTCACTATTCCACCTTGGTTGCCCCATCAGATCTCTTACCAAAAAACTGCCAATCCGAAAGTCTGGACTCCAGAGGTTAAAGTCTGCCTTCGCTTCTGCTCCGGTGTTGTCAAGACTTGATCCGGACAAGCCATTTACTTTAGAGGTGGATGCATCGTCAGTTGGTGCAGGAGCAGTCTTGACACAAAGATCTTCCAAGGGAAGGACTTTGACTTGCGGATTTTTCTCTAAGACCTTCTCTCCAGCGGAGAGAAATTATACTATAGGAGATAGTTAGCTCCTGGCTATTAAGTTGGCCTTGGAAGAATGGCGACATCTCTTAGAGGGCTAAGTGCATCCACTAACTATCTATACGGATCACAAGAAATTGCTCTATCTTCAGTCTGCCCACCGTCTCAACCCTCGACAGGATCGCTAGTCCCTGTTCTCCTCCATGTCTAACTATTTTATTCATTTCTGTCCAGCAGAGAAGAATTTTTGGGCTGACGCTCTATCTACATCTTCTGAGGTACAAGACCTGGAATGACATCTTCAACATATTGTTCCTCCTGATTGTCTTATTTCCGCAGCACCAGAAAGTCTTCAGCATCTGCCCCCTGGGAAGACTTATGTATCTCCTCGTCTGAGACTCTGAATCTTGAGATGGGGTCATTTCTCTCTGTTGGTTGGTCATGCCGGTGTCCATAAATCCTTGCAATTAATTTCCAGAGTATTGGTGGCCCACTCTGAAACAGGATGTCATTGACTTTGTTCGTTCCTGCTCAGTCTGTGCCCAGAACAAAACACCACGTGCCAAGCCTGCCGGTCTTCTACATCCTTTGCCTGTCCCTGACCTGCCCTGGACTAATATTGCAATGGATTTAATTACTGACCTTCCTTCTTCTAGCGGCAATACGGTCATCTGGGTTGTTGTGGATCGATTTTCTAAAATGGCTCATTTTGTGCCCTTGCCTGGTTTACCATCTGCACCTCAACTAGCAAAACTGTTCCTTTCCCATATCTTCCTTCTCCATGGATTACCGACACATAATGTCTCTGACCAGGGAGTCCAGTTCGTCTCCAAATTCTGGAGGGCACTCTGCTCACATCTTCAAGTTAAGTTGGATTTGTCCTCTGCCAATCCAGTGGTCAAGTTGAGAGGTGAACCAGATGTTGGGTGATTATCTTCACCACTTTCTTTCTGCCTGCCAAGACAACTGGGCCGATCTACTACCCTGGGCTGAGTTTTCTTACAACCATAGGGATACCGAATGCACAGGAATTTCACCCTTCTTTGTGGTCTATGGACGTCATCCTCGCCCACCTTTGCCCTTGTCTTCTCCCTCTGGTGTCCCTATGGCAAATGAACTTGTACGGAACTTCACCTCCATCTGAAAGAAGACTTGTCTCTCCCTTCTTTGTGCCATGACCCGTTTGAAATCTCAAGTGGACAAGAAAAGGCGTCCTCCTCCTGAATACTCACCCAGGGACAGTGTGGTTGTCATCTAAATATATCAGCTTCAAAGTACCCTGTTACAAACTGGGTCCACTCTATTTGGGTCCTTTCAAGGTCAAAACACGTCTAAATCCAGTGGCTTATTCTCTTCATCTGCCTTCCTCCCTTCGGATGCCAAATTCTTTTCACGTCTCCCTCTTGAAACCCGCCATCCATAACCGCTTCTCTAAAAAGGACATTCTTCCTACTCCCATCTCGGGTACCTCTGATGTATATTCTGTCAAGGAAATTCTGGACTCCAAACTCATCAGAGGAAAACATTTCTTTCTTGTAGATTGGGAGGGATTCAGACCAGAGGAGAGGTCTTGGGAACCACAGGATAACATCCTAGATCAGGATCCTCTCAAAAGATTCCACAGCCGTAAAAGGAGGGGGAGACCAAAGGGGGGGTACTGTTACACACTGTGCTCCGGCTGAAAGCAACCTCCCACACTTCCTGCCGGATCTTCAGTGCCTATTGCCTGACAGAAAACGTTCCTTTTGCCTGTTGCCATTCCCGTGTATCCAGACTTTCCTGCTACGTTTTTTTACTTTGAACCTTTGCCACCTGCCTTGACCTTCTGCTACGTTGACTACGCTACTGCCTCTTCCTTCGGTACCTCATCTTGCACAGTTACCTGTGTGGTCGAGCTGTGTCGGGGGTAGCGACCTGGATGTCGCCTGCCGCAGCAAGCCCATCCTGCCTAGCGGCGGGAACTGGTGAAGACCAGCGGCACCAAAGACTCCGCTCCCCGATTCGGTCCGAGTCATCAACCACACAGGTTAGAGGATCCTGCTCCTTTACAGTATGTATATTTGCGACAAGGCAGCCACTTCCACCATGTACATGTACATGATTTTACGGGAAAGGGTTAATACTTTAGTGACGTGGGGTTGTTTTGGGGTTAATGAAGCAGCAATTTTTCATAACTGTGTATTGTTTTTTTTCCCTCGCTTTTCAAAAACCATAACTCTTTCATACAGGACCAATTGTCATCAATTACTTTACCACAAAATCTAAGATAAGGAAAAATATATATTTCACGGGAAAAATCAGGTTATCTTCATTATGTAGATCGATACAACAAATTTTTATAGCCTTTGTTTTATTTTTTATTTTTTTATTTTGTTTTATTTTTTATTTTTTTATTTAGACACCTAATTACCAAACCCCATACACTGGACTCCAAAATGTAAAGTGTAACAAGTGGAACTGATTTCTAATTGAGGTGGAACACTGGCGTATTTGTTTGCTTTTATTTGGGGTTCACACGTTAACTTCATATGTGCGATCTTGTCCTTTTTTGCATTAGAACGTTATATATAGGGTATAGCTGCAACTATTAAGTATCATGTTACTAATTTATTAGCACTTGTACCCTACCTATGAAATTGTGATTTTTACTTACCTTCTTGTTTAGGTTGCATATTACGCACCTATGCATACTGTGTAAACAATTACTATTGTTATTCAGGTGTTTATTCCTACCTAGTATCTATTTTCTCTCCGTTTTCTTGTTGTGGATTCATATATTTTTTTATCTAATTTTATATCATGTATATTGTTTATCTTATTTAATAAAGATCATGTAATTTTTCATATTTATATGTTAGTTGATCTTTTGGGTTTACTTAAAAAATATATATAATTTTTTGTAAGAGAATGAGTATGCTTAAAATTGTCTTCTTCTGACCCCTCTTATGAAATCCCAGAGCAGGACCTCTGCTGTCCAATTTTGGAACTGTCCAGAG
Source organism: Hyla sarda (assembly GCF_029499605.1). NCBI lineage: Eukaryota > Metazoa > Chordata > Amphibia > Anura > Hylidae > Hyla > Hyla sarda. Next base: position 319,712,785 of record NC_079189.1, on the reverse strand, counting down.
CAGGAGAAAATTCCCATAGCAAAACATATGCTGCTCTGGACAGTTCCTAGAATGGACAGCAGAGGTCAGCAGAGAGCACTGTGGTCATGACATCAGAGAAATCCAAAAAGAAAAGCATTTCCTCTGTAGTATACAGCCCATAAAATTTATTTGAAGGATTAAGATTTTCTAATAGAAGTAATTTACAAATCTGTTTAACTTTCTGGCACCAGTTGATTTAAAAAAAAAAGTTTTCCACGGGAGTACCCCTTTAACCCCTTAACGACGCAGGACGTATATTTACGTCCTGCGCCGGCTCCCGCGATATGAAGCGGGGTTGCGTTGCGACCCCGCATCACATCGCATCGGTCCCGGCGCTCATCAACGGCCGGCACCCGCGTCTAATACCACACAACGCCGATCGCAGCAATGTGCGGTATTAACCCTTTAGAAGCGGCGGTCAAAGCTGACTGCCGCTTCTAAAGCGAAAGTGAAAGTATCCCGGCTAGTCAGTCGGGCTGTTTGGGACCGCCGCGGTGGACACCGGGAGGGCCCTTACCTGCCTCCTCGGTGTCCGATCGACGAATGACTGCTCCGTGCCTGAGATCCAGGCAGGAGCAGTCAAGCGCTGATAACACTGATCACAGGCGTGTTAATACATGCCAGTGATCAGCATAGGAGATTAGTGTGTGCAGTGTTATAGGTCCCTATGGGGCCTATAACACTGCAAAAAAAAAAGGAAAAAAAAAGTGTTGTTAAAGGTCATTTAACCCCTTCCCTAATAAAAGTTTGAATCACCCCCCTTTTCCCATAAAAAAAATAAAACAGTGTAAATTTAAAAAAAATAAACATATGTGGTATCGCCGCGTGCGTGAATGTCCGAACTATAAAAATATATCATTAATTAAACCGCACGGTCAATGGCGTACGCGCAAAAAAATTCCAAAGTCCAAAAAAGCGTATTTTGGTCACTTTTTATACCATTAAAAAATTATTAAAAAGTGATCAAAAAGTCTGATCAAAACATAAATCACACCATTAAAAACTTCAGATCACGTCGCAAAAAATAGGCCCTCATACCACCCTGTACGTGGAAAAATAAAAAAGTTATAGGGGTCAGAAGAGGACATTTTTAAACGTGTAAATTTTCCTGCATGTAGTTATGATTTTTTCCAGAAGTACGACAATATCCAACAAGTTTTTTCTTCGATTTTGTCGCACAATGATTTTTTTTTCCATTTCGCCGTGAATTTTTGGGTAAAATGACTAATGTCAATGGAAAGTAGAATTGGTGACGCAAAAAATAAGCCATAATATGGATTTTTAGGTGGAAAATTGAGAGGGTTATGGTTTTTAAAAGGTAAGGAGGAAAAAACGAAAGTGCAAAAACGGAAAAACCCTGAGTCCTTAAGGGGTTAAGGACGCAGGGTTTTTCCATTTTTGCATTTTCATTTTTTCCTCATCCCCTTCTAAAAATCATAACCCAATTTTGCACCTAAAATTCCATATTATGGCTTATTTTTTGCGCCACCAATTCTTCTTTGCAGTGACATTAGTCATTTTACCAAAATATCAACAGCGAAGCGGAAAAAAAATTCATTGTGCGACAAAATTGAAGAAAAAATTCAATTTCGTAACTTTTGGGGGCTTCCGTTTCTACACAGTGCATTTTACGGTAAAAATTACATCTTATCTTTATTCTGTAGGTCCATACAGTTAAAATGATACCCTACTTATATAGGTTTGATTTTGTATTACTTCTAAAATAAATCATAACTACATGCAGAAAAATGTATACGTTTAAAATTGTCATTTCTGACCCCTAAAACTTTTTTATTTTTCCACGTATGGGGCAGTTTGAGGGCTAATTTTTTGCGCTATGATCTGAAGTTTTTATCAGTACCATTTTTATATTGATCTGTCTTTTTGATCGCTTTTTATTCATTTTTTCATGGTATAAAAAGTGACCAAAAATACGCTATTTTGGACTTTGGAATTTTTTTGCCCGTACGTCATTGACCGTGTGGTTTAATTAACAGTATTTTTTTATAGTTCGCACATTTCTGCACACGGTCATACCACATATGTTAATTTTTATTTTATTTTTTTATGGGAAAAGGGGGGTAATTCTTACTTTTATTAATGAAGGGGTTAAATGATCTTTATTAACTTTTTTTTCACACTTTTTTTTTTTTGCAGTGTTGTAGCCCCCCTAGTGGCTATTGCACTGAACATACCGATCTCATACACAGTTCATTGCCATGCATTGACACGGAAAAGATCAGTGTTTTCGGCGGTCGGTTGCTCAAGCCTGGATGGTCCTGAGCAGCAGGCATTCCGGCATATCGCCCAGGGGGTCCTGAGGTCCCCTCATATCGGCGATTGCCGCAAATCGCGCGTCAATTTAGACGTGCGATTTGCAGTTATTCCGGGTGAATCGGGTCTCTGGTGACCTGGAGAAAAAGGGTGAATGGGGCTGTCCAAGACAGACCCATTCACCCTTACTCAGCAGGAGGGAGGTGGCACGGGTGCTTCCTCTCGATCACGTGATTGATCGGTCGGAACGACCGACCAATCACGGACCTGCTGGGGAAGGCGATTGGAGCAGAGAACGGCGCCGGCGGGGGTCTCCTACCTTGCTCTGGTCCGGCGGGAGTCCCCTCAGGATCGGTGGCGGAGACAGGAGCAGCAGGATCAGTCCCAGCAGCAGGATACAGTGGCGGCGGTCCCAGCGGCAGGATACAGCAGGAGGTATGGCCTGTTCACCTCCTACTGTTGCTTAGCAACAACTCTCGGCATGCAAAGCCAAAGGGCATGCTGGGAGTTGTAGTTTTGCAACAGCTGGAGTTCCAACAACAACTCCCAGCAAGCCCTTTGGTAGTCTGTGCATGCTGGGGGTTGTAGTTATGCAACAGCTGGAGGCACATTTTTTCTATGAAAAAGTGCATCCAGCTGTTGCATAACTACAACTCCCAACATGCACAGACTACCAAAGGGTATGCTGGGAGTTGTAGTAGTGTGCCTCCAGCTGTTGCAAAACTACAACTCTCAGCATGCCCTTCGGCTGCCAATGCATGCTGATTGCTGCAGTTTTGCAACAGCTGGAGACACATTGGTTGTGAAACAGAGTTTGTTACCTAACTCAGTGTTTTGCAACCAGTGTGCCTCCAGCTGTTGCAAAAATACAACTCCCAGCATGAGAGACTGTACATGCTGGGAGTTGTGGTTTTGCAACAGCTGGAGGCACACTGGTGGCAAAACACTGAGTTAAGTAACAAACTCTCAGTGTTTCGCAACCAATGTGCCTCCAGCTGTTGCATAACAACTACCAGCATGTATGGTCTGTCAGTGCATGCTTGGAGTTGTAGTTTTGCAACAGCTGGAGCTTTGCCCCCCCCCCCCCTACTGGGGGAGGCTACAGTGGGGGATAGGCCTACTTAGTGGGGGACCTACTATCCTAATTATGGGAGGGCAGTGTACTGGAAAAATGCAGAGCCTAACATGTTTTTCCTGCAGATGCTAAATAGATTGTTGTTGGCTGGAAGAAGTTGACATGTCAGTCTGATCCAGATGCAGAAGAAAAGGAAAGAGGACATCGCTGATCAGAAATGACCTTACCTGTCAGTCCCTAGATGTAACTATAATCTATAATCACTTACAGTATATGGTATACAGATCCTGTGTACAGCTAGTATCTACCTTTATATGGTCCTGTATACAATCACTTATATGGTATACAGGTCCTGCAACAAAGTCCAAGACCACAGCGCCAAAAATTGAAAACTCTGGATATGTGCAAAAGAGTTGCAGTTTACTGGTTCCCCAAAAGCTTTTTTTGAGGAACAGTGACCATAAAGAAGTAGATACCAGCTGTACACAGAATCTGTATACAGAAAAGCAGCAGAAGACAGCACTGGATAAATCCATTGTCCCTGTAGTCATCCAGATAGAACAGATAAATGGTAGCACTTTTGCACATATCCGGAGTTTTCCATTTCTGGTGCTGTAGTCTTGGACTTTGTTGCAAACATGTTTACCAAACATGCAACAAAGTCCAAGAACACAGCACCAGAAATGGAAAAATCTGGATATGTGCAAAAGTGCTACCATTTATCTGTTCTATCTGGATGACTACAGGGACAATGGATTTATCCAGTGCTGTCTTCTGCTGCTTTTCTGTATACAGATTCTGTGTACAGCTGGTATCTACTTCTTTATGGTCACTGTACAGGGAGATACAGGTCTGTATACAGTGGTTTTATTCAGTAACAGTATGATGCATTAGTCAATAACTGTGTGATGTAAAGTGTGTTCCTGATGAGGCAGTATTATTTGGTCCTGTTATTGTTTATATTCTGGTATTATTGGTATTGTCAGTCTGTACATAGTGGTTTTTACTTAGTATGGCGGTATTATCCAGTCTTTGTGTACTGGTATAATTTGTTCCTTGTATACTGATATTATTGGTAATATTGGTCTTAGTATTCAGGATTTGGTCAGTAATAGTATGGTGGTAAAATGTATGGTGATTTTATTCCTCCTTGTATACTGGTTTAAATGCTTAAAATTGTCCTCTTCTATAAGACTATTACTTATGGGACTTATTTTTTTTGCTCCGTGGTCTGTAGCTTTTATCTGTATCATTTTTGTTTTGATGGGACTTTTTAATCACTTTTAATACACTTGGTATATGAGGAGACCAGAAATCAGCAATTATGGACTTAGGTGTTTTTATTTTTTTTGTTTTTTTTAATGTTTACACCATTTACCATGCAGTTTAATTAATGTTACATTTTTATAGTTCTGTCATTTTCACATGCGGCGATACCAAATATGTTTATTTTTGTTTACACTTTTATTAGGGGAGGGACGTGATCACTGATGTCTGGCATTAGCAATAAATGAAGAGCGCTCAGCTTGTAAGCGCACTTCATACACCCAGACTGCTAACACGGCATACATGTACACCATGTTTCGTCAAGGTGTCAATGGTGACTACACTAACCCCTCGTCCTGATCTCACACACAAAGTCTAACTTCCACAGTCCTGACAGATCCCTATCCCTTGAATTCATTGCTCCCTGAAGGTACCTGTGATGAGGAGTTTGGGTGGATCCTTAGGATAGAAAAGAGGTTAAAACTTGGGTGAGAAAGGGATAAGGAGGCTCAACACATGAGGGAACCCCATCCTCATCACAGAAGCTCCTAGAGGCTACCTGAAGGGGCGGAGCCATGAAGTGTCAGGGGGAGAGCTTTATCCTAATAATTTCTCTGATAGACAGTTATTGACTACAGGCGTTTCCATGGACCCCAGGCAGCCATTTTTTTTAAATCCAGAAGTACAACTATGCCTACACTCGGTAAGATACACAGGTTTCTTATTTGATTAAGTTACCTCATTTTTATGTGGACGGAATTATATTATGTAGATGAGCAGACCTGGCTTATAAATAATCTCCATTATGAGATGGTAATATGAGTTTATAAGCCACACCCTCTTCTACTGCAAATGAACGGGGCGCGTCTTATGGGGATCAATGCAATCACATATTGTTTATTAGCATAGTCTAATGGCATCTTTCTCTGCTCCACCACATGATATAATAATTCCCACAAGGAAACCTAATTTAAGTCTTCCTAATTAGTTACGCACTATAATTTCATTTATATTATGGTCAGTTTTTATTACTCTTTAATGTTAATCAATTGTAACCAATAAATGTACTTATTTTTATAATAACAGCGTTATTATTTTATTATATTGCAAAAGTTACTTCTACCACTACTTCATTGAACTCATATCTGGGAAAATAGTCTGGCCCAGATATGGTGAATTGCAATGTTTGTATATTTTTGGCAATTCATAACGGTCATAATAGTTTTAATATTTTTGTTGACCATAATTCATAAATTAGTTATTACCCCGACAGTCATACACCACCCTCTAAGACCCTGTACAGTAGTATCTCCCAATTGTGGAAAAAAGTTTCCCCTATTGGGAAAAAAAGGCTCAAAAATCTTTCTAAATGACCAAATACTGTACTGTACTCACTTTAGAGTGTAGTTACCTATACACAATAAAAAGTAATATTATAAAGAAATAATTTTTTACTGTAATAAGGCTTGCACTGCAAAAACAAAAAAAAACTCAACAATGTAACCAATTAGGAAAAGTAAACATTTATTACAGTACAGTATTTAACCTGTTGGCGCCGGGCGGTGATCGGACCGGGATGACTGCTGATATCAGCAGGCATCCCTTGGCAACAATGCCAAGGGGGGTCCTGAGACTCGGACAATTCAGACCGGCGATTTGCAGCGATTCCGGGCCAATCAGGTCACTGGTGACCCGATCACCTGGAAAATAAGAGTGATCAGAGCTGCCAGACAGCTCCGACCATCCTAAAGGATTGGATCGAGGTGGCAGGGGTGCCACCTCCTCCTATCTCCTGCCATTGGTCGGTCCAATGGCACTGACCGAACAATGGCAGTTGGGGACGGGGGGGTTAAAGTTCATTTTCCTCGCTCTGCCCGCCGATTGAAATCCGGGCAGGGCGGGGGGGGGGGGGGGGTAGACAAGAGCGGTGAGTGGGGGAGCAATTTCCGTCGAAGGGGGCAGCAGCGGCAGGAGGAGGCAGCCAGAAAAAGTGGCGGTGGAGGAGACTGCAATGAAGATCGCCGGTGATCTTCACTGTGGTCTTCTAAAAGTTGCAAAACTACAACTCCCAGCATGCCCAGACAGCCTAAGGCCATCTGGGCATGCTGGGAGTTGTAGTTTTGCAACATCTGGGGGGCCACAGTTTGGGACCACTGTGTAGTGGTCTCCAAACTGTGATCCTCGAGATGTTGCAAAACTATAACTTTCGGCATGCACTGACTATCTGGGCATGTTGGGAGTTGTAGTTCTGCAACATCTGAAGTGGCACAGTTTGGAGACCATACAGTCCATACAGTCAGGGATGCTGGGCAGTGTAGTTTTGCAATATCTGGCCCTTCAGATGTTGCAGAAATACAACTCCTAGCATGCCTGGACCATCTGGGCATGCATGGAGTTGCAGTTTTGCAGCATCTGGAGTGCTACAGTTTGGAGACCACTACTTAGCGGTCTCCAAACTGTTCTTCCCCAGTTGTTGCATAACTACAACTCTTAGCAAGCCTTTCAGCTGTCAGTGCATGCTGGGAGTTGTAGTTTTGCAACAGCTGTAGGCACACTGGTTGGGAAACACTGAGCTAGAGTCTGTTTCCTAACTCAATGATTCAAACCAGTGTGACTCCAGTTGTTGCAAAACTACAACTCCCAGAATGCACTGACAGACCGTACATGCTGGGAGTGGCAGTTTTGCAACAGCTGGAGGCACACGGGTTGGAATCACTGAGCTAGAGATTTTTTCCTAACTCAGCGGTTCCCCACCATTGTGCCTACACTGTTGCAAAACTACAATTCCCAGCATGTAGGGTATGTTAGTGCAACAGCTAAAGGTTTGGGGCGCCCATGGGCGGGGGTTTACAGTGGGTTTCCGCCGCAGCTCAAACTTCCAGCAGAAAACTCACTGTGAAACCCCGCTTGTGTGAATGTACCCTAAAAACACTACACTGCACAAAATAAAAAGTAAAACACACACCCTTACACATGCCCCCCCCCCCCCCCCCCAAAAAAAAAAAATATCAAAAATGTCTCATACGGCAGCCTCCAGCCGTTGCAAAACAACGACTCCCAGTATTGCCGGACAGCCATTGACTGTCCTGGCAGGCTGGGAGTTTTGCAACAGCTGGAGTCACCCTGTTTGGGAACACGGCTATAGGGTTTTGGTGGAGACAAGCGCCATCCTTGTATCCGGGTCCGCCCCTATTGCAAATTCCTAATTTAGGCCTCAAATGCGCATGGCACTCTCTCATTTCAGAGCCCTGTCATATTTCAAGGCAACAGTTTAGTGCCACATATGGGGTATTTCCGTAGGATTTTTCTCCTTTTACCCCTTATGAAAAGGGAAAGTTAGGGGCTTCACCAGCATGTTAGTGTAAAAAAATTAAGTGGTAAAATGAGAAAAAGACCCCAAAATTTGTAACGCAATTTCTTCCGAGTACGGAATTACCCCATATGTGAATATAAAATGCTCTGCGGACACACAACAGGGCTCAGGAGTGAGAGAGCGCCATGTACATTTGAGGCCTAAATTGGCAATTTGCACAGAGGTGGCTGATAGTTGCAGCAGTTCTGACATGAATGCAAAAAAAATAAATAAATAAAAACACCCCCATGTGACCCCATTTTGGAAACAACACCCCTCAAGGAACGTAACAAGGGGTATAGTGAGCCTTAACACCCCACAGGTCTTTGACGAATTTTCGTTAAAGTTGGATGTGAAAATAAAAAATCTGTTTTTTACCCCTGAAATGCTGGTGCTGCCCCAAATTTTTCATTTTCACAAGGGGTAATAGGAAAAAAAGACCCCCAAAATTTGTAACACCATTTCTTCTGAGTAAGGAAATTGCCCATATGTGGATGTAAAGTGCTCTGCGGGCGCACTATAGGACTCAGAAGAGAAGGAGCGCCATTAGGCTTTTAGAGAGAGAATGTGTCTGGAATTGAATGCCATGTGTGTTTACAAAGCCCCCATGGTGCCAGAACAGTGAACCCCCCACATGTGACCCTATATTGGAACCTACACCCCTCAAGGAATGTAATAAGGGGTGCAGTGAACATTTACACCCCACTGGTGTCTGACAGATTTTTTTGAACAGTTGTCTGTAAAAGTGAAACATTTTATTTTCCATTTGTACAGCCCACTGTTCCAAAGATCTGTCAAAAGCCAGTGCGGTGAAAATGCTCACTGCACCCCTTATTACATTTCGTGAGGGGTGTAGTTTCCAAAATGTGGTCGCATGTGGCCCCCCCATATGCGACCCCATTTTGGAAACTACACCCCTGTTCTGGCACCATGGGGGCTTTGTAAATGCACATGGCCCCCGACTTCCATGCCAACCAAATTCTCTCTCCAAAAGCCCAAACGGCGCTCCAATTCTGAGCATTGTAGTTCGCCTGCAGAGCACTTTATATCCACATATGAGGTATTTCCATACTCAGAAGAAATGGGGTTACAAATTTTGGGGGGCTTTTTCTATTATTACCCCATGTGAAAATGAAAAATTTGGGGTAACACCAGGATTTTATTGAAAAAAATAATTATTTTTATTTTTACTTCCCAATCACCTGTGGGGTGTTAAAGGAGTATTCTAGGAATTTTTTTTATTTGATTATGCTACAGGGGCTGTAAAGTTAGAGTAGTTAAAAATATAGTGTCTGTACCTGTGTGTGATGGTTTTCTCACAATTCTTATGTGATTTTCACCCCAATATTTATTTTTAACAGAATACAAAATGACTGTTGTCTCAGATTTTTCCCAGATTGCAATGCTCCCGAGACCTGACTTACTAGTCAGCTGATGACAGGGAGCCTGTCTGCTTCAATGGGTGGAGTAATCGCTTGTTGGGAGAGCGATCAATCTGCAACTGATGCAACAGCTGTAGGCACCCTGATTGAAAACCACAGGTTCTTTTGAATGGATGCAGCTCATTTATGTTTCAATGGGTGGGGTGGCTGATGTGAGGGAGGGAGGACAATGGAATTATGGGATTTGTAGTTAAAAAAAGAAAAGTCCAACAGGAAATACCAGTTCACAAAAAGCTAGCCACAGTGTTATGGTAATCTCACAACATAGCCATTTAGCCCCAAGACAAGCGAAGATCCTTCATAAGCATGTCCATTACTGCCTGCCAGGTACATACTAAAATCACCTTATGGTGGATAACCCCTTTAAGGCTCACTTTACCCCTTCTTACGTTCCTTGAGGGATGTAGTTTCCAAAATAGTGTGCCAGGTGTTTTTTTTTACTGTTCTGGCATCATGGGGGCTTCCTAAATGAGACATGCTCGCCAAAATGCCATTGTCGCTCCTTCCTTTTGAGCCCTCTAGTGCACCCACAGAGCACTTTACATCAACTTATGAGGTATTTCCATACTCGAGAGAAAATGAATTACAAGTTTTGGGCGGCCTTTTTACCTTTTACCCCTTGTAAAAATGAAAAAAATGGGGGTACAATAAAGTTAGTGTAAAAAATTGAGATTTAGATTTTTCTCCTCCATTTTGCTGCTATTCCTGTGAAACGCCTAAAGGGTAAACAAACTTTTTGAATGTCATTTTGAATACTTTGAGGGGTGCACTTTTCATAATGGCATCCATTATAGGGAATTTCCAACATAAAGACCCTCATATTCACTTCAAAACTTAACTGGTCCCTGAAAAATTCTGATTTTGAAATATTTGTGAAAAATTTGAAAATTGGTGCTATACTTTGAAGCCCTCTGATGTCTTCAAAAAGTGAAAAAAACATGTCAACTTTATGATTAACACATTGTATATGTGAATCAATATGCAATTTATTTGACATGTCCCTTTTCCTTAAAAGCAGAGTGCTTCAAAGTTAGAAAAATGCAAACTTTTAAATTTTTTCCTGAAATTTGGGCATTTTTCATCAAGAAATGATGCAAGTATCGACAAAAATTTACAACTAACATAAAGTAGAATATGTCACAAAAAAACTATCTTGGAATCAAATTTTATAAGTAAAAGCATCCCAGAGTTATTGATGCATAAATTGATAGAGGTCAGATTTGAAAAAAATGCTCCCGTTCTTAGGGTCATAATGGGCTCCGTACCCAAGGGGTTAAAAACAAACACAGTCACAACAACAAAATTGCCCTGCTTACTGTTAAAACAACAGTCAGTGACGGCAGTGCAGGGTAGAGGACGTCAAGAGGACATCAAGCCAGTTGAAATGCCGAGCCCCTGCACCTGAGCCTGCTGGCCATGTAAAAAGTACAACAAGGGAGGCAGAGGGAGGATAGGGGAAAAGGATGTGGCATGAGGTAATAGAGAGGGGACCAAAATGGCATGGGGAGAATCAGAGGGGTGGCAAATGATGTGGCACAGGGGGATAAACGGGGAAAGAAATGGCACAGTGGGAATGATGTTGCACAAGGGGTTGGTAAAGAATGGATAATTAATTTGCACAGAGGGTAATAAACAAGGAATTAAATGGGGGGATCAAGGGGAAATGATGTGGCACAGGGGGTAATAAAGGGGGGATGATTTGGCACAGAGGAAGTAAGTGGCACGGGGGAATAGTTTTACAGGACAATGCCGCTATTGGGAGATTTTACTGTATTAGTTTTGCACACAGGGCAGGGCCCCATACATGGGCTGACAGGCAACAAATGAGAAGCACTGATCTTGGTAATCAGTGCCTGTTTGCAGAGCCTTGGTGGCCTAAAATATTCATTAATCTTGGAAACACACCTCCTGTTTACACAGGGTGACGTGCAACCAATAGCTATAATTTTAATGGCCGAACAAGCATTTACTAACTTGGCAAACAATCACAGGCCCTTTTACACAGGGCGATATTGAGAACAATTATTCAAACTACATATATAGAGACCTAAATTGATTCTATGTACAAAAACTTGTGTGGGAACGAACCACCAAAATGTATCAAATTATCAAATACCCAGCAGGAGTGAAGTGGCACAGGTGCCATCTCACAATGACGCGATTGATCGGTCGGAATGACAAACCAATCACTACCCTGCTGAGCGTTGATCGGAGCTGCGATCGAAGCAGGTGGGAGTCTCTTACCTTCCCGTAGCCTGGCTGGGGTCCCCTTAGGAGCGGTGGCAAACTGGAGCGGCGGTGGTGCGGGCATCAGGATACAGCAGGAAGTGAGGCTTGATTGCCTCCTGCTGTTGCTTAGCAACAACTCCCAGCATGCACAGCCAAAGGGCATGCTGGGAGTTGTAGTTATGCAACAGCTGGAGGCACAACTACAACTCCCAGCATGCCCTTTGGTAGTCTGTGCATTCTGGGGGTGGTAGTTATGCAACAGCTGGAGGCACATGAAAAAGTGTGCCTCCAGCTGTTACATTACTACAACTCCTAGCATGCACAGACAGCCAACGTAGTTGTGCCTCCAGCTGTTGCATAACTACAACTCCCAGCATGCCCTTTGGCTGTGCATGCTGGGAGTTGCATTATACAAAAGCAGGAGGTGAGTGTTGTGTACCTCCAGCTGTTGTATAATACAACTCTCAGCATGCACAGCCAAAGGGCATGCTGGGAGTTGTGTTAATGCAACAGCTGGAGGCACAACTACAACTCCCAGCATGCCCTTTGGCAGTCTTTGCATGCTGGGAGTTGTAGTTATGCAACAGCTGGAGGCACATTTTTTTCTATGAAAAAGTGTGCCTCCAGCTGCTGCACAACTACAACTCCCAGCATACATGGACAGCCAAATGGCATGCTGGGAGTTGTAGTAGTGTGCCTCCAGTTGTTGCATAATTACAACTCCCAGCATGCCCTTTGGCTGTCAATGCATGCTGAGAGTCGTAGTTTTGCAACAGCTGAAGGCACACTGGTTGTGAAACACAGAGTTTGTTACCTAACTCAGTGTTTCGCAACCATGACCGTACATGCTGGGAGTTGTAGTTTTGCAACAGCTGGAAGCACACTGGTTGCAAAACACTAAGTTAAGTAACAAACTGTTTCACAACCAGTATGCCTCCAGCTGTTCCATAACTACAACTCCCAGCATGTATGGACTGTTAGTGCATGCTGGGAGTTGTAGTTTTGCAACAGTTGGAGGTTTACCCCCCTCGCCCATGTGAATGTACAGGCTATATTTATAAGGGTGGAGGTTTACAGTGAGTTTCCTGCTGCAAGTTTGAGATGTGGCAAATTTTCTGCTGCAGCTCTAACTCCCAGCGGGAAGCGCAAGGCCTCTTTCACATATATTTTAAGCAGTATTTGTAGTTAAAAGTATTTACATATAGTCAGGAGTGGGTCTAAAACACACAAAATGGTGAAAGTGTGTCCATTATAGTTTCTCTGCGTTGGTATCACTCCTGATTTTGGTTTAAAATATTGGCCAAAATACTATGTTTGAGAGGCGTGTCTCTCTATGCAACTTCACATGGGGAAAGCAGGCTAGCTTATCTGATATGAACCATATATGTCAGGTACATGTATATATCTTCCCGAAGGGAAAGAGGGCACCAGAAAGGAAAGCCAGAATGTAATGCTCTGGAAAATTTTGGCTGGTAAATCTTGGGTCTTGGTATTCATGTGAATATTACTTTGACACAGAACACCTCCTAAACATTGTTACAGATAAAGTATACCCCTTCATGCAACAATAATTCCTACCAGCAGTGGCCTATTTTGGCAGAATAATGTGTCCTGGCTCACAGAAAATATAGTTCAGTAAATAGTTTGAGGAACATGACAAGGAGTTCAAGGTGTTGATTTGGTTCTCCAAATCCATCAAATATTAGTCTGATCTAGCATGTATGCAATGTGTTTGAAAACAAGCTCAATCCATCAAGGTCTCAACTAGCAACTTAGGCTGAATTCATATCGCCTTTAAATTTTCCGTTCGTCATTGGGGCAGAACAACAAAGAATATGACGCTGGAGAATCCGCTACATGCTAGACACTAATGGTGCCTAACAGATCCCATTGACTATAATGGGGTCTGTCAGGTTTCTGGCATGGTGTCTGGTGGTTTACCACACAGAATAGCACAGCTTGCTGCGCTATTTTGTCCAGTATTTATCTATTTATATATATTTATCTATGATAAAACTGTCAACAAAATGATGCCCAAACACAGCTGTGAAACCTACCTTATGGTATACACATAGGTGTACTATAGCATGGCCTCTCAACTTAATGTCAGTCTGTCACCTAAATTTAGGAGGACCTCAGATATACAGGTGACAGACTGACAACAACCACTATCATTACAGTTACAGACCATGTGTGATTATATACAGTTACATCTGGTGATATTGTTCACATTCCTTATTCTTCTCCATCCGGCCCAATCCGTCATAATGATTTCTTCCAGCCACAACTGTTCTCTGCAGAACCTGCCAGAGAAATATATTAGGCTCCGCACTTTTCCAGCACCTATAATGCCCTGAACCGAAATAATGCCCCCCCTTGGTGGGTTGGGGAAGAGTCAGTAGGTCCCCCACAATAGGTGTTTAGGCTGCTCCAGTAGGTAGAAAGGTTTCTTTAGGTGCCCCGAGCAGGTAGAGTTTCCCCTGTAGGTAAATCCCCCAGATAGGTGTGTCTTGTAAAAGAACCTCTATATAAGCTTTGTAGGTAGCCCTCCCCATATTAGCTAGGCAGGAATGTAGTAGATAGTCCCCCATATTAGGTAGGCAGCAGAAGTCCCCCACATTAGCTAGGAAGCAGACGTCTGCTACATAAGCTTGGCAGCAGTTCCCCCACATTAGTTAAGTAGCAGTTCCCCCACATTAGCTAGGCAGCAGTCCCCCAGCAAAGGCATACTTACCTCCTGCTGCTCATCTTCTTTCTCTGTCGGCTCCCTCAAATCAGCCTCTTCTTTTCTCCTCTATGCTCTGGCATCTGATGACATCACTCGTGTGCGGGAGCACAGAGAAAGATTTCGGCCTCTTGTGAGTGATTGACAGGGTGAGGAGCACTTCACACCAAACTTCCCACTGAGCCCCACATTAAACTGTAGAAGCCTCATTAGAAGACATTTATAATTAAATGTGGGACATGTGGGTGCCGTTATGGAACAGCAGGACATCACCCCAAAGCAGGAATGCCCTGCCGGTACCGGGACGGTTGGGAGGTATGCTATAGCCTTATTTTTGTGTCTGTAGTTCAGAATGACCTGAATTAACATCTCCAACATACCCATATATGGGGACCTTTACAGAACTTTAAAAGGACCTGTGGTCAATTCCAAAAAAATTAAATTGTACCGTCAACACCCTGATTAACACCTTTTACAGTTTCTTGATATGCCCTCCCATTCCTGAAATATGACATTTATAGTTTGTCTGACAATTCAGGGAACCAGTCAGATGGGTGTGAACTTCATTTTAATAATGTATATCAGGTGATAAGTGGGATCATACAGTCAGGGGCAATCTCATTTTTTGGAATTTGGCAACAGATCTTTTTTAAAGGGGTATCCCAACATCAGATAAAAAAAAAAGAAAGAAAGAAAAAAAATAGAAACATAGAATGTGTCAGCAGATAACAACCATTGGACCCATCTAGTCCGCCCAATTAATATGAATAGTCCCAGGCCCTATCTTATATGAAGAATAACCTTATGCCTATCCCATGTATGCTTAAAATGATGCAGAAGCATATAGCCTTGCTTATCTCTGGGTTTGACAAATTTGTTTAGAATCTAGCAACTAGCAAAAAAAAAAAAATCAGTGCTATTTTTGACTGTGTGGGACCGGGATGTGATAATTTGATAAGTTGGATTCTGCACGTGACAATTCTAAATATTTATTTTATCTTATTTGAAAAAATGGGAAAAGGAGAGCAATTTGTATTGGGGGGGGGAGGTATATTTAAAAGAAAAACTTTTTTCTCTACACTTTTTTGGCCCCACCAAAGCAGGGCAAAGCAGGGTAGAGAGTGATTTAGGCTGTAGTGGCTAGTCAGAGGTGACATCACCACCTAGGTGTGCGGCTAGAGTTTGGAAATAAGATCCAGCCACACCTCCGGAGACAGCAGATTATGGTGCATTGTCTTGGGAGAGAGAGGGGAGCTGCTGGGACAACAGCACAGACAATGAAAGAACTACACAACTTCCTGTCAGGGTTAAATCAAGCTAAAACACACTGAATCCAGTACAATGTTATATATACTGTATCAATAAGTTATATATCTTGGGGTGATAGTCTTATTGAAATACAATTTTCAGTTACTAGAATACCCATTTAAAAGATCAGAAGATCTGCTGCTAGAGTCTTGGTGCTAGATGCCACATCCTTTACAGATCTTGTGAAAGTCCACTCCTTGTAGGGATGGGGCTGTTTTAATGGAATGAAGACAGATACTATATTTGTGTATATATTATACACACACACAGACTATAAAAATTGATGTTCAACAAAACATACGCTTTCAAAAAAAGAGCTCTTGATAACTGACTGTTATATAACAGGCTATCATAAAATATAAACAAGCCCTGCTGCAGGTGTGACTTGTCCTACAAGCTTGCACTCTTATTGATCAATACAATGCACAGTTGTGACTACACCCTTCCCTTAACCCAGCTGTAAAACAAAACTAAAGAGCTTAGGTGCCAGTATGAGTTGTACAAAAAAAATAGATAAGCAGACACCTCATAACAATTCTCAGAAACTGCTTATTCTAGGATTTAAAATTAGTTTTATTAATAAACGCAGAATAATCCCCCTGAGAATATTAGGGAATGGCTGATAATGTCAGTTCCTGATGTCTTAAAAAGCCTCATGTGGCGTTATTACTAAACAGCCAGGCTAGGACTTTCAACTGGATGCCAGTGATATCACTGGTGAAGCCCTGGTAATAAAGGAATACTGCTAGTGATTATGGCATTGTACTGAAGTTCTGGCACCAAGCAGCATTGCCTACCTGTCTAATAAACTTGTAGTTAAGTGAACACATGAAGGGGATAGGAATAATGACTTAACAGTAATGTCCACCTATAAAAACCATGAAAACTTGAA
The DNA here is from genome assembly GCF_029499605.1 of Hyla sarda. Taxonomy (NCBI): domain Eukaryota; kingdom Metazoa; phylum Chordata; class Amphibia; order Anura; family Hylidae; genus Hyla; species Hyla sarda. The sequence continues at coordinate 319,696,201 of NC_079189.1, read as the reverse complement.
ATAGAACTGTAACCCAAGCTCTCTGAGCCACTCCTTTCCGCTGCCATTGGCCTTAATGCTGGTGCCTGCAACCTAACAGTATCGCTATAAAGAGCTGGTGAAGCAATGTATAGGCAAAATCGCGATGTAACCGTTCTAAAGGCGTCTTCTTCTCAGTAGCTTTCTTATGCAAGCGTGTTTTTTCCTGCTGTCGCTTTCTGCTGTTTGCTGCAGCATTTGCTTGCTCAGGCTGCAGTACCGCCCTGTGGCCACTGGAGGCAGCCGTGTCAATGTCCTTTTTTTTTTATTTTTTTTTATTTCAGTGCCTTTTTTTTTCCCTCCATGGTTTCTCCTCCTCGCTCTTGTGAGTAACTTGGCGTTTGGACTCAGCAGCTTCCACACGTTTCCTATACAGAGAGCGATCAGATTCTGTGCCTCCATTAAGGACACCTCGAACTGCTCTTTTGCTGTGAAGCCTCCCACCCCCTCCCTTTGAAACTTTTATTTCTGGGCTGGATCACCTAGAAAAGCAGCCAGGACAGGGGAGACCGATCTATCATAGAGCCATAGACAAGAGAGCGGGGGACGAACGACTCCAAGAAATCCAAGAAGATGGACATGAAAAAGAGAATTCACCTGGAGCTCCGGAACAGGACGCCGTCAGATGTAAGCTCCTCTTTTCTATTAATACCCTGCTGGCATCTGATAGGGCATCCTTACCAAGTGCATGCTTGTCATGGCCAGCCTTATGTATTCCTTCACTTCTCTGGAGCAGATGACTTGGGCAGAATGGGCACCCCTGCCTCCCCCCTCAGCCCAAGACTACAGTTTAGAGCCCAAGTGCCTGGCACAGCTCGGTTGGCAGAAGGCTAAACTTTGCCTCTGTGTGATGCCCCCTTACCCCTCTGGCTGGGAAGGTGATCATTCAAAGTGTGAGTTTGTTGTCTGGAGGGAAGGAGGAGGAGGAGGAAGGGATGGCGTTATGGAAAATTAGATTTAGATGGATGGTTTCATTGGTTTTCAGAGTTTTAAATTTCCTCTTGTGTTTTTCCCCCTACTCGTTCACACTCTGTTCAGCTGCCAGAGCGGTAGCCATGTTTGCATACAGGCGATACCTGACCGCCCTTCTGGGGATTCAAAGTATTAAGATTGTGAGAAGTTAGTGCCTTGTGCCCACCTCGGCAAGGAATGGAGGGCACGTTTCGGCCGCTGGCAGCACTTAATGCTAGAGTTGTGAGAAAGGTGCCCCTCATTGCAGGGACTGGCGACTATGGCAGCTAAGGGTATGTAATCTATCTTGGTTACTGGTGAAGCTTCTATCGGGGCACACACATGCCCATGGTGCCCGCACGCAAGGGTTGACTGAAAGTCAACTGGAAAGTTGCTGCTGTGCCCAGAGCATTCTATGGAGTCCGTCACGTGACACCCCCCCGTATTGTTATCGTGAAGTAACATTGTATCAACACGAGCTACAGAAGTGTCAATATGTAGTCATGGAGCCAATGTGAGGCGCTCGGTACCCGGCAGAACGCCCCTATTGTGTGTTCCCTTTCGAGTGTGGTCATGTCCCCGGTATACCGCACGGCCTCGGCTAATGGAGCCTGTGCCTCACACTGCAGGCTGTGGCCGACTGGCAGGGCTTTATTTCTGCACAATGGGTTCTCCTCGCTCTCTCTCTGTGTGTGGCTACCGGCTAGGGAGCAAATAGTAGGAAGAAAATACAGATCTCTCCGGCGGGTCCGGGGCGACATGTTCCCCTCCTCCTTCTCTTCAGCTAGTCGGGCGGGAAAGCGCAGCCGAGCAGAGGGGGAGGAGAATGTGCAGGCTCCTATTCACACATGCACACGGCCAGAGATAAAATAATGACATCCGGCCGATTACTGTGGACAGAGACCACGGACGGGTGTCGCGTTATGTCGGTGTAGTCCAGCGCTCCCCAAAGTCAGAGGAGGAGACATCGCCATGTTGTCGTCTTCCTCCTCACTCCCACTCTCCATATTGAGTCTGTGTAGCCGTCGGTGTCTCGTTCTGTGGTGACAGCTGCAGTGCCCGCCTTCCACCCTCCATTTTGCCCCGCTGTAGCCTGTCCCCGGCATGGCGCTGTTCGTTGCTTCTTTTGCCTCGACGTTAGCCGAGCATTTCAGCTTCTTCTTCCTCCACTTCTCCTTCCCTCCCCCCTCAGCTCCTTTGTCTCCTACCTCCCTTTTCCATCATTCGGCTATTCCACCCTTCATCTATGCCCAGCGCTTGAAGGTTACATGTATCTCATCCCCACATGTCTCCCTGCCCTATTGTGAAGAATAGTCGTCTCAGTAAAGCTGCCAGGAGATGCCACTCACACCCTGTATCACTACATACCATCTTTATATTATTTCTCCCATAACACCTGCAGGAACTGTATGACTATGTCCCTCAGGATATTTACTGTACATATATAATGCAGGTTTTATTGTGGCATTGAACCATGGCAGAGCTGTGCCATTGCACATAAAATGCCACTAGAAAGGTTGTCATCACTTCCCCATATTGCTTCTGCCAGCTCACCTACAAATAGGTGACATGGTGGTGAAGGTCACATGGCAGGCTGTGTTTTCAAATACCCAAGTAGAGACTATAGCGTTTCCCCAGGAGGTAGTAGAAGTGATTGAGTTGTGAGGTCATTTTTCAGAATTTGTGACAGGGATTTAGTGCCCCACCCATATAAGGCCCTTTCACACTACTTTTTCTTTTTCTTTTTTTTAGTTTCACGGACGTAATTTTGACGAGTCATAAGGGGCAATAACAGGTCCCGATGGACCCCATTATAGTCAATGGGGTCCGTCAGGCGCCGCTATCTTCAGAGAGAATAGCGGGAGAAAAAGACAGTGCAAGCACCATCTTTTTCTCCCGCTAATCGCGATCATAAAATAACGGGCTTCACACTGTCGGAGACAAACGGCAGTGTGAATGTTGCTCAACTTGGGAGTATATCACCAAAAGGTAAACACCCTCTTGCAGCGATGGCCTCCGATTCTTCTGAGCTATAGGGATGGTTGCGAAGTGGGTTTCTGTACAATTGTTTGATCCTGTCACAACAACTGAAATAATAAAGGGAAACTGACAGTGTTCACCCGCACTAAACCCAATTTACTGAGTTTATAGTGCAGGTAAATGGCATTTAAAATGTGGGGTCACTTACTTGTATTAATGAAAATCTTTTTATTCTTGTAGTTGCATTTCGCAGCTGTGCGCAAAGGAGACGGTTTGCCTGTGAACCCGAGTTTAAATGCTGTTCACCTGCAGTATAACCCAGTATATTGGGTTTAGTGCGGGCACACAGCCTGCCAGTTTCACTTTAAATTCCTAATTTCTGCACTGAGAATACTTGGTGATGTGATATAGAGGGCACTTAAAGTGTACCTGTCAGTGCAAAAAAAAAGTTTTACTCTGTACCTAATCCTGATCATGTACATATAATTTTTATGTGTCTTGGACCTATATATCCCTAACATATAGCATTTATATGTTGCTCACTTGCTTTGTGTTCTTGCCTTTTGGTGCGGGCGTGTCTGTCTCTCCCTCACTCATCTGGGAGCAGCCTGGCAGTCTGCAAATCACCGCACAGTAGTTTTCATGCATACATTTTCTATCTGTTCCTAGTAAAGCTGGATGCTAATCAACATAGCTGTCACTACCATATGTGAGACATTCATCTTTCAGACTCCTGAATGTCTGACCAGCTTCTTTGTCATTCAGGAGTCAGAGAAAGTTTTGGCTGTTCAAGCATGCTGGGAGTTGTAGTTTTGCATTGCAACAGCTTGAGCTGCAGCATTTGTAAAGCGCTGTTAGAGGAGTGTTGCCTCTAGCTGTTACAAAACTACAACTCCCAGCATGCCCACACATACTTTGTCTGTAGTTTTTGCAAGAGCTGGAGGCACAGAGCTCTAAAACAGAGTTTTACAAAGATTGTACCACCAACTGTTGCAGAACTACAACTTCCATCATGGGAGGCTGTAGTTGTGCAATGGTGATCTCCTATACTGGATACCAACACACTTTACAGCCAGTATCCAGTGTGCTGCAAAATACAGAGTAGTCTGCCTGCGTAAAGACAGGTGACCCCTAGTGGTGGCTATTTAGGATTTTTTATTTTTTAGTAAAAAAATTTTTTTTTAAATAAATGTATATTTAACCCCTTAGGGACGGAGCATTTTTCTGTTTTTGCACTTTTGTTTTTTTCTTCCTTACCTTTTAGAAATCATAACCCTTTAAATTTTGCACCTAAAAAGCCATATGATGGCTTATTTTTTCCGCCACTATTTCGACTTTGTAATGACATCATCATTTTACCCAAAAATCTACATCGAAACGGGGGGAAAAAAAAATAGTGTGACAAAATGGAAGAAAAAACGCCATTTTGTAACTTTTGGGGGCTTCCGTTTCTACACAGTATATTTTTTGGTAAAAATGACACCTTATCTTTATTCTGTAGGTCCATACGGTTAAAATGATACCCTACTTATATAGGTTTGATTTTGTCGTACTTCTGAAAAAAAAAAATCATAACTACATGCAGGAAAATTTATACGTTTAAAATTGTCCTATTCCCCATAACTTTTTTTATTTTTCAACGTACGGGGTGGTATGAGGGCTCATTTTTTGCACCGTGATCTACCATTTTTGTTTTGATCGGACTTTTTGATCGCCTTTTTGCTTTTTTTTGTACATTTTTTTTTATGGTATAAAAAGTGACCAAAAATACACTATTTTGCAATTTTTTTGCGAGTACGCCCTTGACCATGCTGTTTAATTAACAATATATTTTTATAGTTCGGATATTTACGCCAAAATAAACCAAATATGTTTTATTTTTATTTACACAGGTTTTTTTTATTTATTTATTTATTTTTATGGGAAAAGGGGGGTGATTCAAACTTTTATTATGGAATGGGTTAAATGATCTTTATTAGGCTGCGTTCACACAATACAATTCATCTGTTTTAAAGATCCATCTGATGTTCTGTCATTAAACCCTGCAAATCGTCCGTTAGAAAATCCCATTATAGTCTATGGGATTTTTACATTATCCGTTTTAATCCGTTATAGCCTGTTATTAATAACGCACGTTATTTTGTGACGGGAGAATGAACGGAAGAAATAATGCATGCACTATTTCTCCCATTACCATCTTCGGTCACTAAATAACGTCCGTTATTAACGGGTTATGACGGGTTAAAACGGATTATGTAAAAATCCCATAGACTATTATGGGATTTTCTGACGGACGATTTGCAGGGTTTAATGACGGAACATCAGACAGATCTTTAAAACGGATGCATTTTTATGGTGTGAAAGCAGCCTTAACTTTTTTTATTTTATTTTTTACTTTTTTTTTTGCAATGTTATAGCTCCCATAGGGGACTATAACATGCAGTACATTGATTCAATACACTGATCACTGCCATTGCATTCAATGGAAGGGATCAGTGTTATCGGCGGTTGATTGCTCAAGCCTGGATTTCAGGCTTGGAGCAATCAATCGAAGATCGGATGTGCAGGAGACAGATGATGGGATTTTATCGCGATGGTCCTGATCAGCCCGACTGAGCAGCCGGGAAGCTTTTACTTTCACTTTTAGACGTGGCGATCAACTTTGATCGCCACGTTTAAAGAGTTAATGCCGGACATCAGCCCGATCGGCGATGTCCGGCATTAGTGTGGGTCCTGGTTGCTTATAGCAACCGGGACCCACTGGGTATGATGCATGCTCACCTCGTGAGTGCGCATTATATATGTGGACGTGCATGTAGACGTTCATAAACGTCCATATGGGTTAAAGGAGTACTCCGGTGAAAACCTTTTTTTTTTAAAATTTTTTTTTTTTTTTTTTTAAATCAACTTGTGCCAGAAAGTTAACCCCTTAAGGACCGAGGTCATTTTGGCCTTAAGGACCAGAGCATTTTTTGCACATCTGACCACTGTCACTTTAAGCATTAATAACCCTGGGATGCTTTTACTTATGAATTTGATTCAGAGATTGCTTTTTGGGTAATACCCCATATGTGGACGTCAAGTGCTCTGCTGGTGCACTACAATGCTCAGAAGAGAAGGAGCGCCATTGAGCTTTTGGAGAGAGAATTTGTTTGGGATGGAGGTCAGGGGCCATGTGCGTATATAAAGCCCCCCCCCGTGGTGCCAGAACAGTGGTACCCCCCCCCCCCACATGTGACCCCATTTTGGAACTGCACCCCTCACGGTATGTAATAAGGGGTACAGTGAGCATTTACACCCCACTGGTGTTCGACAGACTTTTGGAACAGTGGGCTGTGCAAATGAAAAATTTAATTTTTCATTTTCACGGACCACTGTTCCAAAAATCTCAGACACCTGTGGGGCATAAATGCTCACTACCCCTTATTACATTACATGAGGGGTATAGTTTCCAAAATGGGGTCACATGTGGTGGGGGGGGGGTCCACCGTTCTGGCACCATGGGGGCTTTGTAAACACACGTGGCCTTCTTTCTCCAAAACCCCAATGGCGCTCCTTCTCTTCTGAGCATTGTAGTTTTACATCCACATATGGGGTATTTATATACTCAGAAGAAATGGGGTTACAAATTTTGGGGGTCTTTTTTCCTATTACCCCTTGTGAAAATGAAAAATTTGGGATAACACCAGCATTTTAGTGAAAAAATAAAAATTTTTCATATTCAACAAAAATTCTTCAAGCACCTGTGGGTAGTTAAGGCTCACTATACACCTTGTTACTTTCCGTGTGGGGTGTAGTTTCAAAAATGGGGTCACATGTGGGCCTTTATTTTATTTTTTGCATTTATGCCAGAACCGCTGTAAAATCAGCCACCCCTGTGTGAATCACCAATTTAGACCTCAAATATACATAATGCGCTCTCACTCCTGAGCCTTGTTGTGCGCCCGGAGAGCATTTTACGTTCACATATGGGGTATTTCCGTACTCAGGAGAAATTGTGTTACAAATTTTGGGGGTCTTTTTTCCTTTTACCTCTTATGATAATGAAAAGTATGGGGCAACACCAGCATGTTAGTGTAAAAATATATATTTTTTTACAATAACATGCTGGGGTAGACCCCAACTGTACCTTTTCATAAGGGCTAAAAGGAGAAAATGCCCCCCAAAATTTGTAACACAATTTCTCCCGAGTACAGAAATACCCCATATGTGACCCTAAACTGTTGCCTTGAAATATGACAGGGCTCCGAAGTGAGAGAGCTCCATGCGCATTTGAGGCCTAAATTAGGGATTGCATAGGGGTGGGCATAGGGGTATTCTATGCCAGTGATTCCCAAACAGGGTGCCTCCAGCTGTTGCAAAACTCCCAGCCTGCCAGGACAGTCAGTGGCTGTCTGGCAATACTGGGAGCTGTTGTTTTGCAACAGCTGGAGGCTCCATTTTGGAAACACTGGGTGGTTTTTCCAGGTGGTTTTTCTTTTTTTTTTTTTTCTTTTGGGGGGGGGGGGGGGGGGTGGCGAGGTAACTGTGTAGGGGTGTGTACATGTAGTGTTTTACTCTTTATTATGTGATAGTGTAGTGCAGTGTTTTTACGGTACAGTCACACAGTCGGGTTCACAGCGAGTTTTGCACTGGGAGTTTGAACTGCAGTGGAAAATTTGCTGCATCTCAAACTTGCAGCAAGAAACTCGCTGTAAACCCGACTGTGTGAATGTACATTCACATGGGGGGGCAAAACTACAACTCTCAGCATGCAGTGACAGAAGGGCATGCTGGGACTTGTAGTTATGCAAGAGCTGGAGGCATACTACAACTCCCAGCATGCCCTTTGGCTGTCTGTGCATGCTGGGGGTTGTAGTTATGCAACAGCTTGAGGCACACTGGTTGCAAAACACAGAGTTTGTTACATAACTCTGTTTCCCAAATCATGTGCCTCCAGCTGTTGCAAAACTTAAACTCCCAGCTTGCATGGTCTGTCAGTGCATACTGGGAGTTAATAGTTGTGCAATAGCTGGAGGCACCTAGGTTGGGAAACACAGAGTTAGAAAACAGACAATGTTTCCCAGACAGTGTGCCTCCAGTTGTTGCAAAACTACAACTCCCAGCATGCCCAGACAGCCGTTGGGCATGCTGGGAGTTGTAGTTTTGCAACAACTGGAGAACAGATTGGAGACCGCTGTGTAGTGGTCTCCAAACTGTGGCCCTCCAGATGTTGCAAAACTTAAACTCCAAGCATGCCCAGACTGCCCAGGCATGCTGGGAGTTGTAGTTCAACAACATCTGCAGGGCCAGATGTTACAGAACTACAACTCCCAGCATGCCTGGACTGTCTGGGCATGCTGAGAGTTCTAGTTTTGCAACATCTGGAAGAGCACAGATTGGAGACCACTGTACAGTGGTCTCCAAACTGTGGTCCTCCAGATGTTGCAAAACTACAACTCCCAGCATGCCCAGACAGCCAAAGGCTGTCTGGGCATGCTGAGATTTGTAGTTTTGAAACTCCTAGAAGCAGCAGCGAAGATCAGTCACGTTCTTTACTGCTGCCTCTGATGCCGACGCTGCCTCCTCCACATGCCTGACGCCTCCATGTGTGCCTGCTGCTGGTCCCCCCCCCCCCCCCCGCTGCCCCGCAGGTATGTGACACGGTCCCCCCGCAGCTCTCGGGATCCTCTTCTCCCGCTCTGCCCGACGTCTAGGAGAGGGCACAGTGGGGGATCTGAACTTTCACCCCACAGGGACCAATCACAGTGATCGCTGACCAGGACCATCCACAGATGGTCCTGGGGGGGCTAGCAGAAGTTGTCCTCCGCTGGTAACAGCGGGACTTCTGCCATTTAACCCGTGCAATGCCGTGCCGTTAACTGAATGCGTTTATAAACGGCAGAATGCGCAAAGGATCTGCGCTATCCTCCGTTTATATAAGGCATTATGCGCGAAGGGGTTAAACAGATTTTTATATTACTTCTATTAAAAAATCTTAATCCTTCCAGTACTTGTTAGCTGCTGAATACTACAGAGAAAATTATTTTCTTTTTGGAACACAGAGCTATCTGCTGACATCATGACCACAGTGCTCTCTGCTGACAACTCTGTCCACTTTAAGAACTGTCCAGAGTAGAAGAAAAATCCCCATAGCAAACATATGCTGCTCTGTCAGTTCCTAAAATGGACAGAGATGCCAGCAGAGAGCACTGTGTTCCAAAAATAAAATAATTTCCTCTGTAGTATTCAGCAGCTAATAAGTACTGGAAGGATTAAGGTTTTTTTATAATAGAAGTAATTTACAAATCAGTTTAACTTTCTGGCACCAGTTGATTTAAAAAAAAAAAAAAAAAAAAAAGTTTTCCACCGCAGTACCCCGTTAATGAGTGATCTTCACTGTGGTCTTGTAAAAGTTATCAAAACTACAACTCCCAGCATGCCCAGAAAGCCTTTGGCTGTCTGGGCATGCTAGGAGTTGTAGTTTTGCAACATCTGGAGGTCCATAGTGTCCAAACTGTGGTACTCCAGATGTTGCAAAAGTACTACTCCCAGCATGCACAGACAGCCAAAGGCATGCTGGGAGTTTTAGTTCTGCAACATCTGAAGGGCCAGATGCTACAGAACTACAGTTTTTGGCAGTAGTTTGGCAGTCGTAGATGTTGCAGAACTACAACGCACCAGCATGCCTGACTGTTTGGGCATGCTGGGAGTTGTAGTTTTGCAACACCTGGAGGCGCAGTGGTTTCCAAACTGTGTGCCTCCAGATGTTACAAAACTACAATTCCCAGCATGCCCAAACAGTCAGGCATGCTGGTGCGTTGTAGTTCTGCAACATCTACGACTGCCAAACTACTGCCAAAAACTGGACAATCTGGGCTTGCTGAGAGTTGAAGTATTGCAACATCTGGGGGGACACAGTTTGGAGACCACTACACTGGGTTCCAAACTGTGCCCCTTTCAGCTGTTGCATAACTACAACTCTCAGCTTGCCCTTCCGCTGTCACTGCATGCTGGGAGTTGTAGTTTTACAACCTCTGGAGGGCCACCGTTTGGAGTCAGTCAGTCATGCTGGGAGTTATCCTCACCATCCCCAGGGGACATTTTTGCCCCCAGAAATGTTAAGGATATGAAGTTATAAATGCCTCTCTGAGGCCACCCCGTAAGTAGTCCTCTGGGCAGGTCCTGTCGCTCCGGCTGTGATCCCGCCCCCTCATCTTGATTGAAGGTTCGCGTCACTGCTGTGGTCTGTCTGCTTAGGGAGCAGAGCGATGACGCGAGCTGTCAAACAAGATGAGGGGGCGGGGCCATTGCCAGAGAGACATGTCCCCGGGGAGGGTGAGGATAAAGATTATAGCATATTTACCGTGTTGTCAAGCATTATATATGCTAAAATCTGCTGCTTGGTTCCCTTTAAATCGGTATGCAACAAGCCAGCATTTCCTGACTAAGGATCTGATCTGTGAGATTTTCTTGCGTTACGGCATCCTTGTAACTCAACCAGCTACATTTTTGAAAGAATTATTCTGTCCATTGAAGCAACCACTTGGTGAACAGAAATATTAACAGTTCAGTTACATTATGAATATGATTCACCTGAAATCATATACAGCTTTAGATGCCTGTTCATTTACAATGTACATAATGGCTTTACTTTTCTATTTGACCTGCAGAGCTGAACATTTAATAAGTCATGTTTCCTTTAAACAGT